>NC_091951.1:261014212-261341295 GCF_031021105.1 Erythrolamprus reginae | reverse complement strand
AAGACCTCATTGTCCATCTAGTCTGCCCTTATACTATTTCCTGTGTTTTATCTTAGGATGGATATATGTTTATCCCAGGCATGTTTAAATTCAGTTACTGTGGATTTACCAACAACGTCTGCTGGAAGTTTGTTCCAAGGATCTACTACTCTTTCAGTGAAATAATATTTTCTCACGTTGCTTTTGATCTTTCCCCCAACTAACTTCAGATTCAAACATACATACAGATATACCATGCATAAAATTGTAGACACCTAGGGGAAAGAGTATCTCAATTCCCCCATGCCTGGCGGCAGAGGTGGGTTTTAAGCAGCTTATGAAAGGCAAGGAGGGTGGGGGCAATTCTAATCTCTAGGGGGAGTTGGTTCCAGAGGGCCAGGGCCGCCACAGAGAAGGCTCTTCCCCTGGGTCCCACCAAGCGACATTGTTTAGTTGACGGGACCTGGAGAAGACCCACTCTGTGGGACCTAACTGGTTGCTGGGATTCGTGCAGCAGAAGGCGGTCCCTGAGATAATCTGGTCCGGTGCCATGAAGGGCTTTATAGGTCATAACCACCACTTTGAATTGTGACCGGAAACTGATCGGCAACCAATGCAGACTGCGGAGTGTTGGTGTAACATGGGCATATTTGGTTGTTGGAGAGCTGGTCATGAAGACAATACGAGGCTCCACCCACCCACCCTGACACTGCCATTTTAGTTCTTTTAACCTCTGCGCATGCTCAGAACACTTTGTGCATGTGCAGAGGGTAAAAGAATCCAAATGGTGGGGTCGAGGCAGGGGGGGAGCCTCATGTTGCCTCCGACAAACGAGCTGTCCAACAAACGAAAGGTATCAGCAAACAGGGAGCATTTCACCCGATTTTAACCCACACAATATGGAATGGATCCATTTTCACTCCTGTAGGATGCAGCAAGAATCAAAATAGTTTTCCAATCCTTCTTTCCACCTGCAGCGTAAATGTTCATGCTGTATAAGAAAGTCTTCAATCCTCTAGAACAGGAGGGGAATTTGTAACGATGGTAGAATTGATTTTTTAAAAGTCTCCCTTGCATTCTTCACTTCATATTTTTTTAATATCTAGCGTTCTGAACACTTCAGCTATACTCCACCGACCCTTATGCTGGCTTGTATCCTGTAAAGCTTTTTAAGGAGGGGGGGAATACTGCATTTATAGCTCATTATTTTCTATAAAAGCTTTTTGGAAGCGATTACTGCACAGTAGAAACAAGAACAAAATTTAAGCGAGTGATTTAATCCCTAAATACAATATAATAGCAGTAGTTTTAAGGAAATTTTCGGGGCGTTTTATTGTTAAGTGCTTTGGGGATACTCAGCATTTGAAAATAGAAGCCAAACAAAAAGTAATTACTGACAAAATAATCAATGCAATGGAGACACTGCTATTGTCTGAGTATGCAGCATTGAAATGAAGCAGTTGATTTCCTCGTGTTCTAGTCTACTTACATCAATTTCTTCATTAGTTTCTTTATGAGATTCAAAAGTTTTTTCAAAAGTTTTGCTCCCTGAAAAACTTTAGGCGATTGTGATAAGATCCCTTCACATTGAAGGCAAATATAATTTCAGAATGACTATCACTTAGGGATCTTGAGAAATACGAAACTAACTTTTAATAATTCTAAGGATTTCACTGCATGTTTCCAATACTGTAATACTTTTGGTGGGGTTTTTTGGTGTTTTTTTGGGTGGGTTTTTTTGGTGTTTTTTGGTGTGTTTGTTTTAAAAATTAATTTAAATATTGGATTTGTCTTACATTGTATTGCTATTGCTGTGAGCCGCCCCGAGTCCGCGGAGAGGGGCGGCATACAAATCTGATTAAACTTAAACTTAAACTTAATACTGGGCCCAAAGCATTTTACTGCTGATTTTCATTTATACACAGCATCAAATGCATTTCGTTCTAATATCTAACTATAGTCAGACAGTAGTGATGGATTTCAATTTACCTCACACTATTATTCCATTATAGCAATGTCCTGGTGAAACCTTCCACCATAGGGGTCTCTGACAGTCTCTGACTTTTGGGGAAAGAAGGCCAAATGTGAATGCAGACAATGAATCTTAAGTGACATATTGCACTTCGTAGTCCATCACACTGTAAGAAGTTTGCCAAGCAGCTGAATGTAGTTTAGTGCTTTGTAATTGCCAAGAAAATTCTCAACACATCCTTGAATGCTTTCCAGGCAATTTTGTCTGGTTCCACTAACAGATCTTTGAACTGCTTTGTCATTGATAACATATCTAATTTGTGGACCAACAAAAATGCCTTTCTTAATCTTGGCATCAATTAATCTTGGAAACATCTGTCTCAAATAACAAAAACCTTCACCTTACTTGTTCATTGCTTTCACAACATTTTTCATCAATCTTGAGTTGTATGTGAAGCGGAGTCAAAAATATCTTTTGACAGAAAAGTTTTTCCTGTCAAATGGTTCATGTGACAGAAAATGTGACATTTTTTTGTCAAAATGGTTCATGTGCCAGACTTTTTTTGCCTTGGAATCAAGTCCTTTTGGAATAGCTGTATCTTTTTAATTAAAATCACTCCTTTGCAGAGTTGTCCCATTTGTATAAGTAACAGTGATATGATCTGAGCAAGACTTGGTATATCTGAGCTACTGGTATATTCCAAGCAGCACAACCACTACACTTTTAGATCTCCACAGACCTGGTGTACTGAATGTGCTTCAACAACATTTTCATGTTTTCGTATGCTTTTTTTATGTGTGCAATAATGCCAACAGTTACTGAAGGATATTTATTTATTTATTTGTTTGTTTATTTATTTAGTAAAATTTATATGCCGCCCAATTCCAATGGACTGTACAGCTCAAAATAATATACATATATTATTGCCTTACCCCATCTCTCAGCTGTGGCGAGGAGGACGTTTGCCCAGGTTCGCCTGGTGCATCAGTTGCGGCCCTACTTGGACAGGGGGTCATTGCTCACAGTCGCTCATGCCCGTATCACCTCGAGGTTCGATTACTGCAATGCTCTCTACATGGGGCTACCTTTGAAAAGTGTTCGGAAACTTCAGATCGTGCAGAATGCGGCCGCGAGAGCCATTGTGGGGCTTCCTAGATTCACCCACGTTTCTACAACACTCCGTGGCCTGCACTGGCTGCCGATCAGTTTCCGGTCACAATTCAAAGTGTAGGTAATGACCTTTAAAGCCCTACATGGCATTGGACCAGAATACCTCCGGAACCGCCTTCTACTGCACAAATCCCAGCGGCCAATAAGGTCCCACAGAGTTGGCCTTCTCCGGGTCCCGTTGAACAAACAATGTCTGGCAGGCCCCAGGGAAGAGCCTTCTCTGCGGCGACCCCGGCCCTCTGGAATCAACTCCCCCCGGAGATTAGAACGGCCCCCACCCTCCTTGTCTTTCGCAAGTTACTTAAGACCCACCTATATCGCCAGGCATGGGGGAACTAAGACATCTCCCCCAGGCTTTCTTATATTTCATGTTTGATGTGTATGTGCTGTATGGTTTTTAATTGTTGAGGTTTTTATATATTTTATTATTAGATTTGTTTCATTGTTATACTGTTTTTATTACTGTTGTGAGCCACCCCGAGTCTTCGGAGAGGGGCGGCATACAAATCTAATAAATTGCATTGAATTGAATTGTGTTAAAAATGGAAGTTTCTTTAGAACAGTGTGTGATAGGTTAAATTACAGGTTATTTTTGTGATTAGCAGCCATAAATCAATAACATAAGCCTCAAAATATTCAGGAAGCAAAATCTGTCATCCAGCGATAGCAAAGTCATATACCTGATGTCACCTCCTGACTACAATGTTTCTGGTTTAATTGTAAATGCTGCTGCCTATATTACACATTGAAAAACTTGTTAACGCAATATAAATCAGGAAGATACCACTTTTAAGTGGAGTTAGTTCTTTGTTGATGTATCCTTAGCATGCATTCCTTTCTACTTACCTCAGCACTGTGTGAAGCAACCTCGCCATTTGGGCTCACGTTTTTCTTCCATTCTGCCCAGGAATTATATAACTTCTGTTGGGCATCTTGAAGTTTCATGTTAGCATTAGTCATGTTCTTTTTGGCATATTCCAGCTAGAATGCACAACATATCCAATTTTACAAAAGCGTACACACCTCTCTATTTTTTTTTATTTTAAAATAAAGACAAAAAAAATGACTCCCAAAAAATTAGACAAACATTTCTTTATGTATCATTTATAACTACTGGCCCTCAAAGGGAGGGGGGAATGATGTTAAGAATCTGATATATCTGTGCTTTTAAAAAAAGGAACTTTGGTCTCTTTTGGACCATCTGGCTCAGAAGAAGCAATAGTGATCCTTGCTAGCTGATGCTTTGTGAACTGGCTACCGAATTCAATTCCCACCCTGCATGAAGAAGACATGTCCATTCAGCTTAGCACATTTTGTACTGTGATTTGTAAAATCCGATTTATGCCTTTGTGTTGCATGAAAGCAGGACACTATAGTTATGTTCAACAACTTGTGGTTAAAGTAAGCCAAGCTTAGGGTGATGTGCAAAATGTGTCCCATGTGTAAGGTAAGTATTTTGTTTAAGTGCTAGGCCAGTGATGGCTAACCAATGGCACAGGTGCCACAGATGGCATGCGGAGCCATATCTGCTGGCATGCGAGCTGTTGCCCTAGCTCAGCTCCAACATGCAGGTATGTGCTGTCCAGCTGATTTTTGGCTTACACAGAGGCTCTGGGAGGGCATTTTTGGCTTCCAGAGAGCCTCCAGGGGGGGTGGCGGTGGGCGTTTTTACCCTCCTCTGGCTCCGAGGAAGCCTTTGGAGCCTGTGGAGGGCAAAACACAAGCCTACTGGGCCCACCAGAAGTTAGGAAACAGGCTGGCCTTCTGAGGGCCTCCAGGGGGCAGAGGAAGCTGTTTCGCCTTCCCTAGGCATTGAATTATGGGTTTAGGTACTCGCACATGCATGATAGTGCACGCCCACAGTCTTTCGGCACCCGAAGAAAAAAAGGTTCGCCAGCACTGCTCTAGACTCTTGTTTCATGTATCACATCTCTGATCCTGGTAACAAAACCAATTCAGCAATGAAGTCTAAACCACCATGATTTTAAAACATCCATGGAGAATTGAAGCAGTGATTAAATTTGTTGCAAAGTCTTGAAGGAGTTTGCATGTTCCATAATCTTGCTATCATCATTAACTAGGCTTCATTTGGGATACTTGTTCTACAATCCTTTGGAGGAAGGAACAGAATTGATGCTTGAAGATATCTCAAGCATGGTTTCTTTTTAAATTACCACCTTTGTATTAAAAACATGTTGTGACAGGTCATCTTACTTTATTCTCTAGTCACAGGTGATAGTTAAACACCTCAATTTTTAAGGTTTCAGGAGAGGCTCGGAAGAGCAAAGAAAATAACATATGCTTCAGGACAATGGTTTCCAACCTTGGCAACTTTAAGCCTGGAGGACTTCAACTCCCAGAATTCCCTAGTCAGCTGGGGAATTCTGGGAGTTAAAGTCCTCCAGGGTTAAAGTTACCATGGTTGGAGATCCCTGCTTCAGGAGACCACAATATTACATATATGACCTACTTAAGAAAAATGTCATACTTACCAGGTTAACTGTATAATTGAGCTGAGAAATTGTCTCTTGACTTCTGAGCTTAGCATCCCTAAATGCATTTAGAGCCTGTTGATAGGCACGTGATCGGAACTTTGTAGACAAAGAACCTAATCTAACATAGTAACTTAGCTTCTGGTCTCCAGTTTCAAATCCTTCAATGTTGGTAGCTTCTTTCTCTGCAGAGTCAAAATACAAACCTATTAGTCTTATCATAAGGGCCATACAATATGCATATCCCAAAAGTCCATACTACCCCTTAATGATAAATTGGCTGGTTCAAGTCAGGAAAAATTACTGTCATCACACAATAAAGTTTATAGTTGCAAAAAAATGAATTATTTGAAAAAAATCATGACAGTTGAGGACTGCAAGCTGACCTTTATCGTTAGAAAACGTACAATCAGAACTAATCTCTAAACCAGCATTTATATACAGCCAAATGTCTCATCTATGACAATTTTAAGATATGCAGATTTCAGTTCTCAGAATTATCCCCTTTATTAATTCTTACTTCCCTCTTTTATTGGCTATACATTTTATTGTTGTTGTTGTTGTTATTTTGTTTTGCAAGTACACCAAGTGCTTCTATAATGGAGAAAAATTGTGTGCCTAACCACACTTGGCCAAATAAATAAAGTATAAGGAATTGCTGGTTGGAGAATTCTGGGACTTGACGTTTTAACACTACTAAGGTGGATAAACATTGGCATAAAGCAAAAATTGAACCTTCCTCACTGCAACAAAAGCTACTAATAAAATCAAAACAGTAAGCTTTCTAATCCCACACGTGTATTACCGTGTTTCCCCGAAAATATGACCTAGCTTAACATACCTCCTCCCAATATAAGCCCTACCCCCCCCCCCAAAAAATAATCCCTTAGACTCCACCCACTCCAGGGTACACGGGTAAAAATTCAGCTAGGTTGGGGATGGGAGGGGTGGAGGTACCCTACTAGAAACATAGAAACATAGAAGACTGACGGCAGAAAAAGACCTCATGGTCCATCTAGTCTGCCCTTATACTATTTCCTGTATTTTATCTTAGGATGGATATATATTTATCCCAGGCATGCTTAAATTCAGTTACTGTGGATTTACCAACCACATCTGCTGGAAGTTTGTTCCAAGGACCTACTTCTCTTTCAGTGAAATAATATTTCCTCACGTTGCTTTTGATCTTTCCCCCAACTAACTTCAGATTGTGTCCCCTTGTTCTTGTGTTCACTTTCCTATTAAAAACACTTCCCTCCTGAACCTTATTTAACCCTTTAACATATTTAAATGTTTCGATCATGTCCCCCCCTTTTACTTCTGTCCTCCAGACTATACAGATTGAGTTCATTAAGTCTTTCCTGATACGTTTTATGCTTAAGACCTTCCACCATTTTTGTAGCCCGTCTTTGGACCCGTTCAATTTTGTCAATATCTTTTTGTAGGTGAGATCTCCAGAACTGAACACAGTATTCCAAATGTGGTCCCACCAGCGCTCTATATAAGGGGATCACAATCTCCCTCTTCCTGCTTGTTTTACCTCTAGCTATGCAGCCAAGCATCCTACTTGCTTTTCCTACTGCCCGACCACACTGCTCACCCATTTTGAGACTGTCTGGGACTACTTATCTAGTTGTAGCCAGGCCTGACACCCCGAAACCTGCCTTGCTGGCCCATTTCTTCCACAGCTGGCAAGGCATTCCTGAAGGTGTCTGTAGCCAATAAAAGAGCCATCTGTTATTGGTTGTGAAGACCTTCAGGAAAGCCTTGCTGGCCACCGAAAAACTTCCTGAAGGCCTCCAACAGTGAAAAAGAGGCCGTGGTCGACGTGCCAAGTGAGGCAAGTCAGTGGACGACATTCCCTCCCACCCACCCCTGAAAATACGACCTGGTGATTTTTTTGGTGGCAAAAATTACAGAAAAGAAAAGGTCTTATTTTCGAGGAAACATGGATCTTGCAGCAGATGCTTACCCAGCTCTTCTGTGGTATGTGGAAGGTACTGATCAACCAGCGTTTCAGACTTGCTGAGTGCGGTGTCCACCCCAACGACCACTAGGCACACCATCCGACTCTGCAGAACAGTGTTAATGCTGCCGTGGACTGCGTATTTAGTGAGCTCCACGCTGTCCAGAACCACCCCCTTTGTCTTGTCAACAACTTCACTCAGGGTGTGCGTGACTGTATCCTTGGCACCAGTCACAGTGGTTGTTATGGCATCCTTTGCACCAACAACTGCATCCACAGCATTGGCAACCACCTAAAAGAAGTTAAGAGGTGTTTCTCCAAGGGCTCAAAGAACATACAGTCTATTTGCTTTAATGATCAGTGGTGTCAAGAGGTATCAGATACATCAAAAAGAAGTTGTAGGTTTGTTGTAAAGGAAAAAATATGTGGATTGAAGAAGCAGAATGTATAAACTTGTACTTCATGTCTGCCTTATCTTAGAAGAAAACAAAAGCTCCCTTGGCCATCATTGTTGAAAGAAGTTAAGATAATCTAAATACATTCAGGTCTCCAGGTCTAAATGAATTGCATTCTAGATGCTAGCGGAGGTGATTTGAAGCAACTCCAAAAAGAGGTACAGGTGATCCTCAACCACAAATGAGCCCAAAATTTATCTTGCTAAGTGAGGAAAGTTTGCCCCATTTTACGACTTTTCATGCCAAATTTGTCAAGTGAATCACTACCGTTGTTAAATTAGTAATACGGTAAATCTGGTGTCTCAATTGACTTTTGGGTGTCAGAAGGTCACCAAAGGGGATCACATGACTCCATGACCTTGCAATCATCATCAATGTCAGTTGTCAAGCATCCAAATGTAAAACGTGACTGTGGAGATGCTGACAATGGTCATGTTGAAAATGGCCCTAAGTCAATTTTTCAATGATGTTGTAACTTTGAATGGTCCATAAATGAACTGCGCTACGTAAAGGTCAGTAGCCGCTATGGGCCACACCAGAGGTCTCCAAACTTGGCAAGTTTAAGACTTGTGGACTTCAACTCCCAGGATTCTCCAGCCATCATAGCTGGCTGGAGAATTCTGGGAGTTGAAGTCCACAAGTCTTAAACTTGCCAAGTTTGGGGATCCCTGGGCCACACTATATCTCCGGTAGGGAAAATGGAGCTGTGTGCGCAGCTCCGCGTCCCTGGCGCGTGTGCACATCCGAGTGAAATTTTGCTTCTGCACATGCGCAGGAAGCATAATCTTTCAAGGGGATGCGTACATGCAAGATTTTGGCAATTTTTTGCTTCTGTGCATGCGCAGAAACAAAAAAAAACACCAAAATCTCTCTCTCGCATCCCCTCATGAGATTTTGCTTCCTGCGCACGCGCAGAAGCAAAATCTCACACAGACACATGTGCACACGTGCCGGGGAGGCAAAGCTCCACATGAAGCGCACTGGTTGTGGCGGTAAGTAGCAAACCCTGCCTGGTCAAGGTCTACCTGTACAAATATTTTGTGCCTTACTTATTTACGGGGATTATACAGTATAGAACATTCCCCAGGTGTAAACAGGCTTTATTGACAAATGAAACCTCCTATCCTAGAAAGATTATATATTTTATGTGTGAGATTTTGAATTAATCTATACACGAAACAATAGATGCCAAATTCATGAACGAACCTATTTTTTTTAAATCAACATCATAGTCAGACCATCAGGTTTATTGCACATTATGACAATCATTAAGTGTTGTACCACATGATTCTTGACAAATGTATCTTTTTCTTTTATGGATGCTGAGAGCATATGCACCAAGACAAATTCCTTGTGTGTCCAATCACACTTGGCCAATAAAATTCTATTCTATTCTATTCTATTCTATTCTATTCTATTCCAGAAATTGATTTAAATCTAATCCAATTTAATCACCCCTCTAAATGACAAGTACTAATCCAGATCATTTGAACATAGCCCTATTACAAGATAATGGGATTAAAAGCATTTTTTTTAAAATGCACGAGCAACCTACCTTCCCAGTTGGTTGATAGAGTATAGGCAATTTTTCTTCAACTTTGTCCAATCCCATACAAGCATAGTTATTAGCCACTGCAACTGCAACAATTAAGGACAGAGTTCAGATATTGTTGATATGCCTTTGCACAATTCTATGGTGTATAGTTGTGGATCTGGCACTTTAAGTAAGATAATTTGATATTGCAATATTTGAAAAAGTACCATAAGAGCAAGTAATATTATTATATGATTGTGGAGTGTCATTTATTTGTTTGTATCTATCTCTCTGTGGGGCTACTATACGCAGATGTACTACACTATTTTATTATTTTATAGTTATATTAAATTGAACTGTTTTTACTGGTCACTGTTTTAACTGTTTTTAGATTGATCTGTCTTTATTTTTGTTGTGAGCTGCCCTGAGTCCCTAGGGAGTTGGGCAGCATAGAAATAAAATTAAATAAACAGTAAAATAAACATTTGTAGATGTTTGGCATGTGCATTTGTGTACATATGCAATACAGACGTGTCACTGCACAAGATTTATGTGTGAAGCTATGAATGGACAAATATGGCATGAGACCCACAGCATATGGAAAAATACCACAATGGAGATTTCTTTTTAAAAAAATTCAGTAAGATATGGTTTTCAAAACAAGAGATGATGCCTAAGTCAGTTTTTCCCAACCGTGGCAACTTGAAGATATTTGGACTTCAACACCCAGAATTCCCCAGCCAGCAAATGCTGGCTGGGGAATTCTGGAGTTGAAGTCCAGATATCTTCAAGTTGCCAAGGTTGGGAAACACTGGCCTAGGTAAACTGGATGAGGTAAAGACTTTCAAGTGGAAAAACACCAGAGGTTGTGATTAAAATGTCAAAATATGTGCAATCAGGCTTCATACGAGTAGGGAGGGGGTGTGGCATGAGCTGAGGCAGGCTGAGGAAATAGAGCATGGGGTACTCTATATGTGAGCAAAGGGAGGCCGGTGGGGGGCACGGAGAAGGGCACAGGGTGAGTATATACAGTGGTACCTCTACTTAAGAACTTAATTTGTTCCGTGACCAGGTTCTTAAGTAGAAAAGTTTATTAGAAGTAGAAGCAATTTTTCCCATAGGGATCAATGTAAAAGCAAATAATGCGTGCAAACCCATTAGGAAAGAAATAAAAGCTCGGAATTTAGGTAGGAGGAGGAGGAGGAAGAAGAGGAGGAGGACAGTCCCTGCCGAAGGAAGAAGGTGAGGTGAGGGGAATCAAAAAAATCCAAAACTTTTAAGGCTTAAAAAAAGAAAGAGGGATTCTGAGGCGGAGAGGAGGAGCACGCGCCTCCCATACACCTGATGCGAGGCTGCCTCCCATACACTGCGCCCGAGAGAGAAACCCAGGCGGATGAGAAGGGGGAATCTCCCGCTCCTGCTGCTGCTACCTGTTCTTTCCCCTTCCTCTCACTCGCTCACTTTGTAGCCGGTGCCTTTCCTTCACTGCGGTGACTCCTCAGTTTGGCTGAAGCCGAGACGATCCGTCCGGGGCGAAGCGCCCCCTTTTCCCTTTCCGCACCCAGACACTCCGGAAGGCAACCTTGCGACAGGTTTATGGGAAGCAGCGCAAGGAAGTCACTACAGCGAAGTGGTTTATTCCCTCTCCAAGCGCCCAGAGAAAGGGAAATGCTCCGTTCGCTCTGGGCTGCCCAGAGCGAAGGGAGAGTTTCTTTTCTCTGGGTGCTGGCAGAGGTTTATTCCTCTGGCAGCCCAGAAAAGCCCGAGATGGCCGGGATTAAAGGGGGAGTGGCACGAAACTGGCTGGGCTTTCGTGCCGCTCTCAAATTTCATGGGGAAAATTTTCCAGGCTCAGGTTCTTAAGTAGAAAATGGTTCTTAAGAAGAGGCAAAAAAATCACAGTTCTTAGCCAGAAAAGTTCTTAAGTAGAGGCGTTCTTAGGTCGAGGTACCACTGTACATGCAAGTGCATGTGGTTCAAGAGGGCACAAAGTGTGTGCATGCAAATGCAGAAAGGCAGGAAAGAGATTTGCAGGCGAGTGCAAGGAAAAAGGGCACTATTCATTTGTGTGAGCTCAGGGACACTAGGGAAAGGGGGTGCAGGGTGCATGAGTGTGTGTGCATAGGGAGACCAAAAAAAGGGGGGGGTATGAGTGCAGGGAAGTAGGAGAAAAAGCACGTGGGGTACATGTGTATGCACGAGGATAGAGAGGCCAAAGAAAGAAGATACAAGGAGTGTGGTTGGAATTTCAAAGTCTCTTTGTTCAGCACTGTCAATTGTTAACTTAAATCATTGCTGAATGAATGGTTGTAACTCAAGGGCTATCTGTAATGAGGTAAATTCCTCTGCAACTTACTTCTAAATAGGTATGCATATGCTTAGCTTTGTAGAAGTAAAGATTTTAGATCAGACAGTGGCAATAAATACTATCAACCTGCTTCTATTTCTAAATGTTCCGAGTATCTGGATATACTATAAAATTGGAGTTCTTATGAAACTTTCCTTGAAAGAAATAGCTGTTCTTTGAAGCGAGTAATGGTAGCCTACTAAACTGACTGCTAAACTGTGTAAGAAAAGCTATGGCAGAAGTACCGTATTTTTTCGGAGTGTAAGACGCACCTTTTTTCTCTCCAAGAGGCTGAAAATTTGGATGTGTTTTATACTCTGAGTGTAGCTTTTATATTTATTTATTTCTTTATTTAAAATAAATATTGTTCCCCCAGCCCTAACTAGGTGCTAATGATCTTCCCAGCTCTTACCTTGTAAGCTCTTTCATTGTTACTCTCTCCAAAGAATGTTTTCCAAACCCTGTCTCTGCAGGCTTTTTTTCATTGCTCCACTTGCTCCAAATGTTTCTTTCCAGCCCTAACCTGGTGCTAACCATGTTCTCAGCTCTTACTGCCTTGCAAAAGCTCTTTCACTGTTACTCGCTCCGAATAAGATTTTAATAAGCCCTAACCAGGGGATAATGTGCTGGAGCTGACCAGACTAAGGATGCTATCCAGAAGAAAATCTGGTAAACAGATTTCCCCCCCTATTTTCCTATATGCATCTTATACTCTGAAAAAATACGGTATATGTTACACAACATACACACAATGTATTTTAACATTGTGGGTAAGAGGTACGTTTTTCCTCCCTTTTCATAGGATGATGAAAAATCAAGATCTTTTACTGGAACTAAATGCAGGTTCAGAACCAATGTAGGGAAAACTTTTTTATACACACCCAGTAAATACCATAAATTGGTCCCTTCACATCAGCCTTGATCTTTGGCAGTTGCCTATACAAGCCCTAACTGTTACCTTGACAGGACCTGTGGAAGTGATTGGCTATTGCTTTCTTCCTAAAGCTAAGAATGAATGGTTGGCTAAAATAATCCAGCTGGCTCTGTGTCCAACATGGGACTAGAACCTAATATTCTGGTCTCTAGCCCTGAGTGCCTTAACTGCTGCACCAAACTGGCTGTGCCAGTGCATCGTTAAACAACTGAATTTGCTACCCGCATGTGGAACAGCCAAAGCTCTTCATCAAATAACTGTTCTGTGGTTTTGTTTCTTTAAAACAAAACTGGACAGATTCATGAAAGGGTCGTTAGTACAGATTATTTATGACTTCTTTACAAGCAGGAGTGAAAGGACATTAAAACAGCCTTGGTTTTTGACTTTCACCCAAGGCAACCGATGATGGAAATGGCCTTTGGCCTGATCCAACAGGCTCCTCCGAATTAAGGAAGTATCAAAAGCTAGTTCAGCTTTTTTTTTTTTGCCATCATAAAACAGGAACCCTGCTGAATTCCTCTTTTAAGGCCAAAGTTGAGCGTAGCGTTCCCCATAGCAAGCTGAAAGAGCCGTCTTAAAAAATGACCAAGTATTTCCCAGCCTGCTTCCACTTTGCAAAATTAGATTTTCCCTGAGTCACCACCCACACACAACAGAGTACAGTATGAAATATAAACTGTAGTTTCTGACATTGAGGCATTTAGAAAGTAGGTGAAAGGTAATCATTGGGTGGAAGTGGGTGAAGAGCGAAGACAGAGAAAGCTTGAGCAATAGATATTTATTTATGTGTCAGCTTATGAATCAAAGTTCTTTCAAGTTCCTGACACATAAGTCACTAGAATTTTAATCTTGGAGGTTAAACCTATTTAATTTTAAAAACTGGAACTTTACCCATGGCAGCTCTTAGATTTGCTGCAGACATTAGTAAACATTCTCTAAAGAATTATTTGAAGTAGGTCCAGCAAATGACATGTTGAGAAAACGTTGTGTTTGAACGCACACATTTCGGCCCTGGTGTTGGAGCCAGTGACACACTCACATTCAAAGAAAGGGAAATAATATGCAGCAAACAGCATATAACATATTAGGAGGAACTGACCTCTTATAACGAACCGTTAATCCACAGAATAAACACAACGGAAGGAAAAGAAGTATAGAGAGATAGAAATAAGACAATTTAAAAAGACTAGCAAATGAAATGGGTGAAAATGAATAAGCTGTAAACCAGAATATCTCCAAGACTGCCTTCTGCCGTACGAATCCCAGCGACCGGTTAGGTCCCACAGAGTTGGCCTTCTCTGGGTCCCGTCGACTAAACAATGTCGTTTGGCGGGACCCAGGAGAAGAGCCTTCTCTGTGGCGGCCCCGACCCTCTGGAACCAGCTCCCCCCCGGAGATCAGAACTGCCCCCATCCTCCTTGCCTCTCGTAAAGTTCTTAAAACCCATCTCTGCCGTCAGGCATGAGGGAACTGAGACATCTCCCCCGGGCCTATACAGTTTATACATGGTATGTTTGTGTGTATGCTTGCTTTTAATAATGGGGTTTTTAGTGTTTTTTAAATTATTAGATTTGTTCTTACATTGTCTTTGTTATTGTTGTGAGCCACCCCAGTCCACGGAGAGGGGCGGCATACAAATCTTATAAATAATAATTAAAATAATAATAATAAACAACAAGGTCCATCTAAATAGCTGTTAAGTTCTGATACCAATGTAAATTATTGAATAAAGCACAATGCTTTATTATGTAATGTTATTCTTTTGTTTGGTTTGTTTGTATGTTTGTCTATGTTTGTTGTTTTTTTTCAATGTAAATAACTGAAAAAAAAATTTATTTTTTTTTTAAAGGAGGAACTGACCTCCTGCCACTTCATCTCACTTACCGGTAATCTCTAATTCCACCCCCTTTCACACC
Organism: Erythrolamprus reginae; assembly: GCF_031021105.1. NCBI lineage: Eukaryota > Metazoa > Chordata > Lepidosauria > Squamata > Dipsadidae > Erythrolamprus > Erythrolamprus reginae. Next base: position 261,326,530 of record NC_091951.1, on the reverse strand, counting down.
CCTTTTCAAGCTGTCAAAACTCCAGTGTCAAGTTTTGTTAAAATTCTTTTAAGGAACTACAGAATATCAGAGATGTAAGGCAGGGGTGGGTTCTAATTACCTATCCGCAGGTTTACTTCCTGCTATGCGGCGTGGCCATGCGCAAACATGCACAGTGCTGAAAACTCAACTTCTGTGCATGTGCAGAAACAAAAACAAGCATTTTTTGAAAAAGGACGTGAACAAGATGGTGGTGCGTGTACAGTGCCAAAACCTCAGCTTTGGCATATGCGTGGAAGCAAAAACAAGCAAATTTCTAATAAATAAATAAAAAGATGGCAGCATCCACGGCCCAGAACCAACAGAATCAGCTCCGCGATGTCACCACTGCTTTACTACCAATTCTATAGAACCGGTGCAAACTGGGCGTAATCCACCTCTGATGTAAGAGTATAATACAAGCAAAAGATGTTGAAAATGCTTTTCAGGCTAAAAAACAGAACACCCCCTCCCCCCCCCAAAAACCACACTAAATTCCTGAAGGTCCAAAAAGATGGGGAGAAGTAGTATTATGGCTTACTTTGCGGCTCCAACTTTTGAATGATGGGTTGGGCACTGGTCAGGGCCACAGCAGTAATAGTCTTCACTCCTTTCTCTGCCATCTCACAGACAGATTTCAGATAAGGGTAATTATCTTTTGTGTTGACATAAGCAGAAGAGACCATATCGTAGGTGGAACTCACCAGGGGCAAACTAGCAACCCTGGAAACTACGTTCTGCAAAAACATATGAAACACAAGAGGATTTACTCACAATTCTTCTTCAAAAGTGCTCTAATATTCTTTATTTAATTGAGACATACCTGCTGGGCATCAGCCGACACCTCTGCCATCTTTTTGCCTTGAATGTTTTAGAGTCTGGTAGAGGATTAGAAGTACTGTAATAAGAATTATTTTTAAAATAAATATTAATCTTTTGTCAACGGCAAACTATTTGATACCTTTTATTAATTCCTAAACATGTTTTTTGTTCAGGGGAATGTTGTAAGTCTGAATATTGGAAATCACCTATTTTCTAGATATTTCAGGACAGTGTGCAAAAGTGCCAAAATGTAGGCTTTTTAAGCAACACTCAGTACAGCATGAAAAAGGCATAAAACATCTAGAAGGTTTTGATAAAATAATTTCAGTGTATGTTATAATTTCAAGACAATTTGACTTTCGACTTCAACACTGCTGGGTGTGGCAGTATTCTTCTGAAACCATGATATGACAACAGCATGTATCTTACTAAAATGTTCTAAAATTATCACCCTAGTTTATGAAAAGATTATTTTGAGTATAGTCATAAAAAACTGTCAATTTCTGCTTTAATTCATTTGACTACTATGCATACAACAGCAGGCTTTCTTTGCATATACAAATGAGATTTACCTTCTATTCTAACCAGCATTTTTAAAAGAACTTATCTGAAGGCCATACAATTAGCAAAATGATTGAAGCTCAAAACTATCCAATAATATTGATAGAACATTTACATCCTTAATGAAACAAAGGACAAACAAGCATTATTGGTAATCTTTTATTAGGGTCAATGAAAATGGCCCACTGGATTGTGCAAACTTCACTATTACCAGAGTCTTTTTTTAGTGGGGCAAGGTTATATAAAAAACAGCATTATTTATTCTATGAAATGTATGCATAGAGAATATTGTGCTTTGCCTTTCAAGAAACTTCAAACACATTCCATTCAATATTCCACCAATTTCAGTCACTACTATGTAATTAAGTGACTAAAAAGACCAGGGTAGTCTAGTGGTTAAAGCACAAAACCAGCTGGTAGCTGGACCAGTCACTCTGTCTGAGCCCTAGGAAGGAGGCAATGGCAACCCACTTCTCAAAAGGTTACAATAAAATTGCAGGGATTCAGGCAATCCCAAGAGTCAAAAATGACTTATACTTCACCCCTATAGATCTACCCCACTATTGCAGTGAACCTTGTGACTCAATGCATGTTGTTCCTCACCCATCTTAAATTAAATATCAGGATTTTTAAAGGTTCAGAATTAGATGTAGATTAGGCCGCAGTGTTTCCCAACCATGGCAATTTGAAGATATTTGGACTTCAACTCCCAGAATTCCCCAGCCAGCATTCACTGGCTGGGGAATTCTGGGAGTTGAAGTCCAAATATCTTCAAGTTGCCAAGGTTGGGAAACACCGGATTAGGGTATTCACTATGTATTTCAATAGGATATTTAAAGATACCTGGGACAGAAGACCTGTAGCAAATTGAAACATTGAGAGCTTTCAAGTAAGCGAGGAAACAAGTTCTACTTATAAATATATAAATATAAATAGGACCGCCATGCTTTTAAATGCATATATTTAAACTTTTCCGTCTCTTTTCCGTAGCAGGAGCTTTGTTACGATTCTGAAAAAGGGTTGATTCGATGGGAGGGGTTTTTTTGCTTTTGCTTTTAATCAAAGGCAGTACTGTACATCAGTTAAGTATTTCTAATGCTTCAGCTAGCGGCCAATACTCAACACCGACTAGAATTACATCCTGATCCTAAAAAAAAAAAAAAACCTGCAAGAGATTGAACAGGGGTTTTTTTTCCAGCAGCCCTCAAATTTCATTGATCGAGAAGGCAGGGGAATTAGTTTTCCCTGGCAACGTTTCTACCGCTTGCAAAGTTTTCTCTCGAGGGCAAACGCAATCCTTTTGCACCGTGCATTTATTCACGGAGTTTAATTTTGGGGGTTTTTTTAAGGGGGTGTGTCAAAACGAAGCCTCTGCAATCACACAACTGCATCTATTTAGTTTTCAAACATGTATAGGATAGTAGTAGTAGTTTGTATAATCCTAAGTAAAAACTAACGATAAAAGAGGACAATAGGACGCTTAAGCACCATATATTATTTATATTATTATATTATTTAATACAATATAATATATATAGTAGGACGCTTATGCATCATATATTATTTATATTATTTTTATATTATTTAATATAATATAATATATATAGTAGGACGCTTATGCACCACATATTATTTATATTACTATATTATTTATATCATTATAATGTATTACCATATATTATTTATGGGGAAGACGCATCTGTAAAGTCACCCAAGCATTTATTTAGCCTTTGCGCGCACACACAAATACACACACCTCCTCTTACCCGAGATGCTTTAAAGCCGAGTCCAAGAGAAACAAAAGGTACTAAAATTCTACAAATGTAAAGTTAGGTGTACAGTCCCCTCTTTTTTTTTCTTGCACGGGCATGCAAGAAAACCTATGGGGGAAAAACACTCTTTTCCCAATTGATGGGACGAGAAATCCCGTTTGCAGAGCAAACGGTTCTTTCCACCGAGGAGTAGAGTCAATTCATCTCTCTACTCTACCTCCTCCGCTCCGAGGAAACAACGGAAAAGTCCCTCCTCCCCACGGCTTACTTAAAACAGACACCTTCCCCCCTCTCCCTCCCCAAAGTAAGTTACTCACCTGGGAAAAACCAGAGCAGCTAGCAAAACCTGTACACAAGCAAGCTCACTCGCAGCACTTTAAACTCTCGAAAGACTGTCACAGCTCCGTTGCCGCCCCGGGCAATTTATGCAGGGAAGCCACGCACTCGACCGACAGACAGACCCGCCAGCCACGTCTCGCGAGAGAGCCGCGTAGCCGACTGCTGGGAGCAAACTTCGCCCTCCTCTCGTGATTTCGTGTTAAAGACTTCGCTTTCTTGAGAAATCGGAGGAGGAAGTTTGTCGGGAAAGCAGCGAATGCACCCTATATTATTATTGTTCTTGTTATCATCATCATCATCATCATCATCATCATCATCATTATTATTATTATTATTATTATTATTATTATTATTATTATCAAAAAAACAGTAATGCAAGGCAAACAAGATTTATATGCTGGATTTCGTATCACAATATCACAAGCCGCACACTTCCCAAGTGTCTAGGACTGTGTGATGTAATTTCGCATGATGCGCACAGATCCGAGTACAGTGGCCTTGTACAACTGACAGATTTATTATTATTATTATTATTATTATTATTATTATTATTATTATTATTAACAAAAAAACAGTAATGCAAGGCAAACAAGATTTATATGCTGGATTTCGTATCACAATATCACAAGCCGCACACTTCCCAAGTGTCTAGGACTGTGTGGTGTAATTTCGCATGATGCGCACAGATCCGAGTACAGTGGCCTTGTACAACTGACAGATTTATTATTATTATTATTATTATTATTATTATTATTATTATTATTATTATTAACAAAAAACAGTAATGCAAGGCAAACAAGATTTATATGCTGGATATTGTAGCACAATATTACAAACCACACACTTCCCAAGCCTCTAGGACTGTGGGATGTATTTACGTATGATGCGCACAGATCCAGAGTACAGTGGCCTTGTGCAACTGACATATTTATTATTATTATTATTATTATTATTATTATTATTATTATTATTATTATCATCATTATCATTATTTTTATTATTCACAAAAAACAGTAATGCACAGCAAACAAGATTTATATGATGGATTTCGTATCACAATATCACAAGTCGCATACTTCCCAAGCGCCTAGGACTGTGATGTATTTTTGTATGATTTGCGCAGATCTGAGCACAGTGGCCTTGTGCAACTGACAATTTTTTTATTACTATTATTATTATTATTATTATTATTATTATTATTATTATTATTCACAAAAAAAGGAATGCACAGCAAATGAGGCTTATATGATGGATTTCGTATCACAATATCACAAGTCGAACAAGATTTCTTGGATGTTTGATAGCCAAGGTTTGTTTTTTGTAAGATTGTTTGCAATCTTGGATCATGGCAATGATAAAAAGCAATGGTGACAATGAGTCTCGTTGGAAAAATCCTTTTTTGATGTTGACAAATCCGTAGTTTTCATTCCCAACAAACAGTTTAGTTTTGCAGTGCTTCATGGTGTTTTCAATTAAAGTGCTAACATTTTTGCGGAGCAACATTATTTTTATTTTATTTTATTTTTGGGTTTCTGGGTTGGGCCCTCGCCATGCAGCAGAAGGCTCCTTGCAGAGGCAGAGAGAGAAAAATGTTTGCAACCCTTTGTAACAGCCTTGAGATCCTTGGAAAAGCGTGTTAAAAAAACTCCTGAACATGTAGTGTTTGCAAATGGATGGCAAAGTCATGCCCGGTTGAGCATCCTAATAGGAAATGCTTGTATAGTTGAGTTGCAGCTAGAACAACAAGGAACATGGTTTATTTGAAAGTAGACAATGCTGTTGTAAGAACTTAAGATACAATCCCCCCAAGTTTACCTCTGCTCCTTGGGACTTCAAGCATGTGTTTAGTTTGCTTTATTTACATTGTGCCTTTCATTCCCAGAGCTCAAAGCACATGCATACTACTTTTCTTTTTAACTCTTATCCATAGTTCCCTCTAAGCTGAGCAGTGAGCAATCGCTCACTTAAAAATCATCATCAACTCAGAGTTTTCCAAACCTGCCCAGAAACCGAGAGGGAAAGAGTGAGAGGGAAGGAGAGAGAGAGGAAGAGAGAGAAACAGATAGAAAAAAGAGAGGAAGGAAAAGAGAAAGAAAATCAAAATCTAGTTTGAAACTAGCTCAACTATTTAAGTGGCATTTTGATATTGATAGAGTTGCCCTATTATGAGATCGCTGTTATAGACACACACTACAGTATTTTATTTTGAAATTCTCTGAGGCAAAACAGGGTGCGGTTTTTGTTTGTTTGTTTATCTATCTATCTATCTATCTATTCATTCATCTATCTATCTATTTATTTATTTATTTATTATTTCTGTGCCGCCCAGTCCCGAAGGGACTGCCGCTCAGACACTATACTTTTCCGCCCACCCCCCCAAAAAATTAGAGGGAACACTGCTCTTATCAACCATTCTAGAAGGTGTAGAGTAGGCTAAGAGGAGTGAGCTGTCTGGCTAAAAGTTAGCCAGTAGGTGCCATGTTTGAGAATGTAGGTCTCAAATGTAGGTCTTAGAACCTAGGTCTTCCTACTCCTACTCTATTTTTCTTAGCAAAAATGTTCTGGAAAAATGCCTTTTAAAATGTGATTGGTTTTAGCTTACAATTTTAGCATCCCTTGGTATTTCTCATCCAACCAGGTTTGGCTCTTTTGTCTTTTTTAAATCAACTAAGTTCAGCTGAGTAACATCTAGGGGCTTATTTAATAAAAGTATATAGTGGTAGTAACTTACTATTAAAATGCGTAGGACCATGTGGGCATGGCTTCTGGATTTATTAGGGCTCATTAAGCAGGCATAGGATTGCATTTGAGTTTGAGCTGAAATAGTCCATTCTGGTTTTAAGTTTCTTTGATTCTAGCTTATAAGTAATAAACATTGGCTTTTTTGTTCTAGTTGAATCTTTAGCAACTATTCTAGAAAAAACTAAATTTTCCACAGTTTACAATTATAGAAAACTGGCAGAATAGTGAAGGTGGATGATTCTGCATGGATCATCTGATTTAGTTCTTGGCAATGTATAGGTAAAACAGTTAAATCTGTACATGAGAGATGGGTGCTTTCCATCAAATTAAAAATATACCAAGATCCTTCAGCTATCCTCTTAGGGCATGGGTCCTCAAACTATGGCCCACGGATCGCATGTGGCCTGCCGAAGCCATTAATCCGGCCTGTGCAGAATTACGGGGCTGCCCTATCTACATTGCCGAGTGCAAGACTTAGTTTGCAAGGCCCACAGGCTGGAATCGAAAGGTAAGGCTGTTTTTGCCTGTTTTTGGCCTGCAGGATGCTGCTGGAGGTAGGGCAGGTTAAAAGTGGTGCGTAAAGATACCAAAATGGACAAAAACACCTTTTCACCTCCCCCCCTCCAGAAGCTAGAGGGGGGGAGAAAAAGAGACAGAGGGGGACTGAGAGAGAGATTGATTTCTCAAGCTCCTTGAGACTGAGAAGAATTGTTGCAAAACGGAGTTTTCTGAAATGGACCACTAGACTCCTAAACCACTGTTTTTCAACCAGTGTGCCATGGCACACTAGCATGCCGTGAGACATGGTCAGGTGTGCCGTGGGGAAATTAAACATGGGTCCCCAAACTACCATTCCTGCCAGGACATCCCTTTTGTGTTCAGGTTTCACACTAAGTGAGTATCGATACATTTAGAAACCATAATATAGTTATTATACATAGTACTATATGTATAATATGTACTGTGTTAGAGTGTCATTTTGGTTGGTGGTGTGCCCCAGGATTTTGTAAATGTAAAAAATGTGCCACGGCTCATAAAAGGTTGAAAATCACTGTCCTAAACAACTGAAAAAATGATGTAATAAAAAGAAAAGTCAACAAAAGAGCAATATGCAGAAAAGCAAATAAACCACCTGAGCAAAATAAATTAAAGTTTAATTTGTGTGTATTAGTTAATGGGCTCTTAAATTGGCCGTGCCCACCTAGTCACATGACCATCTAGCTATGCCCCACCCAACCGGTCCAGCTCCTCCAACAGTCGGGTACCATCAATTGGCCCTTTGTTTAAAAAGTTTTGAGGACCCCTGTCCTAGGGCATGTCTTCACTTATCTTTGTAGATGCCTTTGAACCCTAATTTTCTGGAAATGTGGTTTCCATACCTGCACAAAACAGTCCCAAGTATGTTCTCACCAGCACTATATAGAGAAGCCTAACGGGTATATGTGTCTTGATGTAATGCTTCTTCTGATGCAGCCAAAACTGTAATAGCCCTTATGATGACTCATGTTAAAACTTTGCAATGATCATAGCCAAAACTTTCTCAGATGTTTCCAAGCTATGGGCTTGTATTCTCAGTAGCCTTCCAATTTATGCAGACAACATTGCAATCTCATTCTATCATCCTACATATTGTTGACTAGACGTCCCAATTTTGCATCTTTCACAAATTTCATCAAATTCATCATCATGCAGATCATTTTAAAAAGCAGAATACTACCTGTGAAGTATAACTTGCTAGCATACTACAATATATGGACTTTCCATACTAAGACCTTATCATTGAAAATTTCACGAACATTTCTTAAAATTATTTCTACCTCCACAGGAAAACCTATATATTAGATTAAACATGCCTTATGAAAACTAAAACACATCACGAACCAACATCCATAGTAATTACAATTACTTATCAAATTACTCAAGCAACCTAGGAACTAGTTTTATTAACTTAACTTTAGACTAGTTTCAGCCGATTACATAAATTCCAGCTTCTTTGCAGTATATACTGAGTCCAAATTGTGTGACTCACTACAATTCACAAATTATCCCAGTGAATCACATTTTATGCCATTGTTTGAGCTGGTCACACAAAGTCCAAATTCCTTATTACTCCCAGTCACTTTTTATTTTCCAGAATACATAATGAGTATGCAAATTAACCCAACTGATCTAATTAATATTAATCATACATAAAGAGAGATGTATGGTATACTATAAAGTGGATCATTTCAATTGATTCTGCCTGCAGTTTTTTCATTAAGCATCTTTAATTGAACCAGATCTGCATTGTGCTATATATACAAACATAAAAATAACAATTTACTTCTTGATCAGTAGTTTCAAACTCCTAGTAATATGGCAATAATATATTGGTAATAGTAGTTTACTTCTTTCTTCCAGGATGGTTTTTTTTTCAACTTTTCGTTAATTCACATTAAATAGTATGCAGATATGCTCAGGACAAAAGAGTCAACCAGTAATGTGTGTTGTATTTCCAATTACATAGTATGGTTAAAAACTGTTCTTAAAGTTGCAGTCACAGTAAAAAAATATGAAGTATTTTGTGCTTCTGCAGGGTGGGGTATTGTGTCAGGGTTCAGTTCAGTCTTTAAAGTAGCTGATTAGAGAAGTCTTGTTCTCAAAATGGTTTCTGCTCAGTGTTTTTAGCTTAGCCATAGAATTTCCAAAAAGCTCTAGTTGTTTGAGCCAGCAATTAATTTCTTTTCCTTTCTCTTCTGAGGTACTCCTGCTTACAGTATATTATCAGGTATGATTTTTGGCACAAACCAGTGGCAACTTGCTTTCTACATTGATCTGTCAAGAATAAGCCCTCTATTTAAAACATTTGCTGTCTCTGTTGAGGCCAAAAAGATGATGATGATGATGATAATAATAATAATAATAATAATAATAATAATAATAATAATAATAATAATTTATTAGATTTGTATGCCGCCCCTCTCCGAGGACTCGGGGCGGCTCACAACAACATAAACAGTGTACAAATCCAATTTTAAAATGCAATTTAAAACACTTATAATAAAATAAAATAATCACACAACCAGTCAAACCATACACCAGCCTTGACAATTGGTGTGTGTGTTAGTTTCCCCATATCTGGCGATACCGATGAGTTTTTAATAATTTACGAAAGGCGAGGAGGGTGGGGGCAGTCCTAATCTCTGGGAAGAGTTGGTTTCAGAGGGCCGGGGCCACCACAGAGAAGACTCTCCCCCTGGATCCTGCTAGACGACATTGTTTAGTTGATGGGACCTGGAGAAGGCCAACGCTGTGGGACCTAATCGGCCACTGGGATTCATGTGGCAGCAGGCGGTCTCAGAGGTATTCTGGTCCGATGCCATGTAGGTCATAACTAACATTTTGAATTGTGACCGGAAATTGATCGGCAGCCAGTGCAGGCTGCGGAGTGTTGTTGAAACATGGGCATATCTGGGGAGGCCCACGATTGCTCTTGCGGCCACATTCTGCACGATCTGAAGTTTCCGAACACTCTTCAAAGGTAGCCCCATGTAGAGAGTGTTGCAGTAATCTAACAAATGTGTGTTCTTCCTCTGACCTTTCTGAATTTTAACATGATGGAATATCAGAAGTCTCCTCCTTTAGAAGGACGCAGGAGTACTTTTAAAAAATACTAAGGCGTGATTGGCAAAGAAAACTTCTCTATGGTATTAAAAGTAGTTGTTTACGAGAAGTAATCCATAGAACATTGATTTAGGAGAAAATATACAACCCAAACCCTTTTCTATACGTATTTATTGTACATCTTCAAAAAGTCCTAATGAAATATCCACAACAAATACAATCATGGAGGTTTTGGAATTCAACTGCAACTTGATTGTTTATTTATCTTGTAGTTCTTCATAATTGATTTATTTTATACTTAAAATTTATTTTAACAAGATATTTAACTGTAACATAGGATAGAATTGGATATAGACAAGACAGCTGAAATGTTTGGGAGCAGACAGCGAGTAATTTAAATGGCTTTTTGAAACATAGCAATTAAAAAGTAAATAATTTGAAAATAGAGAGCTGCAAATGATCAATATATAGCATAATCTTTTTTTATTAAGATGCTGCTGGTTTTCATATAGACCTTATAGATATTTTTAGAAAATTGTTTGAAACTGGATCCCTCTATGAAGAATAAAAAATAAAGACATAATGTAAAGTATATGGGGAGAACTCAGAATAGCAGAGTAGTGAGTAGGTACCAGAAAGCCTTTTATAAATTGGCATTTTTGTATTTTGCCAAATCTTTAGTGAGGGCCACTTTCGGAATAAAAATATTTTCCGCTTGAGAACACCTAAAAATGCTGTTAGACATCCAAATGTGTCCAGAAGCCTATCCCTGGCTTAAGGAGTCTTCAAAGTAAGGACTAATCATTATAAATAATTACCTGAATTTTTTCCACCATTACTGTTTATTGCAGTTGTTCTGACATTCCCTCAGTATGAGACAGTGTGGAGAGCATAAGAACTATATCTCAGGGACTGCCTTCTGCCGCACGAATACCAGCGACCAGTTAGGTCCCACAGAGTGGGTCTTCTCCAGGTCCCGTCAACCAAACAATGTCGCTTGGCGGGACCCAGAGGAAGAGCCTTCTCTGTGGCGGCCCCGACCCTCTGGAACCAACTCCCCCCAGAGATTAGAATTGACCCCACCCTCCTTGCCTTTCATAAGCTGCTTAAAGCCCACCTCTGCCGCCAGGCATGGGGGAACTAAGATACACTTTCCCCCTAGGCCTTCACAATTTTATGTATGGTATGTTTGTATGTATGATTGGTTTTTATATAATGGGTTTTTAACTGCTTTTTAGTATTGGATTTTGTTGTACTGTTTTACTGCTGTTGTTAGCCGCCCCGAGTCTGCAGAGAGGGGCGGCATACAAATCCAATAAATAATAATAATAATAAACTAGACATTGAGTTAAGTACCTTTGGAGGTAAAATATATCTTTGTCACACTTAATAGTCTTAGAAATGCTTTAAGTTAGGAAATTCAATTCCTTGTTTCCTTTTGTTTGTTTTGAACTTTCCCACAAATGAAGATGTTTTCATACCCCATCAAGCAATAGTTCATTTTTTAAAATTATTTTTTAATTTAAAAACTACTTTTAATATAATTTTCCTTTTAATTAGATTTAGAGGCTCTGTGAATAATAACAGTGTTCCAATACTTGAGGGGCTGCCACAGAGAAGAGGGAGTCGGGCTGTTTTCCAAAGCATTAGAAGGCAGGATGGAAGCTGACCCAAGAGAGATTCAACCTGGAAATAAGGATGAACTTTTCTGGTGGTGAGAGCGATCAACTAGTGGAACAGCTTGCCTGCGGAGATTGGACTGCCATTTGTCCAAAATGGTGTAAGGACTTCTGTTTGAGTGGGGGGTTGGGGGTTGGATTAGATGACCTACAAGCAGGGGTGGGCTACAAAGCGGAATGGCGGGAACACTGTTCTGTTGACAATAAGGGAGTGCGTAGCACATGCATGGAAGCAAAGAAAATGGCAATTTTTGCTGCCAGAAAAAGATTTCGGCTGCTGCACATGTGTGGCAGCCAAATCTCACTGCCACGCCTCGAGCGGCAGTGGCGCCAGCAGCAAAAGCAGCCTGCCCCAGCTCCGGCCGTGTGGCCTGCTCTTTGATCTCCCGGACCACAGGAGAGATGCCTGTGGCGCAGGAGAGCACAGAACAGGCCATGTGGCCAGAATTGGGGCTACCCAGTCTGCTCCCTGTGCCACAGCCCCTGCAGGAGGTGATGCAGGTAAGCAGGGGTGAGCAGCGTGGCAAGGTAAGCGGCGGGGGGAACGAGAGGCGCAGCAAGGGCTGACAGCTCTGACCTTGTTTTGCCGGCTGCTTGAGACCAGCAACTCTTCTCTCCAATTTCCGTGGGGGGGGGTTGTTGCTTCCGCGCATGTATGGAAGTTAAAAAAACCTGGAAATCACACACGTGCATGTCTTTGTGTGAAATTTGGCTTCTGTGCATGCGCAGGAGCCGAATCATGCACCAGGCACGGGCACATGTGCAGGGACGCGCTCCTGGCGCATTCCGGTAGGGCTGGGATTGGTAGCCAGCCCCTGCCTACAAGGTCCCTTCCAACTCTAATAATCTAAACTAAACTAATCTAATATGTGGGAACAGTAAACTTTTAATATTATTTTCTTTTATTAATTATATAAAGCTGGTCAGTTCCAAATCCCATTATCGTAATGAAAATAATATTTTCAAGGGGGATGCATGTGTTGTTTTTATTTTATTATTTTATTTTGAAATACATACCTTTCACCCAATAAGTAAATTGCTGGCTTTCTCTTCACAAGTCATCATGCTGGGAATGATCACAAAACCTAACACATGACTGTTTGGTACAATAGAGACAGGATTTAATAATAATCTGCAACTCTGATGAAACAGCTCGCAATGCAATCCAGTTTGCAATATAGTCCTCTATTTATTTGCCCAGATTTACTTGTTTACTGGGATTTGGACCTTATTACATACATCTAATCTTTGATAAGGGCTACATGTTCCCAGGACTATATTTGGAGTAAAAACTAAAACTGAAATTATATAAGGTACGAAAAGGTTTAGGACAAAAAAGAGATTTGATGGAAGTCAGTTAATACTTTTATAAGATGCTTTCGTAAAGAAAATGGAATACAGTATTGCACAAATATGATTCTTGCTGCAGTTTTTATATGTAAGATTAGATATACTGTATCTGTCTTTTTTCAAACCTTTCACGTCTTATTCCCAGTAAAAAGAGCTCCGGGTTTTTCTTTCTAACATTTGTTCTAACCAATGTTTAATTTTTTCCCAGTAGTTTTTTGCTTTTTTTGCAATGCCGCCATGAATGGTAGTACAGTGTTTCCTCGATTTTCGCAGGGGATGTGTTCCGAGACTGCCTGCGAAAGTCGAATTTCCGCGAAGTAGAGATGTGGAAGTAAATACACTATTTTTGGCTATGAACAGTATCCCAAGCCTTCCCTTAACACTTTAAACCCCTAAATTACAATTTCCCATTACCTTAGCAACCATTTAGATTATTACTCACCATGTTTATTTATTAAAGTTTACTTAAAAAATGTTTTTTAAAGGCAGACGAAAGTTTGGCAATGACATATGATGTCATCGGGCAGGGAAAAACGTGGTATAGGGAAAAACACCGCGAAGTATTTTTTAATTAATATTTTTGAAAAACCGTGGTATAGACGTTTCGCGAAGTTCGAACCCACGCGAATCGAGGGAACACTGTAAAAACCAAATTCTGTAGTGGCTTAATCCTATTGTGCCCTAAAAGGACAGGCCCTATCCTTAGAATCTGGGAGGGGGAAGGCAAATTCTTAATCCCATCATCTGGAGCTGAAGGTGTTTTGTTTGTGAGTAGATTGGCCCAGTTTTTTTTAATGGGCACAAAATATCCACCTCTAAAGACTTCAGGCATATGCTGGGGGCTCTTTTATTATGCAGGAAATTGGGGTTGCTTTCTTTCTTTAAGAGCATGTTTTCTCTACTTCTCCTTTGGGGAAATATAATATTCTGGCTCTTTTGATATTCCCCAAAATATTTCATTCTCTGGGAGGGCTTGCGTAATTACTTCTTACAAAAGCAAAAAGTTATATGTGTGTGTTTCAGAAAATGTTCACTATTCTCAGACTGTCATTGGAGGTAGACCCACTTGACAGATGACTTGCATCAGAATAGATGTTGGATTACCGTACTTGTGTTGAAGCAGACAGACTTTGGTGCAATGGTCAGAAAGTGAATTGCACCTGGGTAAAGTCTTTGGGGTTACAGTTGTTCACAGCAGTTTATGTAATGGAATCTCATCAGCTAGTTAAGAACGAAGTTCAGAAGCCTGGTGATTCAAATGACTGCTGTTTGCACAGAGCTCTGTCTGGTTAAAATGAACTTTATACTCAGGGCCATAGTCCATGACAAAAGTTGCCTCATGTAAAGTATGGAGAACATACAACTTTATAAAAGAGGACACTGGAACTATTCCAATTTAAGTGTGCAATGCTAAATTGTTGATTGCTTTACATCAAGTATGCAATACATCCTTATCTTTGGTCCATCAATGATATATCAACTTTCAGCAATCTGAAGATAACAATATAAGACAAAGGATGCCTTTGGATAGTACCTATCATATTCATCAGAGAGGTTCATATAGTAGAAAATACATATTCTGCTGGACTAACCCACTAATTGCAGAAAAAAAGTTAAATGTGGAAGGAGAAAACATTTCTGCTTAATGAAACACTGGCAATTAATTACTTGTCATCATTAAATGGCTCGTTATTTTGATTTCCAGTATCTTTGCCTTTAAATTTTTAGGTGGTTAGAGATTTCTGTGATTATTCTTGGTGAATCTACACCAAATGAAAGTTCCCTGGTTCAAATTAAGATTCTGATAATAAGAATGTTGAATTTTCAAATAAAGTTCTTAAATATACCAGATTTCCTACAAGAAAGACAATTTAACCTGTTTGGTTTGCTTTGAAATATCAGAAAAACCCATGATGATGTGCTACAGGTTTGTAGAGAGGGAGCTGTATAATAAATAACAGCTGGAGGGTTTTAATACCAATGTCTTTTTGGAGCTGCTGTGGTCACCAATGAAGCTAACTTCAGGCATGGTGGAATTGAGACATCTCCCCTGACCTATACAGTTTATGCATGTTATGTTTGTGTGTATGTTTTTGCTTTTTAATAAGGGTTTTTTAGTGACTTTTAAATTATTAGATTTGTTGTACATTGTTTTATTGTTGTTGTGAGCCACCCCGAGTCTACGGAGAGGGGCGGAATACAAATCTAATTAATAATAATAATAATAATAATAATAATAATAATAATAATAATAACAACAACAACAATAATAACTTTCCCTTGGACATGCTTTGGCAGTGGAATTTCCCTCATAAAGTGGTATGGAATGGTGAAAACGGTGAAGTAGGTAATGTTTCTGAATTCTTAGTAGGAAGCCTGGAATAAAACAATCCATAAATGAATATAAAATGGACACATGCCAAGCTTATCTAAACTTTGCCTAGTATTATCAATAAAATGAGATCAGCTGTAGAGAAAGTCAATACAATTGACCTGTTTTCTTGGCAACCTCAGAAAAAAAATCAGCATCAGGTGAACATTGCAAGATGTTATTTGATACTGGATTGTTGAGTCACTCACTACAGTTCACCCTTATAGATCTTTTTATTTTTATTTTTTTAAGTGGGTAAGTCCCAAAATTTCCTTATATTTAAGAACCACTGCTAAATGAGGAAGAATATACTAGATGTGAATTTAGTATTTAGTATTGAAAAGTGTTCGGAAACTTCAGATCGTGCACAATGCAGCTGCGAGAGCAATTATGGGCTTCTCCAAGTACTGTATGCCCATATCACTCCAATACTCCGCAGTCTGCATTGGCTGCCGATCAGTTTCCGGTCACAATTCAAAGTGTTGGTTATGACCTATAAAGCCCTTCATGGCACCAGACCAGAATATCTTCGGGACCGCCTCCTGCCGCACGAATCACAGCGACCGGTTAGGTCCCACAGAGTTGGCCTTCTCCGGGTCCCGTCGACTAAACAATGTCGTCTGGCGGGACCCAGGGGAAGAGCCTTCTCTGTGGGGGCCCCGACCCTCTGAAACCAGCTCCCCCCTGAGATTAGGATTGCCCCTCCCTGCCTTTCGTAAACTCCTTAAGACCCACCTTTGCCGTCAGGCATGGGGGAACTAAAACACCTCCCCCTTGCCCATGTTGTTCTGTTGATTGATTGACTGTGTGCCTGTTTTTTATATATACTGTTTTTATGAGATTATTAATTTAAATTGTAACTGGATGGGTGGGCATTGGATTTGGTATTGTGTACCGTACTGTTTTTTATTATTGTTGTGAGCCGCCCCGAGTTTGCGGAGAGGGGCGGCATATAAATCCAATAAACCTAACCCAATAAACCTTAACCCCCTTTCTTGTTAATTTTACCACTGACTAACAATTAGCTGTGTCATTACCTAGATGACTTACTTCTAACCTTTGGCCTAGTTTGCTTTTTATAAATGAAGGTAATCAATATTAATGACTAGGATCTAGTCAGTATATCCTACTAACAATATTGTCTTTTTTAACTGACTGAAATTGTATTTACAGGAATGGCAAACATTGCACATACCATTTATAGCTCATTTGTAAACTATTCCTTCTAAATCACTCAAAGGTTTGCTGGTACAAGGACTTTTTGAAAGTTTACTTATTTCTCCATTGTTTGCAATTTGGCCTGTTGCACAGTTTTGGAAACTACAGCTAGTCCTCGACTTACAACCACAATTGAGCCCAGCATTTCTGTTGTTAAGTGAGACATTTGTTAAGTGGGTTTTGCCCCATTTATCACCTTTCTTGCCACAGTTGTTAAGTGAATCACGGCAGTGGATACGTTAGTAACCTGGCTGTTAAGTGAATCTGGCTTCCCCATTGACATTGCTTGTCAGAATGTTGCAAAAGGGAATCGCATGATATTGGGACGCAGCAACCGTCATAAATATGAACCAGTTGCCAAGCTTCTGGATTTTGATCACATGACAATGGAGATGCTGAAAAGATTGTAACTGAAAAACTGTCATAAGTCACTTTTTTCAGTCCTATTGTAACTTTGAACGGTCGCTACATGAACTGTTATAAGTTGAGGATTACCTTTATTTGTTTCTAATTTATAAAATATTTTCCTTTTTTATATAATTTTTATTAATACCATGCATACAAAAGATGGCTAAAGAATCTTAGTTATTACACAAAGACAGATGTAATGGAAAAAAATAATAAAAAATTACACAATACAGTAATACCTCATGATACGAACTTAATTGGTGCAAGGAGGAGGTTCGTAAGACGAAAGGTTCGTAAGATGAAACATTGTTTCCCATAGGGGGGCTTCCCATAGGAAACAATGTAAAGTCAATTAATCCGTGCAACCAAAAAACCCCCCCGCAAAAAAACGGCTTTCGGCGACTGCTGGGAAGCCACGCGGCTGTTTTAAAAGGTGACAGCCGGCCTGGGGGGCTTCCAAGCACCCCCCCAAACCCGGGTTCGGGGTTCGGGGGGGTGCTGGGAAGCCCCCCAGGCCGGCTGCGACCTTTTAAAAGAGCCGCGCCACTTCCCAGCTGTCTCCTGAAGCCGAACGCGGAAGTTTGGCTTTGCCGTTCGGCTTCAGGAGACAGCTGGGAAGCGGCGCGGCTCTTTTAAAAGGTCGCAGCCGGCCTGGGGGGCTTCCCAGCAGGGTTCGGGGGGGTGCTGGGAAGCCCCCAAGGCCGGCTGCGACCTTTTAAAACAGCCGCGCCGCTTCCCAGCTGTCTCCTGAAGCCGAACACCAAAGCTGAACTTCCGCGTTCGGCTTCGGGAGACAGCTGGGAAGCAGCGCAGCTGTTTTAAAAGGTGACAGCCGGGCTGGGGGGCTTCCCAGCAACCTCCCGAACCGACCCCGGGGTTCAGAAAAATTTTGCCTCTTCTTACGAACTTTGTTCGAGTTACGAACCGGCGTTCGGGAGGCTTCTGGGAAGCCCCGCCGCCTGGCTGTCACCTTTTAAAACAGCCGCGCGGCTTCCCAGCAGTCTCCGAACGCCGGTTCGTAACTCGAAAAAAGTTCGTAAGAAGAGGCAAAATTTTTCTGAACCCCGGGTTCGTATCACGAGTTGTTTGTAAGACGAGGGGTTCGTATCTTGAGGTACCACTGTACATGATAAATCACTAGAATGTTACCTTTTTGCTATTTTTTTCACTATTATTTATATTTCCTACCATATCCATATTTCACCATATTCCCTTCATTTTGATTCTTTTCATTCTCATTGTTTAAACTTAAATTCTCTTCCGCTTCATCTGTGAAATTAGAAATTCAGTATTTTTAACTTGGATTGAAACTAAAAGTCAGTCATTCCCAGCCAAATCACCCCCCAGGGTTGTTGTGAGGAAAATGGAAGGAATGTATGTTGGATATGTTCACTGCTTATTCATAAAAATAAGGCAGGATAGAAATAAATAAAATAATCATTAATCCTGTCTACAGCATATTGCCCCTTGTCGTGCATTGCCTTAATCCAATGACAAAGCAATGCCATTCTAAGGTCCCTTAATTTTCCAATTATAGTGTTCCCTTGACTTTCGCGGGGGATGCGTTCCAAGACTGCCCGCGAAAGTCAAATTTTCGCAAAATAGAGATGCGGAAGTAATTACACTATTTTTGGCTATGAACAGTATCGCAGGACCTCCCCTAACACTTTAAACTCCTAAATTACAATTTCCCATTCCCTTAACAACCTTTAGATTATTACTCGCCATTATTACTGGTACTCACCATTGAAGAAGATACTTAATGATCCTGATATTTATTAACATAATTATTTATTAATAATAATTTGGTGATGATGTATGATGTCACAGGCGGGAAAAACCATGGTGTAGAAAAAAACCCGCGAAGTATTTTTTAATTAATTTTTTTGAAAAACCGTGATATAGACTTTTCACGAATGTCGGACCCGCGAAAGTCAAGGGAACACTGTACCTGTATTTTTTGCACTGACACCCCTCCCCCCTAAAAAGTGGGTGAAAATGTCTGTGTGACTTATAGAGTGAATATTTGGGAGGGGAGGGTTGATGCAGCGGCGGCATTTGCTGCCACTGCCTGTCACCACTGTTGCTGGGGAACACAGGAGCCTTTGCTGTGAGGCAGCTGATTGGCAGTTGGTTCAGCCTCCTGGAATACCACCAATCAGCTATTCTAGGCAGCGGGGATAGCTGCCCGCAGCCAATTGCCAGCAGTGAGCGGCGGCTGCAAATGGCAGCACCTAGAACAGCTGATTGGTGGTACTCTGGGAGGCCGAGCCAACCACCAACCAGAAGCTCAGCAGCTAAGGCTCCCAGTGTCTCCAGTGGTGGCATCAGCTCAGCTCATTGACCCATGCTGGGTGCAACGGAGCGGAGCCCTGAAAAGTCACATGCTGGGGCTGCTCCTCTAAAGCTAATGTGAATCTTATGGTTCGGTGTATCTTATAGTGCAAAAAATATGGTACAGTATATAGTCCGTACCAAGAACTGAGCACAATATTGCAACTTCAAATAATCTAATAAGGATTCTTATTCACTACTATCTCATATCACTAGAGTTGTTCCCATTTGAAATAAGATTGGCATTCTTGTCTCTAATGGTAATCTACTACTGGTGACAGATGCATTTACAATATATCTAAGAAAACATTTGCCTTTTATTTAAGTAGCATTTAATCTATTAAAATAATACTTGGCTAACCTTTCTTTAAATCTTATTAAGCCATAGAGAACTTTTCTTCTAGCATGATGTTATATTGCAGTGAGAAAAGTTAACCTAACAAAAGGGACACTTCATCTCTAAACCATCTCCCCCTTTTAGACACGACCCGATCAAACCCAGTCCCTCTCTTTGCCTAAACCCATCAGACCCAATTTGACTCTTGGGTCAAGTCTCAAGTCCCAAACCCAGACAAGTCTCTGCCCCTGCAATCCCATCTAAATCAAAGAAGCCTCCTTGCCTCCTCATACCATAGCCCAAAGGCAGCTCTATGAAAGGGGGTTGCAGAATAATAAGTGGAGAAACCCCAACCTTCCATCGTGTATTAGCAGGTGACCTTTCCATCTCTTCTAGCAATGGACTTCCCCAGCTATGCTGTCCTCTTAAAAGGTCCATTTCATCTAACAATAGAATTTACTCCAGAGACACCTAGCTTCTTCAAACTGACTAGCCATTCAGATCTCTAGGACATTTAACTGTTTGTTTGTTTGTTTGTTTGTTTATAAAGACTTTCGAGAATTAATCTGTGCTTTCAAGTAGTTTTGGATTTAGCACGGTTCGTTTAGTGACCATTCAAAGATGCAACAGCACTGAAAAAAGTGAGTTATGATCATCTTTCAGTTACAAGTTACAACCATGATCATGTGATCTAAGTTCATACGCTTGGCAACTTGTTCATATTTATGACAACTACAGAGTCAAAAAGACTCTTGAAACCCTTTTCTGATCTGACAAAGTCAATGGGGAAACCAGATCCACTTAAAAACTGGGTTATTAACTTATCAACTGCAGTGATCCACTTAACAAGTACAAGAGAATTATGGCATGTGTCATATTTAATATAACATAGTGTGATTTACGATAAAGTCTTTCCATAGTCCTCGAAGAGGGGCGGCATACAAATCTAAATAATAAATAAATAAATATATTCATAAAATAACTTGTCAATATTAATTGTATGCATTTTCCTAATGTTGCTTAAAACTAAAGAGAAATTATAGATTTCTCTTTGTTTAGATTTTGTTATGCACTGCCCTCTTCTGGTAAGAAACATAAAACATCCATATATTTCAGGTACGGTGATTGTTTCTTATGTATAGGATGCTCTTCATTAATTCTCCACTCGCTAGGAGAAATTGCTAGGGGCCAAATATAGAAATTCAGCAAGGCCTCCATTTTTCTATATACAGATTTTAGAAACTCAGTTCTAACATCCATAGATTGTAGTCATGGAAAACACTTAAGCAGCCTTCTATATTCACTAAACTGAATATTATTCAACACTTTGCTAATCCCTAACCAAGAATAATTAAGTATTGATCATTTTAAATCAAGCTATAGGATCTCCCATAATGATCCTGTTCTGAGTGACAGGCTGGTTTCCTTTTCTGAGTTATCAAAAATGCAATGGTAGTTACATTAGCCATAAGAACTCAAGAGTTAAAAAGCCACAGAAACAATAATTTCTTAACCGTTTTAATAACAATAAGATTTTGAATTCATTAAAATTCTTAAACATGCTAAATAACAACAGAAACATGTGAAATAACAAAATAATTTTTTAAAAGATTAAGAAAATTATGTATACTTAAATAAATAAAATAAATAAATTTTATATGAAGAGCCGGGGTGGCGCAGCAGGTAGAGTGCTGTACTACAGGCCACTGAAGCTGACTGAAGATCTGAAGGTCAGAGGTTCAAATCTCATCACCGGCTCAAAGTTGACTCAGCCTTCCATCCTTCCGAGGTGGGTAAAATGAGGACCAGGATTGTGGGAGCAATACACTGGTTCTGTTAAAAAGTGCTATTGCTAATATGTTGTAAGCCGCCCTGAGTCTAAGGAGAAGGGCGGCATAAAAATTGAATGAATGAATGAATGAATGAATGAATGAATGAATGAATGAATACATACATACATACATACATACATACTTAGGAGCAACCTGAGTGTTTTTTGCTATAATATGGTATACAAAAGCGATGTTGAGTTTCAGCAAGGGCACTCTCCAAAGAGGCTAGAAAGATACATTCCTCTTACAGAAGAAGTACTGAGAATGCTCTCTTCTCTTTTGAATGTCTTAATGCACAAGACCAAATGTTGTAGTGGATAGCATATTGGTCTTACAATTGGGAGATCAATTCAGGTTCTCCGTCAGCCATGGAACAGATTATGGAGTGATTTTAGGTTACTCACTGTCTCTCATGTAAACTATTCCCTATAAAAAAAGTAGGAAGTAGTTTGTATACAGTTCTGAAGTCCTTGAGGAAAAGACAAGGTATAACTTTAATAAATGTTTAGATATGCATATATATTCTGTTATGTTTGCAAGTTGTTAGAATAAAGGTGATCGCTGATTGGAGCAGGGCGACCAATAAGAAGCCTGCTAGCGCAACCAATGGGAAGCTTGGGCGCGACCAATAAGGAGCCTCCGGGCTCAACCAATAGGAAGCTCCAGCGCGAAGTCTTGAAACATTGTCATCAATCCCTGCGCTAGTAACAATGTATATAAGGTGCGGTTTTGGCCGCTTGTTTTTTAAGTCGCTACCTGCCTGTGAGCTGGTCACTTTAGATGTCCCTGATTCTTAAATAAAGAGCTGTTATCCTCTTCATCGGCCTCTAGCCTCTGATTTAACATATTCGAAAATAAAATAAGGCTTACTGCAACTTACAGTGAAGAGGGTAATGGAGTACAGCCTGGTTAGAAATTAATTTAAAACAGGATTTGAGAGTAGAGGAGGAATTGAAGTCCACAAGTCATAGAAGAGCCAACTTTGCCTAGCCCAGCTCTAGATACAAGGTAATTTTTGACTTATGACCACCGTTAAGCTCAGAACTTCCATTGCTAAGCAAAACAGTCACTAAGTGAGTCATCTTTGTTTTTATGATCTTTTTTGCTGTGGCCATTAAGTGAATCTGGCTTCCCTCATTGACTTAGCTTGTTGGAAGCTCATGGGAATGTCACAAATGGTAAACATGTACCTCTGGTTGTTGTAAATACATGCTTGTATTTGTAAATACATGTCGCTTGCCAAATGCCCCAGTGTTGGTAACCTGAGCACAGGACTGATCATAAGTCATTTGTTTCTCAGTGCTGTTATAAAATTTGAATAGTTGTTAAATGAATGGTTGTAAATTGAGGACTACCTCTAAAATAGAGAGGTTACACATTTTTTACCAAATTGTTTAAATGTTACTTTCACAGAAGATCTTGAAAGGGGGAGATATATATATATATGCCCCCCCCCCAATTTAAGCAACAGCACAAAATATAAAGATACTTTCTCTACCTGAAGTAAAAGTAAAGGTTAACTCCTCATCAGCTTTTCTCTCTCTTTTTTTGGTATATGAACAAAAGTACATTTGGCTTATAGTCATTGGACTATGAACCTGGGTGTGTCGTGTTCAAACATCAAAACAGAAGAAAGCTATTACATCTGTACACATTTACTGACTTTAATCTCTAACATGCCTTTTACTGTGAGCTACTTTTAAAAAACTGTTACACTGAGCCACATTTATCTGGCTTTAATCTTAACAATATTTATTTATGATCGGCTACTTCAATACATCCCATATGTTGTAAGCAGAAATGTCAATAACTGATGGAGGCCAGGCTGAACGTAGACCCACAATGCAATGCAAAGATTGCTTTTGTTATGAGGACCCGGGAGGTTGTGAAATAACTGGTATCATTGAGGGGCCCTAGGAGAACAGACTGTACTTAGTAGAAAGTAACATGATGCATCATACCAAGAATGCCGTAGTGTTTCCGGGTTGCAGTTCTGAGGAAACAGAATGGAGTTAACACATTGCTTAGTAGGAAGTAATCCAGGCACATCAACCAAATAAAGCAGACATATGCAGAATGAGACCGTTAGTCCTATATTGCCTGTTGACTGTGGGAGAGGAAAATCCAATTTGATATAAGAATGTTGAGGAATAATTACCACCAAGTTGTTTTGTCTCCTAACAACCACATACATAGATTTTCTCCATGATATACAGTATTAAGACTAGCCATAGTTAATTATAATTGGCCAGTTCATACAAACACTAAGAAAACATTAAAGATTAAATTCTGTCAAAAGATCTTGAGGTACTCATATCCAATGACCTAAGTGCCAGAGCCCACTGTAACAATATTGTCAAAAAAGACATTAAGAGTTATTAATCTAATCTTGCGTAGCTTCTTCTCTGGCATTACACTACTAACCACAGCATACAAAACATTTGCTAGACCAATTCTTGAATACAGCTCACCTGTCTGGAACCTGCATTGCATATCAGATATCAATACAATCGAGAGTCCAAAAATATTGATCTGACCTACATGTAGTTCATAAAACCATCTACCACATTGTCATATCTGCCAATGATTTCTTCAGCTTCAAACATAACAATACACAAGCACATAATAGATACAAATTTAATATAAACCTGGGCTTCCACAGGTTCTGACTAGTTCTAGAAAACTGGGAGCAGAAATTTTGAGTAGTTGGGAGAACTGGTAAATACCACCTCTGACTGGCCCCATCCCCATCTATTCACTGCCTCTCAAATCCTAGCTGATTGGGAGGAAATGGGGATTTCAGTAATCTTCCCTTGGAGTGAGGAGGGAATGGAGATTTTACAGTATCCTTCCCCTGCCATGCCCACAGAACCAGTAGTAAAAAAAATGGAATCCCACCACTGCTACAAATGGACCGATGCAAAGACCTCCCAAATTCCAACTGTGTGAAGATGCACATCCTGCGTGCTGATTGGTTGATCAAACTTCCTTTTCTGTGCTTTGCTGTGCCCCGTGGCCGGAACATTAAAATTTGCAGCCTTAACACTGCAACAGCTATACAACTGTCTATGAGTGACACATGCATACTGTATGTTCTCCCTGTGCAAAGCCAGACAAATCTCTCTACTCTGAATTGTAAAGCCATGGACTTTAGCCATAAGGTCCAGTCTTAACTACATTACTCAGAATATAATTACAGCTTAATGTTTATCATCTCATTATAAAATTGGTGAGATTTTTTTTTTTTTTTAGCAATGGCTTGGTGGGGGGAAAGGTTTGCTAAAAGGAAGATCAGATAGATCTTGTAATTCTGTATTATCCTTATTTCAACTGATAAGAACTCATTTGAATTTCTACAATGCAGTTTTGAACTTTCTTGTAAAATCAATCATCCTGAGTGGGCATTTCATTATAAACATGTTTTTACTAAGCTGGTATCTAAGCGTTAAGAGCACTGTTTGTTTTTAGTAAAAGTATTCAAAATGGAAAGCTCAATAATACAGGGTTGTTTTTTTTAAAAAAATGGAAAGCTATGCTATGGCCTAGGTCGAGAGTTGTCATATAGACATGTTTTATCAATAGATTAATTTCATACTCTACAAAATTCCAGTTGAACTCTTTCTTAATATATAAAGACATACACGTTGAAATTGTTTTTTAAGTTTATTTTTTATGTCTCATACAAATACACACACAATCTCTTAACCATTAAGAAACATTTACCTTATCTTTTCTAAAACTGATACATAAAATACCATTCCATACCCTTCCTTATTCCACAACACCCCCCTTCTGTCCTTTCCCCTTCTCCCTTCTATTCTTCTTTTCCACTTTCTTTCCTCTTTCCCTACTTCCCCTTCACTTTCCCCACTCCTCTCCTCTACTTACCTTCCAGCCCTCTCTCCTATTCTTATACCCCCTCCCTTTCTTCCTCTCCTTTTCCCTTTCTTCTTTCCGCTCTTTTCTCCTCTCCTTTATCCTTTTACTCCACTCTCCATTCCCTCCTTTCGTTGTTGTGTTTACTTGTTTTCAACTCAGTATAGTTTTAGGATGGCCTTCGAGCAACGTCAGTTGTCTATTTACATATATCTCCAATTCTTTTTGTTTTGATAGTTACATATTTCATCAACATATTTATCTAATAACACTTTTATTTCCCCCTTCATTCACCAGTGTCGTCTCAGTTTCTATTCCCTTTTTGTCTTTTCTCTCATTTACTCTTTATCCTATCCAATTTATTAATCTCTATTCTTTTATTCATATTCCTTTTCTAACCATTCATAAAATTGTTTCATGTCTTCAAATACACCGATTCCTCCTTTTCTTTTATTTGTAATATTAAATGTTGACTTTATTTTGGAGTACATTTATTTTATTCTTAATATAACAGCACCAAATAGTGTTAAATTTTAAATTCAATTTGGCTATATCCAAAATTACATGAACATACAACAGAAAGTTATAATTTGATACAATCAAGAGAAAACAATTATTGTAAAATATTGTTTAATAAAAATACAAGGATGTCAAAGCTTAAGACTTTTATATTAGGATGACATTAGTATACTATCTAAATGTCATTTTTTAGTATTTTTGACCTGCAAACTAATTATAAATGACATTAAATTAAGGTAATGTCATTAGCCTGTTTTGTTTTAGTTTATTAAAAACTTTGCTTCTTTTTTAATGACAGTTGTCTAACATTACAGGTTACATAAAGGCAAGTTCTTACTGCCTATAATAACATTTCCAATTGTAAGTAGCAATAATCATGTAATAAATTCTATTTTTTAATATCTACTTTTCAGTGTTAAAGACCTTTACAGAATAGTTTATTGCTATAAAGTTTAAATGTTGAAACAAATATGTGAACATATTTGGTGCTGTTGATGTGTTGGCACAACACACCAACAGCACAAAAATTAAAATAGCAGACACACATGCATATTCACCCTGGCTCTGGGCCTGTTGGAAAATTCAGGTGTTCCTGAAAAATAAAGGTGTTCCAAAAGTCTGCAGGCTTGGGGCCAATGGACTGAGGTTAGGAGATGGTGTTGTAATTTTTGAGGACAGAAACAGTGACACTCTAGGCACTGCTTGTTGATGTGAAACTCTGTCCATTATTTTCCCTAATCTTATAAGCTATAAAGTAGAATGTGTTCAATAAAAAGCGTTTCAGTTGAATACCAGGTAAATAGCAAAGATATATAAAGCTATGGCATATATTGGGTTGTCACAGATGTTGACAGTAATTTGCTGATTTGGATTCTTTTTTTAATGTTACCAGTATCAGAATACAGTCCCAATTTCAAGTCCAGTCATTATGTTTTCACAAAATATTTCGCAATGTTTTCCTCATCTACCGGTAATTTGATGTCAGTCACTTTGTCCATGGAAACCATGAGACATCTGATTTACAATGCATTAGCAATTATACTGGTTTCATCATATGGATCATAAACAGAGCTAAAAATTCAATTCAATTCAATACAAAAAGTTAGTAGCAAGGAAGAATCTTAATGTACTTTATTATTACTACACTCTTGGGCTGAATTATGAAATAAATGAAAAAAAATGTTTTAAGAATAAATCTAAACAAATTTGGATATAGATGTAGTGTCTTGATGTGATTAAGTATGCATTATATATAAAATGATATCTTTGCTTGCCTTTGCTTGTTCGTATTCCATTTACCTGTTACATACAAGGGTTATCCGGAAAATAAGGTTACAAGATTGTTTTTAAAAATACAAAGAATGAATATATTTTAATAAAAGTTACATAAATTGTAGCATAGCTATTACATTATTTTTCCACATAATCACCATTCAGTTCAATACATTTTGTCATATGTGGGATGAGTTTTCTGATGCCTGTATCATAGAAGTCTCCCGTTGCCTTTTTCAACCAGTTCGTCACTTCGATTTTCACCTCGTCATTGTCAGAAAAGTGTTTTCCACTAAGATGCTCCTTCAATTTAGTGAATAGATGATAGTCACTGGGTGCGAGATCGGGGCTGAGAGAGGGGTATGTTAGAACATCCCAACCAAATGAAGTCAACAACTCTTGTGTTTCATGAGCAGTGTGCGGACTCGCAGTATCATGAAGGAGACAGACTCCCGCCATCAGCATTCCATTACGTTTGTTTTGGATGGCTCTGTGAAGTTTCTTCATGGTCTCACAATATCTTGCAGAATTGATTGTTTCACCTCTTTCCAAAAAATCAACGAGCAGAACCCCTTTTCTATCCCAAAACACTGACGCCATGATTTTTCTCGACGATTGCTGATTTTTGAATTTTTTGGCTGAAGGAGAATGGGTATGGTGCCACTGCATTGATTGATGTTTGCTCTCTGGATTATGGTGATAAATCCAAATTTCATCTCCTGTCACTATACAGTTGAGAAAAGCCTCACCTTCAATCTCAAAATGGTCAAGAAATTCTCGGGCGGCATTGACTCTATCAATTCGGTGTGAGTCAGTAAGCATCTTGGGCACCCATCGCACCCACAACTTGCGATATTTCAGTCGATCAGTTACGATTTCATGAACAACAGTTCGTGAAATGTTTGGACAAAGTTCATGCAGGTCATCAATTGTTGAACAGCAATCAGAGAGAAGATTTTCTTCAATTTTCTGCACTATGTCATCAGTCACAACAGATGGACGGCCACTTCTATCTTCATCGTGAATTTCCGTCCTTCCGAAATTGAAATTCCGTACCCATTTTGTCACATGCTGTCTTGACATTACGTCCTGTCCATAAATTGAAATGATTTCGCGATGAATCGCAGCAGCGTTCATGCCCTTAGCATTCAGGTAGCGTATTACAGCGCGCACTTCACATTTGGCGGGAAACGGAATAGGGACGCTCATCTCTAACCTTCACCACGCCAGTTGATGATCTACTGACCACTGGCACTGCTCGTTTGTTTCTGCTGGTTTCCCGCTACACGATAGTAATACCAACTTTCCCCGTAAACATTCCCCGCAAAAGCTACGTGCCTTGTAACCTTACTTTCTGGAATATCCTCGTAACATTCCTGTTAATGAGAGAAGAGAAATAAATTTGTGGTTTCTTAAACTCACATCATTTAGTTTTTTCCCTTGTTACACTATTAACTGTCAGGAATAATTGCTGAAATATTTTAGGCCCCAGATTTGGCTGTCCAATATCAGAATATGTGTTAATTGGAGATGTTGCTATTTGTTGGCATAGCGGCTGCCTATTGTGTGGCGTTAATTAGGTCAGATTCTTCAGAGGTGGTGTCTATGCAAATTCTTTCCCACAATTCCGTTTATTAAAAGAGCTTAAACTTCTGTTTATTAAAAGAATGGCAAAACCCAGTAACTGGCAAAAGAAAGGGAGAAATAGACCATAATCTTACATTAAAAATCTGTCTAAATTAATTTAAATGAGTTAATCAAAAATTTGAAATAATTGAAACACACTTTTATTATAAAAGGTGCACTATGACCCGCTGAAGTGCATATCTATTCAATCTGATGTTCAAGTGCTAATTTAATGGCATTGATGTTTAGATCCTTATTTTGTTTTTGAGCCAAATAGTCTTCCCAACAAAGGGTGTATGTTCAGACATGAGGGTCATTCTATAACATACTCTGAGATTTAAGGTTTAATTTATAATGTTGAGCCAATGTTATGATTTTTGTTAGTTCGATCATCTGACTAGTATTTTGGACTGATTTCATTGTTAATAATTTACAGTCACCAAAATGTTCTCCTGAGTTGTTGAGGTGATGATGATGTTTTGGCAATGATTTTATTAATAAATTACAGACCTTTTCAATTGGAATGGGTGTACAGCTTGTTCCATGATGCTCTGCACTGCAATCTTAAAGCCTTGTTTCCACTAAAGAAAAAGCTTAGAAAGAGACCCCAAGCAATGAAACATAAAAGGATTTGAAATTATTTTGGAATAATAGTATTCCAAAATAGTATTAGTCAGTAATTCTTAAATTTATTTTTTTGCCAAGGCTCTTTCCCATTTTTAATCATTACAGAGGCTCCCAAAAGAGCTTTGTTTTTACATGGGTTATATTTTCAACATTTACTTTTATGTAAAATTAAAATTCACACATTCACTACTATTGGTCAAGACGATTTGAAGGGATTTTAGTATGGTTTATTGTTTTTCAGAATAGACTGGTGAATTTTGATTTTGGGGGCCCGAGGTGATTTTATTGTATGTATTATTTACTGTTTTAAGCCGCCCTGAGCCCCATTGGGATTGGAAGTCAAATTAATTAAATTAAATTAATGAAATTAATTAAATTTCGGAAGACTCCCTGGAGTTATAGGACCACTATTTAAGAAACACCGCTGCGAGTACAGGTAATCCTCGACCTACAATTCATTTAGTGACAGTTCATGCGATCAAAATTGAGATGCTTGGCAACCGGGTCATCCTGACCGTTGCTGCGTCCCAACCTCCCCTTTTGTGTCACCTTGGGACAAGCAAAGTCAACGGGGAGGCTAGATTCACTGAATAATCCCGGTTACCGGCTTCTTCTCAGCCGCAGTGATTCATTCAACAATGGCGGCAAAGAAACGGTGAGGGGGGGGGAACTCAACACCGGGAAACGTTGGGCTCAACCGAGATCGTAAGTCGAGGACTACCTGCAATCCTTACGCGCGGAGGAGGGAATGTCCGTTGAAGCCTCCGGGCTGTTTTCAACTTCCTGGGAAGCCGCCGAATTCAGTTCCTCCTCTCCCGTAAAGACTGAACCCTAAACGTCGCAAAGCACAATACCGACAAAGAAAGGCTTCCGCCTCGAGGCCTGGGTCGAGCCCCCGAGGCCAAGCCGGCCTCCAACGAAAGGCCTCTCCGCGCTCATGCTGCTTAGCGCCTCCTAGCGAAGGCCTTGTTCGGCGGCGGGGGCGCCTCGCTTCTTTTCCCCGGGTGCCGCCGCCACCGCCTCCTGGGCGGGCCCCGGATCCGCCTCCAGTTGCCCGCTGAAAGGAATATGGTGGCCGCTTCCTCCCTCCTAAGCAGCAGCGGCGGTGGCGGCTCAGGCTCTCTTTGAAGGGGGCCGGGAAGTTGGGAGCGTCGGGAGTCAGCCCAGGCCGCGGGGCGTCTCTGAGCCGAGGGAGTCCGGTATTTGGCCGACGCCGCCACCACAGGTGCGTCGCGAGAAGGAGGTTGGAAGAGCTGACAGGAGGTGCCTTTGGCTTCCCGGGTGGCTGCCTTCGCTCCCCCCCCCTCCCCGTCTCCCTCTGCTTTTCCTTTTCTTCCCCCGCGCCTCAGGTTTGGGGAGAGAAGACGGGCTTCAGCAAAGAGCGGGAAATGCCCGCTTGTGCAGGCGGAACGCCGCTCTCTTTTTCGAGCAAGTACGCACTTGGCCGCCTGTTTCTTCCTTCGCTACTCACCCTCACCCCCACCCCCCGCTCCTATCTCGCCTCGCCTTGTCCTCCCTCCGCCTTGAGCGCTGGGATGCAGGAGATCACGTTGAGCGAGCGCGAAGGGAGCGTGTGGGGCTGCCTCGCCGGGCTGCCCTGAAGGTGTTCGGACAGGGCCGCTTGGAGAAGAGCGGGGATTATGTATGTATGTATGTATGTATGTATGTATGTATGTATGTATGCATGCATGCATGTATGTATGTATGTATTGCTTGCAACCGAGCAGCCCTTGAAAAGCAAAGGGGCATCCGGTGGCAGCTGTTTTGTACTGTTTCGTGCAGAATGTGGAGGGGAGAAAGAGATTGTCCCCTTCTTTCCTCTCGTGAATAACATTTGCCTCCCACCTTTTTACCTGCTCAGAATTGCCTGGAGGTCACCTTCGGGTTAATTAGGGTCAGGTGGGGGTTGCTGCTCCCAGTGCGCTGCGCACACAGCCGTGGGTCTCTGCTGCGTGCACGTGCATCCCGGCGAGATTTTGCTTCTGCGCATGCACAGGAAGCAAAGTCTCATGAGGGGATTTATGCGTGCATGAGATTTTGGCGTTGGGATTTTTTTTGCTTCTGTGCATGCGCAGGAAGCAAAGTCTCAGGGGATTTGTGCGTGCATGAGATTTTGGCGTTGGGATTTTTTTTTGCTCCTGTGCATGCGCAGAAGCAAAGTCTCTCTGGGATGCACGCAAGTGCGCGCCAGAGACCTAAAGCTGCGCGCACAGCTCCATTTTTACTACCGGTGTGGCGTCCTCATCCATACCAGTAGGAACCAGATTTCTTTATTTTATTTTAATTTTTATTTATTTATTTATTTATTTATTGTATTTATATGCCACTCATTCCAAAATGGACTCAGAGCAGCTAACAAGAGACATAAAAAAAGTTGGTTAGGGTTAAGAAAAGAAGCCTGGAGAAAGGCCTGCGCCTCCTTCCTTGATTATTGGTTTGAATTGATGCGACCACGAAGGGTTCAGAGGAACAGGCAAACTTTGGGTTGAAACTAGATTGGATATATTGTGGTTCTCACACATTGTAGAAACCCAGCAGTGAGTCTCGCACACCAGGCTGGGGGGAATCAAGAGGGCAGGCAGAGCTCCGGTTCGGTTGTTGCTTCTGAATCAATCCAGCTAAAGGCCCATTTATTTTGTGGTTCATTAGTGTCCTTGGCTGATGCTGTGAGTGAAAAGTTGAGTTTGACATTTATTTATTTATTTAATTCTATTTCTATGCCGCCCAACTCCCTAAGGACCCAGGGCTGCTCACATCAAAATAAATATGGTTCAATATAAAAAACTACAATTTAAAATAATTGCAACCATCCATACATTCATGGGCCAACTTCGCTAGTAGCCCCCTTCAGGTCAAAGGTCCGAGGCTTGTCGGAAAAGCCAGGTTTTTACGGCTTTCCAGAAGGCCAATAAGGAGGGGGCATTGTGGATTTCAGGAGGCAGCTGATTTCAGAGAGTTGGGGCAACCACAGAGAAGGTTCTCCCCTGCGGACCCGCCAACTGGCGCTATTTAACTGATATGACCCAAAGACGACCAACCCTGTGGGATCTAACTGGCCGCTGGGAGGTATGTGGCAGAAGGCAGTCTTGAAGATGCTCAAAGAGTCCTGTGAACTCTTATAGAGAAAATCATCCATCGGTGTATGTACATGTGTTGTGTTTGTGATGTAAGCTACAGGTTTTGTGCCTGTTTATGTGGAAGTGGGTGCTGTATAACTTAGACTTGCTTCTGGGTTAGGTGCGTGTAAAATTTGATTGTTTTGAAGAATGGCTTATGTGCTAAGTGGTTATGTGCTAAGGATGGCCTCTTGATTCTATGTAATCTATTCATTACTTTTGCATAGCTTTGGGGCAGATAATAGCCAAACTACCATATACTGGACTTTCATATGGTCAACATATGGCCGTGAAAACCAGGCTTTGAGGCTGTTGAGCAATATGATAACATTTAGATCCACCCAAAAGGATATGAATGATTTTTAATTTTGTGGTTTTTTAACTGTTTTTTACTGTTTTTATATTATCAGTATTGTACGCCATCCAGAGACCAGAAGGAGTTGGGCAGCCTATAAATTTAATAAATTAAACAAACAAACAAACAGATTTCCCAAAAATAGTTGAATAAAGGCTTTTTTAAAATTAGAAAATCATTTATTGCTTAATCTGAAATGCTGATATAATTCCTGTTTAAAGCATAAGTCTTTCATTTTCTCCTTAATGCTACTTCCTCAGAAGGTCCTGGTTTCCTTAATGCCCAGTAGAGGAAGAATTAGTTATTACCTCCCCCCCCCCTCAAGTGCTAGCATTAAAGATACCAATATCTGGAATTGACTTAAAATTGTTGTCTCTTTTTATCTTATCAGCAGTTTTGACTTCCCTGTTCCTCTTTTTGATTCATTTGAATTCCACAGTAATAAGATTTTGTGGAAGAAATCTTAAGTCCTGTTTCTAAGAAACAGAAAAATAAGCCAGTTAGTATGAAATATGATGTATCTCTTGGGTCACCTAACATGTTAACAGTTTAACAAATGTAATCAAAGTTGTATAAATAGTCCTCAGGAATATTGCTTTACATTTATCCTTAATGCAT
Organism: Erythrolamprus reginae; assembly: GCF_031021105.1. Taxonomy (NCBI): domain Eukaryota; kingdom Metazoa; phylum Chordata; class Lepidosauria; order Squamata; family Dipsadidae; genus Erythrolamprus; species Erythrolamprus reginae. Next base: position 261,293,135 of record NC_091951.1, on the reverse strand, counting down.
AGAGTATCTGATTCAAGTGTCATGCTAATCTACTGTAGATAAATACTGCAGTTAATTGGTTAATGCAATTTGCTAAACAAAACTGGCAAATTGTATTTTGACTTAGAATACATGAGCTATAGTTTGCTTACTGATCCTTTTGAACCAAGTTGGTTATATTGAGTCTATTTATTTTCAGTATAATTCAGTGATGAGGTGTTAGATAACAAGGGAATGAACATATTGCAATTGAACAATACAACTGCATTGCATTGAATTGCAATAAAATTGTTGCCTTTTTTCCTATAATGCTTGATGTTTTCTATGAAAATGTTTGCTTTTAGCTAAATCTGCCTTTTTCTTCTACATGTAACTTTGAAATGATTTTGCTTTTGTTGTTGAAATAAACCAATCATAAACATTATATGGAAAAATATTTTGGTAGGTGTTTAGTTGTGCATAGATGTAACTTGTTATTTTAGATATCCAAGATTATTTTCCAAGCTGATTCTATTCCATTGATATATTGCTAGATGTGTTAATAATGATTGTGTTAATCATGTTAATGTTAATAGTGATATTTTTAAGCTTTAATATCAGGGCAGTACATACATACATTTTGAATTTTGTTACTGAATGGCCTCTGTATGATTCTTTCTAGTCCACCAAATATTATTCAAAATGAGCTTTAAAAATGTTTCTCACAACTACATTTTAAAAGAAATTAAGCAAGGCTACATCAGAGGTAAGCAATGGAGACCCAAAAGTAAACATTTATTTTTTTTATGCTTATAAATTAAAAAAAAATCAGATTACAGCATTCTCTTGTGGTATTTCAAGCTAAAGATCTTGCAAAATCTTGGGGGCAAAGGACTCTAAAATCTAACATTAATAATACATTACTTTGAAATAATGTAAGAATTCAAATTTTCCTCAGTAATTGCACTGTATTTTTTAAGATTTCTATTATGAGTTGCCATTAAAATACAAGGAAAGACATAATAAAGATGTAGTTTAAGAATATAATTGAAGTTTGTAATTACAAAATACAGAATTGATCACGCAGAATAATGCACATAACTATGGGGTTTCACCTTCATTCTTGAAGAATCCCTGAATGACCTTGGGGCAGTCACTCTCTCTTAAAATTATTGTTATGAGAAACAATAAGAGGAGAAAATAGTAGCCTTACTAACTTTATTTCTGAATGAAAGATAAGATACCAATCTAATAAACAAGGTAGTTTCTTTCACTAATTGGATTGGTATTGTTCTGTTAAAAAGAAAAAAAGAATTGCTGCCACCATATAATTTATTATTAAATTTCTCTATGACCTGATCTCAGGAATTCCATTCCCCAATATCTGTATAGCCCAAACTCTGCTGTCTTCCAAGAGTACTTTAGAGACCTAGCTCTCCCACAGGCACTGGGTTGACATGTTATGTGAAATAGGAGGAAGGTTATGCTATGTGAAATACTGTAAGTTCAGTGTCTTGCCATCCAAAGATTTGTAAAAATAATAAAGCTTGGGGAGAAATAATGCATAGGTAGTTTAATTATTATGTTTGTCAACATCATTTTTACTATCTTTTAATTGATTATATTGTTTATTTTTAACTTGCTATAAACTGTCCAAAGCTATAAGTGTAAATGGGTGACTTTGTAATTGCCATCATAAATATAAATTCAAAAATATTATTAATCTATTAATAAGAGTTATGCTGGTGAATTCCTGATGGTATGGACCTATATCCTCCCTCCCTCCAAATGATCTGGGCGTCTTGCTGCCTAAACCTCTGAGCAACTTCTATTACCAGTAACATGTATTACAGGCCACTAAAGCTGGCTGTAGATCTGCAGGTCAGTGGTTCAAATCTCACCACCGGCTCAAGGTTGACTCAGCCTTCCATCCTTCCGAGGTGGGTAAAATGAGGACTCGGATTGTGGGGGCAATATGCTGGCTCTGTTAAAAAGTGCTATTGCTAACATGTTGTAAGCCGCCCTGAGCCTAAGGAGAAGGGTGGCATAAAAAAAAATCAAACAAACAAACAAACAAATAAATAAATATCGCATAGTATCAACATCTACTTATAGTGTCACTCAATAGGATTAGGCTAATGGACAACATCCCCAAATACATTTTGGAGCAGCCATGTTTCTACAATTACTTGTAGAACAGGGAGAGGTCAGTCTAGTTCCGGAGAATAGCTGTTCAGCAGAAAAAAAGTCATAACTGAGAAGGCTAGACTGTGGTGTCAATGTAAATGGCACACTTTCCTTGGATTCTTAAGCTTTTTCCTTCAGACAGATGTAGAACCTAAAAGGGCTTTAAAATTAGCACAGTGCAGCTCATATAGTCCTTGGAGAGGGGCCGCATACAAATCCAATAAATAAATAAAATACAGCAATATGTTACACAGACAAGCCTAGGAATAGCAATAGCACTTGGACTTATATACCACTTTACAGTGTTTTACAGCCGTCTCTAAGAGGTTTACAGGGTCACCATATTGCCCCCAACAATTTTACCCACCAAACTGGCAGGCTGTGAGCCGGATGCGTCATGTGCAGGCCACATCCACCCCAGCTCCATGAATGGGGAAAAAGTTGCAAAATGTCATGTGGCGGGCAACGTGATGCAGCGAATTCGACACCTCCTTTTTGATTTTGGATAAAGGTATTTAATTGGCTGTCTTCAAATTAATGATGACATGAGGCCATGCTGTCATTTTACTTTTTCTAATGGCTTCATATAGTTATTAAACAGGAGGGTAGAAGGCAAAATACCCTATATTACAGCAATTGAGAATTTGGCCCTTACCTATACCTCCCAGCTGGAATCAGTAAAGAGATAAAATACTGTAACACACTATTGCCCTGTGCTCCCAATCTACACTCTCAATCTGTATCAATAGCAAGATTAATGGTATCAGGGCTGCCAAGAAATCCAGTCATACATCCTGGTCCTGTAATCTATTACCAGATAATCAGTGTGGTTTATTGAACTAATATGTGGGGGTAGGGGGGAGACATAGTTTTCTTGTCTGTCATTAACCCTGTTACTTTTCCTCCATGTATCTTACTCTGTCCTATAAGCCAACCCTGTAGTCATGTAAGTTACATAGAATTTGAATTTAAAATTTAAAAATGCAATATAATATTAAATTGTGTCAGAATAGACGATGCACGTGTGAGCCCAAAAAACTATATTCTACTAGTTAAATATTGTTAGTTGATTAGAGCTTGCCCTGCTGTAATTCTTGTTAAAACCTGTAATTGGAATATTGCTGAAAGTAGCCAGTTCTGTGTATGTTGTTGTTGTTTTATTGACATATTTTATGATCTACCACTTTGCTGCAATTTAAGCAGTTGTAATGTTTAGTTTGGCATTTGCCAATGACATATCTTGCAGTCTGCTTTTTATTTTCCTTTCCTTTCGAGACCTACCTGAAAAGGATATTTGCACAATGATCTCAGCTCTTCTTTGTTAACTCTGCATAGGAAAAAGGATTGTGTCATCCATTGCTCTGATTAGTATACTGTAATACAGTACTGAAACAACATGGTATTCAAAATTGTGAGAACATATTCAATCGTGCTATCTAACCTTGCTTTAGTCTTGTCTGAACCATTTGTATTTGTGTGTATTTTATACACATGCAGACACACTGTTTGCTCTACAATCCATTAAGTTGAGAACTTTGTTGAATAAATTCCTTCTGCAATTAATATATTATATTATACTATATTATATTACAAATATGCATTTGCTAAACTTGAAATTTAGTTTCAACACTCATGGAGCTAACATTTGAGTACCAAGGTATTGGGCAGCATAGAAGCCTAATTAATTAATTAAAATAAATAATTTTGTAGAAACGATAGATTTTTAATAGTTTGTAATTATGGCAAGAGAAATAATATTTTAGTATTAGTAGAAAAGACAGTTTAGTGATTTTCCCCCTTAACATGATGTCCTTTATATAAGATTAAAAATTCTACAATGATTACTGAAATTACCCAACATCTGTACAAAAAGCCAGATTGGGAAATGCTGCTTAGGACAGTAACATTTAATATAATGTCCTGTTCCTCCTCTGTTCTTTCTTTTTTTAAGAACATGTAGACTTGTGTACACATTTAGGTTATAAAATCATGTGAACAGTTGAGAAAGTACAGTACTGTACATGTCTGGATTTCTTTAGTAAGGCAGTTTGTAAGTCAGAGTTGATATTATTTGCCTTTATCTTTGTATTACTATGAACTTTTGCATTTAAAAAATAGTGTTTTACCCTATTATTTATTTTATTCTATTGAAAATGCCAGTAAGTGGCATGCTTTGAAAAAATATTTCATATATATCCCATATCTTTGAAAATGTTATGAATCAAATCTATTTAATATTTATCTAGCATTATTTGTAAATATTTCTAAAATAAACCTAGAATGTAACACATAAGCTATGGGCTATTCAGTTATATTTTGGATGATAGATAACTGATTTTGATACTATCGCTATTTTTTATTAAAAATTTAATGGAATTATTCCTCAAAGGTTGGAGCAAATATTAAAACAACATCTACTAATTAAAGAACTTCCAATATCTCTCACAATCAGAAAATTCATGATTATTCCGAATTTGGATCTCTCTCTCTCTGTAGTTTTCATCGTCTGGTTCTTGTATTATCCTTAGATACTATGGAAAATAAACCCACGACCTCTATCTTATGATATGCCTTCATGTATTGGAAGGCTGCAATCATCATTCCTCCTTTTAGCTTTCTATTCTTTAGTCAAACGTGCTAAAGTTGCACAAACCACTCTTTGTGGAATTCAATTACCGTATTTTTCGCTCTATAAGACGCACCTGCTGATAAGACGCACCTAGATTTTAGAGGAGGAAAATAGAAAAAAAATATTTTGAGCCAAAAAGGGGAGAGGAAGAGAGGAAGGAGTGAAAGAAGGGAGTAAGGGAGGAAAGAAGGGAGGAAGGAAAAGGAAAGCAAGAAATAGAGGGAGGAAAGGAAGGAAGGAAAGAAAGAAAGGGGGAAGGGACAGGAACAGAGGAAGGAAGCAAGGAAACTTATGAAAGGGGAGAGTAAGAGAGGAAGGACTGAAGGGAGGGAGGGAGGGAAGAAGGTAGGAAGGAGAAAGAAAAGAAGAAATAGAGGAAGGGAAGGTAAAAGAGAGAAAGAAAAAGAGCAAGAAAGAGAGAAAGAAAGAAAATGAAAGAGAAATAAAAATAGAGAGGGGGAATGAAAGAAATGGAAGGAGGGAAGGAAGGAGAGAAAGCAAGAGAAAGAAAGAAAGCAAGAGAAAGAAAAAAGAATGAAAGAGCAAGAGAGCAAGAGAGAAAAAGAAAGAGAGAAAGAAAGAAAGGCAACTTCAAAGAAAGGCTCACTGAGCATCTCTCACTCTCTCTCTCTTTCTATCCCTCTTTCTTTCTCTTCCTTTCTCTCCTCTTCCTTTATCTCCTCTCTCTCCCTCCCTCTCTTTCTCTCCCCCCTCTCTCCCCCTTTCCCTCTCTCTCTCTCTCCCTCTCTTGCTATCTCTCCCCCCTCTCCCTCTCTCTTTCTCTCCCCCCTCTCCCCCCTTTCCCTCTCTCTCTCCCCCTCTTTCTCTCTCTTCTTCTCACTTTCTCTCTCTTGTTTTCTTTCTGTCTCTTTTGCTTTCTCTCTCTCTCACTCTTTCTCTCTTTTTTTCTTTCTCACGCTCTTTCTTTCTCTTGTTCTCTCTCTCTTGCTATCTCTTTCTCTCCCCCCCCTTTCTCTCACTCTCTCTTTCTCACTTTCTCTCTATCTTGCTGTCTGTTGCTCTCACTCACTCTCGTTCTCTCTCCGTTCTTCTCAGCGGTGACGCGCGCATGCCCTGCCCGCCTCACCTTTGCCGAGAGCACTTTCGTCCCGGGCTCCCAGCAAGGGGGTTGCAGGAGAGGCGGGGCCGGCGAAGGTGATATTCAATGTCGGGGGCGCTCGGGTGGTTGCGCGCGCTCCCTATCTCCCTGCTAGCCCACTCGGAATATTCAAAATAAGAAAAACCTTTGCCGGCAAAGGCTTTTCTTATTTTGAATATTCCGAGTGAGCTAGCAGGGAGATAGGGAGGGCGCGCAACCGCCCGTGCGCCCCCGACATTGAAGACCTCCGCTGAGAAAAACCTTTGTCGGCATTTCCTCTCGGCGTCAAGGAGGCGCAGCGGCGGGCGGAGAGAGGGAAGGGGGGGCAGCGGCGTCCCTCCTGGCCTTGGCGGGCCGCCCGACCCTCCCCACCTCCTGCAAATGCAGCGGGCGGTGGGGGGAGAGCGAGGACCCGGTTCTGGCGGGCGCGGGGCTTGGCTGGCTGGCTGGCGGGGGGAGTGCCGCTGGTGGTGTGGAGGGAGACCCTCCTCCGGGAGGGAGGGGGCCAGGCAGCAGCTAGCCAGCCAGCCGGCGGGATGGCGCTTCCGAGTTCGCAGCCCTCCCCCCCCTCCCTGCCTGCATCTTCGCTCCATAAGACGGGGCTGATTTTTCTTCCTACTTTGGGAGGAAAAAAACTGCGTCTTATGGAGCGAAAAATACGGTATCACTTGCTTACCATCTCCATTGCTTTTCTTTGCATTCTTTCCAGTTTTTATTTTGTGGCAACCAGAATTGGACATTGGACATGGTATTCCAGTTGCATTCAAACCACAGCAATTATCAGCTCCTATGACCAGCCATTAAAAATGATCCTCACTGGGTAAAAGTAAAGACTCAAAAATACTTTATTGGATATTGATAATAGAGACTTTGATACACCCAAGTAGAATAGACTGGAATAATATTCTGAGATACAACAATATTTTGTTACAGACAGATAAATTGAAATCGGCAATAGAACTAAACAATCAGGGTATAAAAATGGATTGGTATTTGAGGATGCAATTACAAGCAAAATTTGAAAAGGATAGTAAAGCAGAAGGAATTAATTTGGAAAAAACAAAATTAGATTAAATATTAATAGGAACAGAAGAAAAGTTAATAGAGAAATAGTATAACTATTTGCTGTCTCTTGAATAAGAATTTGAACAAGTGAAAGAGACAATGATAAAATGGATGAAACATATAGGACATCCAACAGACATGAATATGTGGCAGCAACTATGGGAAAGGAATTACAAAATGACAATGGCAACAGCATTTAAAGGAAATACGTACAAGATGTTTTATAGATGGTATATGTCTCCAGAGAGATTAACAAAAATGTTTAAGAATAAATCGATGAAGTGTTGGAAATGTAATCATACATTTTGATCCTTTTATGATATGTGGCGAACTTGCATGAAAGCCAAAAATTATTGGACAGAGGTTCAAATATGGGTTGAAAAGATTTTAAAACAAAGTATTGATTTAAAACCTCAAATATTTTTATTAGGCATATTGCCAGAAAAATTCAATAAAGAAGAAATATACTTAATTGTTCGCATAGTAACTGCCACTAGAATTGTATACAAACAAGATTGGAAGTTGAATAGAATACCAGCAGAATGAGAAGTATTAAGGAAGATAATGAACTGTGTGGAAATGAATATGAAAATTAAAGATAAAGAAGACTCGGAATTTTATAAACTCTGGGGGAAGTTTTATGACTGGGTTAAAAAAGAAAATATAGTTAACGTAAACATAATATAAAAGAGATAATATGAGAAATATGATTGAGATAACCTGGATGACAAAAAGAAAAAAGGAGGCAGCATTAGATAAATATGTAATATATACCGAAAATTAAACTAGAATAGATTGGAAATAGAAACTAAGATTTAAGAATATGATTATTAGAATTGAAAAGTGAGAAAAATTGCTTCATCTATCGTTCATTAAATTAAAATTAGTTATTGAAGTTATATTTTGTTCCCTTTTAGACAGACTAAATAATTGGAAATTTGATATGTGATTTAGGATATTTTGCTATTTTTATGTAAGAGATTTCACAAACATATGGTTGCTTATTGAAGATACATGTGTTGTTATATATGTACAGTATGTGTTTTTAAGGCGGAGAAAAATAAAAAAAGCTTTTTATTTTATTTTAAGTGTGATATGATAGTATTTGCGGCAGTTCCAATTTCAGTGGTTTAGTGAACTCTGTGTGGCACTAACTGTGATATCACATGATCGCTACTTGCAACTTCTGCCTGTTTCCTCATTGACTTTGCAGCAGTGGAGAGTCAAATGGCAATCACATGACCACAGTGCTCTGTGAATGTTGTACCAATGACAATGTTGGAAAAAAAAGTCCAGGTCCTTTTCCAAGCCGGGAAAAAGGCACTGGAGACAAAATGGAGGCTGGAGACTGATTGGAAAGATTGTTTAATGATAAAGCACAACCACCATCCAGGTGTGATGATGGGTAGCTGACCACATAGTGTGGAAAGTGATGTGTTTTTATACCTTCTCTTGAGCTTTCCGCTTCAGCGTCCTGTTTCTGTGTAAGATTCTATTGGCTGTTGTCAGACTCCGATGGCATCAAGTGGGGTCATAGTTGGCTCTGTAGATTGACTGAGAAGTTTGAAGTTTCTGAGGGTATGCAATGTCCTTGGAAGTGTCAGGATTCCAAGTAGCATCCTCAACGAAAGAAGACTTTGAGGCTAGGCATTCCTCAAAGTTCCATTTTATTAGAGATGTCATATTGGCACATCTGGGAAAATCCGAATCTAAAAGCTTCCAGGTCTTAATCTCTTATGTCTTAATCTCTTCACCCTGGAGCTGAAGATCTTTTGTTTTGTAGATAGGCTGCCCCAATTTTTCTTAGTGGGCACAAAATATCTGCTGTTTCTGTCTCCCTTAAGATTTTTAAATTTCTCTTTTAGGGGAAATATTTTACCCTGCCTTTTAAAATATTTTTTAATATTTCCCTTCTGGGTGAGAGGTGGGCGCTAACTTTCCTGACCCTGGAAGTGCTGTTGCTGTAATGGCTATGAGAACCAAACCATGGCTATGAGAACCAACCATGGCTATGAGAACCAAACTAATTGTAAATCTCGTTCTGCACCATTGTAACTTTGAAGGTTACTAAACATTGATTGCTAAACAAGCTTATCCATATGCAGGAGGTCATCGACATATAACAGTTCATTTAGTGACTATTAAAAGTTTCAGTGGCACTGAAAAAAGGGATGTATGTCCATTTTTCACACTTTATTACTGTTGCAGCATTCCTGTGGTCCCATGATTTATACTTGGATGCTTGACAAATGGTTTATATTTAGGATAGTTGCAGTGTCCCAGGATCATGTGATCCCTCTTTGCAACCTTCTAACAAACAAAAGGAGAACCAGATTTACTTAACATTTGTGTTACTAATTTAACCAAATTACTGAATTAACAACTTCAGAGACAAATATGGCGAGGAAAGTTGTAAAATGGGACAAAACTCACTTAACAACTTTCTCACCTAGTAACATAAATTTTGGACTCAATTGTGGCTGTAAGTTGACAACTACCTGTATCTGCACTGATGCAACACCAAACTCTAATGGTACTTCTGAAATGTTTGGACTATTTTTTGCAATTCCAGAATTTGAAGAATGGTTCAAAGAGAGTTCTTATGTTGTAGTCTATATAATGTAAGACAACATTGTTTTCCTCTTAATATCCAAATGGAGAAGATTAGCCCAGTTATTTAATTGTAAAGAAGGTATTGGATGCTGTACGTTTATATGAATTCCTTTGCCTTTTAATATCCCCAAAATGCAAAAAAATGTCCAAAAATCACAATGCCACCCAATCCAGAATATTTAAGGGGAATATGTGAATCATCAGTCACCAATCTAAAGAAAGCATTCTGTTGGTAGGAATGGAAAATCTTGAGGCTATTGGTAAAAATTTAAATAGCCCATTCTTCAGAGCTTTTTCTCCTTAAGCTTGGGAGAGGTAGTTGCGGCAGTAAGGGAGTTGTTAACAAGCTTTTAAAATAACATTTTAAATATGTAACTTATTTGTCTCTTTTTTGTAAATTAGAAGAATGCTGTTATTAAAAATGACTTTTCTGCTACCAAACAAATTTCTTGTATTCTGTCTTTAAAATATGGTAATTTTCTCTGCTGCTCTTCACTGAAATTATATTAATTGCCGACTATTGTGTTCTTCCAGTTTGGCTTCAGACCCTGGAGAAGAAATTAGAACATATATTTTTCTGGCTAAATTAATGTTTAAAGTAATTTGTAAATTATGACATTTTCTTACATGCAATCGCATATTCGAGGGGTGTCAAACTCGATTTCACTGAGGGCGGCATTAGGGTTGTGTTTGACCTTGGATGGCAGGGTGGGCCACTCATGTTAGGGATGCCCATGGGGGGCAGAGTGCTCTGCCAGTGAAAACAGAGTTGGGGACGGCATGTGGCCGTCACAAGCTGCATTTTTGGTGGCAGAAGGCTGCAGGAAGCCATTGCAGCCAAAAATGGAGCTCACTCACATTAATAATTTAATAATAATAATTTATTGGATTTGTATGCCGCCCCTCTCGTAGACTCCAGAGCTCTGTTTCCACTGTCAGAGGTATTGGTGGCTGGTTCTTCATTGTTTTCAGGGTGGCCCCATAGGCCAGATCTAACTATCCCATGGGCCAGATCCAGCCAGCGGGCTTTGAGTTTGACACCCTTGATATAGGTGCATCAGAAATGTTTCAGCAGTTTCTACTCTTATTCCTAGTCCAATAATTCTCATATTGGCACAATGGAATAGTTAATGGACAATAACAAATAAATTACAGATAGTTCTTAAAACAGTTCATTTAGTGACCAAAGTTACCAACAGCACTGGAAGAAGTGACTTCTGACTGTTATTCACACTTACAACTTTTTCAGCATTTGCATGGTCACATGATCAGAATTCAAATTCTGGGCAACTGATTCATATTTATGATGGTTGCAGTGTCCCAGTGTCACTGCGTCCTTCTGAAAGGAAAGTCAGTGAGCTCAATTGAGGACTTGGAAATGCTTCTCTGAAACTAAAATATTACAGGCAGAGCTGTTGACCAAATGTGTTTACTTTCTTCCAGTTAATTGCTTTGGCCTCTCTTGCTTTCATTTAGGCTCTGGGGAATAACAGTTTTGCATTTGCATTTCTGATGTAGAAGTGCAGCAGAATTAGTTGTTCTTTATTTAAGCATTCTATATATTTGAGCAAATTCAAAGTGTTGGTTATCACCTATAAAGCCCTTCATGGCACCGGACCAGGGTATCTACGAGACCGCCTTCTGCCACACGAATCCCAGGGACCAGTTAGGTCCCACAGAGTGGGCCTTCTCTGGGGCCCGTCAACAAAACAATGTCGTTTGGCGGGTCCCAGGGAAAGAGCCTTCTCTGTGGCGGCCCCGGCCCTCTGGAACCAACTCCCCCCGGAGATTAGAATTGCCCCCACCTTCCTTGCCTTTCGTAAACTCCTTAAAACCTACCTCTGTCGTCAAGCGTGGGGGAACTGAGACATCTCCCTCTGCCTATGTAGTTTATTTTTATTTATTTATTTATTTATTGGATTTGTATGCCGCCCCTCTCCAGTTCTAGTGCATGATATGACTGTATGTATGTTTTTTATATTGGGGTTCCTTGCTTTTAGATTTTTAAATGTATAATTGTTATCTTAGATTTTAATTATTAGATTTGTCAGTATATATTGTTTTTGTCACAGTTGTGAGCCGCCCCGAGTCTGCGGAGAGGGGCGGTATACAAATCTAATAAATAATAATAATAATAATAATAATAATAATAATAATAATAATAAAAAATTTCTTTTAGTCAGGTAATATGGTAAAATTGTGGACACATAGAAATATAGGGGAAAGAGTGTGTATTTGGGTATTGGGTAGAACAGAGTAACTGTTATTCGAGGGCAGGGGTGAAATCCAGCAGGTTCTGACCGGTTCTTAAGAACCAGCAGCGGAAATTTTGAGTAGTCCGGAGAACCGGTAGCAGAACTGGCAAATACCACTTCTGGCTGACCCCAGAGCGGGCTGGAAATGGAGATTTTGCAATATCCTTCCCCCAAGAATGGGGAAGGAATGGAGATTTTGCAGTATCCTTCCCCTACCACTCCCACCAAGCGACACCACGCCTACCAAGCCACACCCACATAACTGGTATTAAAAAAATTGGATTTCACTGCTGCTCTAGGGAACATTTAAAGTTAAAAAAATTATATAATTTCTTTTAAGGAAAAATGAGTGCTATAGATTTTATTAATGGCAGTTGCTAATGTATTTTTTTTTAATGTGAAAAACTTCCTGTTCCTTGGAGGCTGGGAAATGAATAGGAAAACAGGCGGATGAATTGATGAAACAGATTATTTCATAGCCATCATGAACAAATGGGACTTCGCTTGAAGGAAATGAGAGCAGACTGAAGCCAAACAAAACAAGAACCAAGTCAGGTGATAGTGTAGGAGTCAGCTTTGTCTTTGTTTTTGCTTTGCAAGGTAGACTTTTCAGATTAATCAGGTTATTCCGTAGTGACTTGTTTTGCAACTTTTAAAGAATTATATAGACCAATTTACAGTATAATGTCAACATCTCAAAATAATCTAGCTCAAATGTCAAGTATTGTGACCTATGTGACTGTTAAGAGTCAACAGTGTTTTGACATAATCAGAAACTGGCAGTCATGTAAATAAGGGTTGTTAAGCTTACAGAATTTAATGAGTTTTAGAACAATAAGTAATTAAAGCCATTATTGATTTATGTAGGTCTCAGAGTTAAAAGTGTACTTGGAACCCTTTTTGTTATTATAAATGGTAATTTAAAAAAGATATGGTAATATTTTGAATAAATTATATGGTAAGTTATACTCTAACAAAGAAACTTGGTATCTTATTTTAGCATCTTAAAATTGCTTCTTTGGTAATTTACTTATACCTGTTTGTTATAGTTACTGCCAGGTACTTTGAGCAAACATATTCAAGAGCATATAACTGAAGAAGTATATTTTCTTTCATTATATAGCTCTGGAAATTTTTAAAACTAATTAAACGAGGCAGTGTGATTTCTCTACGTTTAGAATATTGGGTATTATTCAGAGTGCTTTACTTCAGAAAGCATACACAGCAGGAAAACTCTCAGAAAAGGACAATTATTTTTTTCCCCATTTCATTCATGACCAGCAGAAAGAAAAATAAAATACAATACAGTATATATATATATACTGTATGTATGTATGTATGTGTGTGTGTGTGTGTCTGTGTGTATATATATATATATATATAACATGTTTTTTCTGAATATGAAAATTATAGACTGTATATAATACAACTTGATATTAGATTATTAACATTAAGTCAGTAAAACTAAGCCTGTTATTTAAATTCATAAAAAATATAAAATATAGAAACATAGAAGACTGACGGCAGAAAAAGACCTCATGGTCCAATCTATCTTAGGATGGATATATGTTTATCTCAGACATGTTTAAATTCAGTTACTGTGGATTTACCAACCACGTCTGCTGGAAGTTTGTTCCAAGGATCTACTACTCTTTCAGTAAAATAATATTTTCTCATGTTGCTTTTGATCTTTCCCCCAACTAACTTCAAATTGTGTCCCCTTGTTCTTATGTTAACTTTTCTATTAAAAACACTTCCCTACTGAACCTTATTTAACCCTTTAGCATATTTAAATATTTCCATCATGTCTCCCCTTTTCCTATATGGGAAATCTTATAATTATGATTTCCCAGTAATGCAATGAATTAGCAGACTAAATGTAGCTATTGCTGTCTGGTCAGTCTACAATCCTGATGATCATCATCTTTATTCTTGCAAACAATTAAACCATTACTCCTTTTTAGATTCTGAGGCCCTAAATGAGACCAGTTTGATCAGACAACAGGTACTCCAGATAAAATAGTCTGGTTGCCCCAGGCTATTTTTTAGTACTGTTATTTACAAATATAAATACAGTAGCCTTATAAAAGGGGCAGTGTTAAGAAAAACACTAGTGGTAGTGTCAATATTACCTATTTGCTTAATAATTGAGTATTAAGTTGATCAACTATTATATTGTTAGGAATCTTCTTTCTTTTGTATTGCTTTTTGTACTGTGGTAAATCTTCAGTAGGGATTAGTGATTAGATCTGGACTAGTTATGGGGTTAGATCTTATTAGGGTTAGGTCTTATCTTTTTGCCAATGAGTAATCTGAACTGAACAAGATTTGCAGTAGACTATCCCAGTGCCCCCCCCCCCCAAAAAAAATCTTTTGGCACCAGGGACTGGTTAGTTATGTGGAGAGAGGTTTTTTAGTGGACCGGAAGGGGCATGGTTTTATGTGCTGCTTGCATACAATGGATAGGCCTTCACTTGTAGGTGCAGCCCAGTTTCTGGCATTCTGTGGACCAGTGCAAGACCACGGGCCAGGAGTTTGTGATCCCTGGCCTAACCTATTTTTGAATGTATGGAATATTACATTGCTTAACATTGTTTGTAACAGCAACAAACTTTAATGTAGCTTCACTAGAACAAATCCATCCGAAACCCATTCTATTGTGACAAGCAATTAAAATGATTACAAGTTGGGAACAGTTTTAAGTGGAAAAAATACAACATTAGATACTGCTTCATAGGAAAGAAAATGTAATCAATGGATTGAGATATGATAGGGATTTATATATACTGCTCAAAAAAATAAAGGTTATGGTTTGTAGGAAATTAGCATATACCCCCCCCCCCTACAAGAATGAAATATTCTGGGAAATACACTGCTCAAAAAAATAAAGGGAACACTTAAACAACACAATATAACTCCAAGTAAATCAAACTTCTGTGAAATCAAACTGTCCACTTAGGAAACAACACTGATTGACAATCAATTTCACATGTTGTCAGCACATTCAACTTTGTACAGAACAAAGTATTCAATGAGAATACAGTATTTCATTCATTCAGATCTAGGATGTGTTCTTTGAGTGTTCCTTTTATTTATTTTTTTGAGCAGTGTAGTTATATGTTATGTAGAGAAAGAGGAAGGGGTAAATGTCTTTCTCCATTCAGCATCAGATTCCAAGTCGCCCAAGGAAGCTGAATTGGGAGATATTCAGGACAGCAAGAATTGTTTCATTTAGTATAAATTGAAATTGTGAAAGTATTATTTTAATATATACTAGTGGCAAGGAATTTAAAATTGGATGTAATAAACTGCTGGAGGGTGTAGAAGATTATCAGAACAGAACAAAATAACAGAGTTGGAAGGGATGTTAGAGATCTTCTAGCTTAACATTAATGGTTGCTAATGGCAATATAACACTGTATGATTAGAGGAAACATGCCTCTGAATGTTCATTGCTGGAGACAATTGTGCTCATATTTTCTCTTTCAAATTTCCCATTGGCAACTTATTTGTGCTGTGGGAACAGAATGTTGCATTAGATAGCTTGAGTCAGCATGGCTCTTCTTAGGATAATATTATGAACTCTTATGGAGTATAAGGATTGCCCCCCCCCCAATTAAAAATAGGATGAGGATATCAAGTTTACAGTCTATTTTTATTATGTTAAACAGAAATTTCTAAGCTTGGATTTGAAAAGATTCAAAGTGAATGATGTGTGTACTTCTCCCTTATCACACATCTTATGCTTTCTTATTTCCTTTTAAACAGTTGATATTCATCACTGTTTTTTAATATGGCTTGTTCAGTATAGCTTTTGCTGTTAAAAATCATTCTCATCATATGCTTTTGGCTGTTTATCACATCAAGAGCAGATGATGAGAATGATTTCTTTAAACTATCTGGTACATGATAAGGGTTTAGATACAAGAGGAAACAGTTTTAAGATGATTTGCTGTTATGTGTATATTGTCCCTTTTTAAAAATGGATAATTTGATGATAGTTTTGTACAAAGGATTGTATGGTGCTTTGGATCTGATTTTTTTTAAATGCTGAAGCACATGGGAACATAATGTAGCAAATTTCTATATGTCTTTAAAGTAGTTGCATGATGGTAGAAAATATATGGTTGTCTTAAAAACAGTTCTTACGTTTTTATGTCCATGTACTCTTAGTCAAATCAAATCTGTATTATAGTCATAAACCAGCATAAGGAGTGTGGATGTGCAGTCAATTAAAAAGGATAATGGGCACATCAAAGCCTAATACAGTATATGTTTTTAAAAGCCAAAAGGTGTGTGTGTGTGTGAGTGTAAAACAAAAGTCTAGAAATAATTCTAAAAGGCGATGTAGGACATTAGATAGATGTAGAGAAGTATAAAGGTTACAATGTGGCAGACTATATCAAATTACTGAGCACCCTAGTATGACAAACTAGGTGCTAATTAATACTAGTTAATGGCACAGGTCATCATTTGATGGATTTTAAGTGCTGCTCTGCAGAACCTGGCGGCAACATAGCATAGTTGATATCTGAAAGCAATAGGAAGATGTGGAATTTCCTTGTGCACCCTTGGCATTTGTGCAATAATGATGAAATGAGGCTAGTAATACAGTGATCCCCCGGTTATTGCGTCCCCGACCATTGCGAACAGGCCAA
The DNA here is from genome assembly GCF_031021105.1 of Erythrolamprus reginae. Taxonomy (NCBI): domain Eukaryota; kingdom Metazoa; phylum Chordata; class Lepidosauria; order Squamata; family Dipsadidae; genus Erythrolamprus; species Erythrolamprus reginae. Next base: position 261,276,671 of record NC_091951.1, on the reverse strand, counting down.
TTTGCGATTTTTCAACCCGGAAGTCAAAACACCATCTGCGCATGCGCGCCCTTTTTTTTTCTATGGGCACGCATGCGTAGATGGCGCCGGGCAGATCAGCTGCTGGGCGGCTTCCCTAGGTCTTCCCCCTCTTGGCGGGCATCAGCGAGGAGTTTCCCCACCGCCCACGCAAACTCCTCGCTGCTGCCGCTTCGCTCGGGCCGCTTCCCAGCTGAGTACTCAGCTGGGAAGCGGCCCGAGCGAACGGCTTGTCCGCAGCCTGCCTGCCCGCGCGCCCGCGGCTCGCGCGCCCTTCTCCCGCCCACGTTGTTAGCTGGGAAGCGGCCCGAGCGAACGGCTTGTCCGCAGCCTGCCTGCTCGCGCGCCCTTCTCCCGCCCACGCCGTTCGCTGGGGCCGCTTCCCAGCTGAGAATTCGCTTCAGGACTCAGCTGGGAAGCGGCGCAAGCGAGCGGGGTGGGCGGGCGAAGGGCGGGCGAGCGGCAGCGAGGAGTTTGCGTGGGCGGTGGGGAAACCCCAGCGCCGCTTCCCAGCTGAGTCCGGCTCCTCGCTAGCGCTGCGGAAGTAAAAACTCCATCTGCGCATGCGCAGATGGTGTTTTTACTTCCGCAGCGCTACTTCGCGAAAACCCGCTCGTTGCGGGGGGTCCTGGAACGGAACCCCCGCAATGATCGGGGGATCACTGTACAGTGATCCCCCGAGTTTCGCGATCTCGATCATTGCGAAACGCTATATCGCGATTTTTCCACCCGATGACATCACTCCCTTCCTTTCTCATCTTTCTTTCTCTCTCTCTTTCTCTATCTTGCTTCTTCCTCTCTCACACTCTCTTCCTCCCTCTCTCATCTCTTTCTTTCCTTCTCTCTCTTTCTCTATCTCTCCCCCTCTTGCTCTCGAACGGAAAGCGAGCAGCCGGGCGGGCGGGTGAACGGGCAAGTGGAGCGGCCGGGCGGGTGAACGGGCAAGCGAGCAGCCGAGCGGGCGGGCGAACGGGCAAGCGGAGCGGCCGGGCGGGCGGGTGAACGGGCAAGCGAGTAGACGGGCGGGCGGGTGAACGGGCAAGCGGCAAGCAATCTTGGGGTTTCCCCTTTGCCTGGGCGGCGGGAAGACCCAGGGAAGGTTCCTTCGGCCGCCCAACAGCTGATCTGCTCCGCAGCGCGGCAGCAGCGAAGAGCCGAAGATGGGGTTTCCCCGATGGGGTTTCCCCGTTTCCCCACCATCTGCGCATGTGCGGCCATGGAAAAATGGGCGCACATGCGCAGATGGTGTTTTTACTTCCGCACCACTACATCCCGAAAAATCGATTATCGCGAGGGGTCTTGGAACGGAACCCTCGCGATAATCGGGGGATCACTGTACAGGCAGTGGAGAAACACGCGCTGTGTTGTTTCTACATGTCCAGAGTCATAGGAGCATTATGTCTCCAGGAAAGGAATTTTTCTGTTTTGGCCTTCAAGGACAGATGAGGAAGATTATGACATTATGTCTGAGTAAAGGTTCCCCAATGCTTAGGTACTTGGACACTAGTTCAGTATACCATAGAAGAGGCAGAATACTTGCTGGATTCATGGGCAATAAAGGATAAGCTAAATCCAATTGATGCTTTGTATTTAAAACATGCTCTTTAAAGTGTGTTTTGACTATTATTATTATTATTATTATTATTATTATTATTATTATTATTATTATTATTTATTAGATTTGTATGCTGCCCCTCTCCGAGAACTCGGGGCAGCTCACAACAACTAGATCATATGAACTGAAGATCTTCAGAGAAGCTTAAGAATGAGGTTTTAGTTGCCACTGCCTGTTTCCATTTACAGTGGTACCTCGAGATACGAGTTTAATTCGTTCCGGACCTGCGCTCTTAAGTCGAGCAGCTCTTATCTCGAACGACTTTTCCCCATAGGAATTAATGTAAATAATTTTAATTGGTTCCAGCCCTCAAAAAACTCACAAAGTTAGTCTAAATTATGCTAAAAGACATTGCAAGAATAAATGTAACTTTACTTATTAATAAGATGATAAGCTGAGAGCTTTCCTTCCCTTCCTCTTTTTACCCAAAACAATCAACATGGCAAACTTTTATTTTTATTCATTAAACTGTAGTTATTTATTCAACTTCACTGCCACCCAATCCTGTAGAGGGAGGAAAGAAGGGAGGAAGGAAAAGGAAAGCAAGAAATGGAGGGAGGAAAGAAAGGAAGGAAGAAAGAAAGGAAGAAAGAAAGGGTGAAGGGACAGGAACAGAGGAAGGAAGCAAGGAAACTTATGAAAGGGGAGAGTAACTTCACTGCCACCCAATCCTGTAGAGGGAGGAAAGAAGGGAGGAAGGAAAAGGAAAGCAAGAAATAGAGGAAGGGAAGGTAAAAGAGAGAAAGAAAAAGAGCAAGAAAGAAAGCAAGCAAGAGAGAAAGAAAGAAAATGAAAGAGAAATAAAAATAGAGAGGGAGAATGAAAGAAATGGAAGGAGGGAAGGAAGGAGAGAAAGCAAGAGAAAGAAAGAAAGCAAGAGAAAGAAAGAAAGAGAAAGAAAGAAAGAAAGAGAAAGAAAAAAGAATGAAAGAGCAAGAGAGCAAGAGAGAAAAAGAAAGAGAGAGAGAAAGAAAGAAAGAAAGAAAGAAAGGCAACTTCAAAGAAAGGCTCACTGAGCATCTCTCACTCTCTCTCTCTTTCTATCCCTCTCTCTTTCTCTCCCCCCTCTCCCCCTTTCCCTCTCTCTTTCTCTCTCTCCCTCTCTCTTTCTCTCCCCCCTCTCCCCCCTTTCCCTCTCCCCCCCAGGCCGGCAGCGATGTTTTAAAACAGCCGCGCCGTTTGCGAGCTAACTCCTGAGGTGCGGAAGTTCGCCTTTGGCGTTTGGGCCACTCGGAATGTGAAATTCAAAACAGCGTTCGGATCCCCCCACCCCCAGCAGAAGCCAAGGACCCCCAGAGTGGGGCGGCAGGGGAGGCGACCGCCTCTCCACTCACCAAGTGCCAGGATACGAGCCGAGAAGAGCCGGGCTGGCTTACTTTCCTTCCTTCCGGCGCTGATGCAGAGCCACTCGAACAAAGCGTCACACCCCCCCTGACGCTTTTGGCGGCAAAAGAGCCCAGCGTCGCTTCGGAAGCCGCCTAAAGCATCAGAGGGGCGCGACGCTTTGTTCGAGTGGCTCTGCATCAGCGCGGGAAGGAAGGAAAGTAAGCCAGCCCGGCTCTTCTCGGCTCGTATCGCGGAGAGGGGCGGCATACAAATCCAAGTAATAAATAAAATAAAATAAAAAAATGTCTCTCCTCTCCCAGCTCTTATCTCGAGTAGCTCTTAAGTCGAGCAGCTCTTATGTCGGGGTTCCACTGTAGTCTGAAAATCATCACACTTAGTTAATGAGAACAGCCAAGGAGGAAAAAAGGATAATAACCTGAGTCTAAAATTGAGTGTGATTGCCGACACTTGCATGAGACCTGTTTCTTGTCACAGGGTGGCATTAGAGACACATTTTGGGATTTGAAAACCTGATTTTAGAAATTGGATTGCACGAATTGTAATTGTAGAAGGGGCTCAGCTAGGTACCCATTAAAAAGTTGTTCTATTGTTTTGGTTTCAAATAATTTAAGCACTGTAGATAAATAGTGGCCACCTCCTATTTTAAGGAATTTAAAGATGGCAAGATTTTCCCCTCCCTCAATTTAGATTAAAAATGTCAAGTTCACACTATATTTTCATTATGTTATAAATCTGAAAAGGTGACAGAAAAATACTGATAACAGTATGTGTTTTCTTTAAAGAGAATTCCTGCCGTAACTTTACATATTCAATTACTCTGAATATTGGATTTTGGAACCAAATCCAATGATTGTTTATTCATTCTGTTTTTTGTTTTTTTTGTTTTTTGTTTGTTCTTTGGCAGTATGTAATGTAGATTTCTTTCTCTTGTAAATCAAATGCCCATCACACTTCATAGATATGACAACTTTGAGGAGTGAAATGAGAATAGTGTTACCATACTTTTTATTCAGAAAACTTTAAACTATTTAGTTTCTTTTCATAATCCTAATTTTAAAGGCATGTTTGGTGTTTGTGATAACAAAGTGATAAAACTCATATTTTTTGATTGGCTGTCAACCTTCCAATAGGCATAAGAAAAGGATATGTACATTTTATACAGCACTGAAATATCTATAGAAATTAAAAATGATGCAGAAGACTTTTTAAAAACTTATGAACTTTCCAAACTTCCTGTTCCCTTTTCTTTTTTAGTAGTGAGTCATTTTGTCTGAAGTTATTGTACTCATGCTGTGACTTGCTGTGGCAATTTTTTCAGCCTTTCATATTTTCATTCTCTTAAGCAGATTCCAAGAGCAAATTTCATTCTGTTGTAATGCAAGAACTGCATTGTAAATTGTCAAGTAGTTTAGGCTGGTTTGGAATGTTGAAAAGAAAAAACTTGTTCTTAATTATGCTAAATCATAATGTTGCTTCAGACGTAGCCTAGAATGCAAAAAAAAAAAATACAGAAACTAGTAGATGCACATTTGCAGTTATATTTGTGCACTATATAGCTTTACTGAGATACTGTATCTTAAAGATGTTAATGTTAATTCATTGAAAACCAATCTGACCCAGATGGTTAGCTTTTATTAAAGATGAAAATATACTAAATAAAATTAGGACTTCTCTACAGCTACAATTTGTGGGTTTGCAAAAATGAGACTTGTAAAACACAGATATATAATTTGTTTTGAATTAATGTTGACTAATATACTTGCTAACCTTTCATAAAATTCATGCTAGATGCAGATAGAACCAAAATACATTTTTCCATCTGTTTGGCTCCCTTGTGGACTCTGAATTCCAGTTATTTAACTTTTCAAACCAAAATTATGTATACATGTAGAGCTGTCTGCCCATTTTTTTTCTTTCAAACTGAATTTCACATTGCAAATCACTGCAACTGTTAAGTGAGTCATCTGGTTGTTGAGCGAATCTGGCTTCCTGTCTTGACTTGATTTTTGGAAGCCAGCTGAAAGGTTATAAATTGTGATTACATAAATACATGTCAGTTGTGAAGCATCCAAATTTTAATTGCGCTGCCAGGGTGTTCTGTCTGGGTCACTCCAACCCAAAAAGATAAGCCAGACACACTGGTAGAATCCAAACACAGTTTTATAATGGTAAAAAGAAAAGAAGCCAACAGAAAATGTCCTTACAAATCAGGAAAACACTGGAACTCCAAATAGATACATGAAGGCAATTGTTCATACAGAAACACAGGATCTTTAACGCCAAGCTGAGGCTGTTGAGATAACAGACATACACCTCCCACGGGTCTTCAAGACTGCTGGGCCACGAACCAGGAACAGAAATGCTGAGAGACAATGCAGATAACAGCAACTCCACTCTGATAACACTCCACGCTGCCGAAAGAGTTTGCCTGCCTTATAAACCCTTCCCTGCTAATGAGGACCACACCCAACCCCCTGGTGTTCCTCATTCAACGCTGATAATATTTCTTCAATTGATTCCTCCTTTGATCTATGTGTCTCTGTCGCATACTAATGATAGCTTGTGCTTCGTCATCCAATGACTCCAGAGACTCCAAGCTACTGGCTTGAGAGAGCCCCTCCCCAGGGCTCCCAGGCCTTTCTTCCTCGTCACTTTCCTCTCCGTTCTCATCCTCCCCCGGGCATGGAGCCAGCAGAGACGCAGCTGGTCTTTCATCTGACTCAGGCTGAACCACAACACAGGGAAGGCTGCATTAGACATAAGTATGAAAAGCGGTCATAGGTCACCCTTTTCAGTGACATAATTTCAGATTTTTACCAAATGAATGGTTGTAAGTTAAGGACTACCGGTAAAGTACCTTGGTAAACCTGGAACATATTTATATCTATTTCTAAATGAGGAGGTATTAGAATGTGAGTGTCTCTGTGTATATCAACTTAAGATAAAGTAATGGTAACTGACAGTGTATGTATAATATTTATTAAATTTTCTGAATGTTCTATTTAGTGGAGGAGGCTATTGACTTGCACAGAATGGGACAATTGGGCACAGCCACATGGCCGCTTTTACTTCACCCCGCCCCCCTCTGCTGCAGCCAACCCATTGCAGGCGTTAAACCTCAATTGTCTCTCTGTCGACACTCCTCCAGCACTGGTCTCCTGGCACTCCTCCGTTTGCAGCACGGGACATTTAACCGTGCATCGCGGCAGCCAATCTGTGCACCAAGAGGAGAGGGGTGGTAGAGACTTTCCTAGCCTTGCTGGAAAACTTCTCAATCAGTCTGTCGTTGAAATGGGTTTTTTTCAGTTATTATACATACCGGTATATACCCAAGGGGAGGAGGAGAATAAAGTTGAGCTTCCTATGCCTCAGTTTCAGGGAGCTGACCAAGAATGAATGCCTCCAAAGGGTGGGCTGTAATGTGAGGTCTGGTGAAGTGGACGTGGCAGTGTGACTGTGTCCGATTATCTAGACCCTGACTTGTATCATTATGTTTACATATAAGTCTCACTTCTGGGGCGTGCTGCAGAACTAGATCATTTAATGAAAAATCTAACTCCCGTATGCACCTAATGAAGTTTGGTGCCAGTATTTTCAATGAAATCTCTCTCATGACCATGGTATTTCTTTAAAGATAGTGTACTGAAAGAAGATAATAATCTTGTGTGAAATGTTTAAATCTTGATTGTGATGAAGTATCACTTCATAAACTACAATTATAAAAGTCTTGTGTACCTCTCAGCAATATCATAAAATATTTAGCAATCACTTTATTTAGGGAATAAAAGGGCAAGATCTAAGAAGCTTTGCCCTTTTCCTTAATTTTTATTAGTGGGCTAGATAATGTGGAACCAGCTGCTGATGTATTTATTTATTTATTCATTTCATTCATTCATTCATTCATTCATTCATTCAATTTTTATGCCGCCCTTCTCCTTAGACTCAGGGCGACTTACAACATGTTAGCAATAGCACTTTTTAACAGAGCCAGCATATTGCCCCCACAATCCGGATCCTCATTTTACCCAAGGATGGAAGGCTGAGTCAACCTTGAGCCGGTGATTAGATTTGAACTGCTGACCTACAGGTCTACAGTCAGCTACAGTGGCCTGCAGTACAGCACTCTACCTGCTGCGCCACCCCGGCTCTTTCAGTATTTGCATTACTGTTCAGCATTTGGAGAAATAGTACAGTTTTAAATGGACTTTTAAAATTAATTCTAATTTGACTTTAATTTAATTTAAAATTTAAAATTACTTTTTAAAAAACAACTGTAAAACCAGCCTCTTATAACTTTTCTTAATCCCATCTACACATTGTAGCACTGTTATAGGAATTGCTCTGATGATTCTGGTATTTGGTATTTCAAGAATGAAATAATAGCAGCAATAACGAATTATATATTGTTTCTGAATTTTTGTACTTGTTTAGGAGTACATCAACTGTGTTTTAATTAATTGCACAAGCATCTCCTCTCCCGTGCAGATTCTTTGGGCACCAGAAGTCTATTTGGGATGTTTGCTAGCTGTCCATAGGATATTCATGCACTGTGAGGGATTGTAAAGAAGGTCTCTACATGATGAAGTGTCAGTGGATGATAGAAATATTTTTCGCAATATGTTTCTTACAAGTATTTCTTTAAAGAAGATAGAAGTCATTTGCACCTTTTGGAAGAAATGTCCATCTGGGTCCAGTTCCAAGTGGAAAGAAAGAAACTGGAAAGATGGAGATTGATTTGAAAAATGGTTTAATGGTGGACAGGACCCGGTGATGGGCAGCACCTGGAACGGGGCAGGGATCTGCAGGAAACTGCTTTGTCTTTAAAAGCATATTTATCCTTTTCTCAGCCAGGGAAATATAATATTCTGCCTTTTTAATATACTGCTCAAAAAAATAAAGGGAACACTCAAATAACACATCCTAGATCTGAATGAATGAAATATTCTCATTGAATACCTTTTTTTGTACAAAGTTGAATGTGCACAAGAGCATGTGAAATTGATTATCAATTTCACTTATCACTTATCCTAAGTGGGCAGTTTGATTTCACAGAAGTTTGATTTACTTGGAGTTATATTGTGTTATTTAAGCGTTCCCTTTATTTTTTTTGAGCAGTGTGTTTCCCAGAATATTTCATTCTTGTAAGGGGGGGGGGGGGTTTATATGCTAATTTCCTACAAACCATAGCCAAATAAGTGACTAGACACAACTTTTGCCTAGATTACAGTATTACTATTTTTAGTAATAGAAGCAAATTGCCACTACTACCCACTTTCGGTATTGCAATTCTTCTTTGCAGTATTTTCCTAATAATATTGAAAGTGGGTGGGGTTTGATGTTGTCACTTAAATTATACTTGAAAGTGCTTAAGGTATTTTTTATCTTGTGCAATGGTTCTGATTATCATACACTCCCCTTGCTCTCATCTTCCACATGATGGTTACTCTGAAATGTTTTCCTGACTACCATTTTTTAAAACTTGTTTTATTAAATGGGGCAAAAGTGAGATTGCAATATAGGGGGAAGGAAATTCTCTCCCAATGCCTGAAAAAACTGAAACCTTACTTTGAGGATTTTTCCACGTGCAGATTTTTCTCCCTTTGCTCTGTACAGTTGGACTTTCCCCCCAACTTTTAAAAATGGAATAAAAGAAGGGGAGATAACTCTACAGATTCTCTCTACAATTCTAGTCTCCATCATCCCAATATTTCACAGAAATATTGTATTTCCTTTTGATGGATTTTTCAGGAAGACTGAAAGCTTTCCCCAAGTCATCACCTTTGCACAATATTAGACCTGCTCATATTACACATTTGAGTCATTGTAGGCTGGATTTTGAAAAATGATAAATATTTCAAATGTAGGTGTATGACACACATGAAGAATATAAACCATTAAAAAAAAGAACGAATATTTCCAGAATTCTTGAGTGACCTTGTAGACAATGTACTACCCAGCTGACCAGATAAGAATAATTTGTTTTTTAGCCTCGGTCAAGTGAAAGTGTGAGCAAATATGTGCAGTGGAATATTTAACAGGCTCTGGGAAAACAAAGGAAGGAGAAAAAGTGTTATTGGAGAGAAGGGGGAAAGATAAGAATGAAAGTCAGAATTACTCTGTTTTACAGGTAATCCTTGACTTACAATTGTTAGCTTAATTGCCGTTCTAATTAACAATGGCCTTGGAAAAGTTTCTTTACTGCCTCTAAAATACAGTACTCCCAATTGGTTGCAATCCTAAAATAAGATCATGATTGTGGGTGCTTGGTAATCTCTTCATGTTTATGGCCAGTTGCCAAGTGCCCCACAATCATGTAATTGCCACTTGCAATCTTTGCTGGCTTCCCCATAAAGTCAGTGAGTATTGCCCACAAGATCATATGCTGCAACGTCCTACTGGTCAATGACTACTTCAGCTTCAACCGCAACAACACAAAAACACACAACAGATTCAAACTTAATACGAACCGCTCCAAACTTGACTGTAAAAAATATGATTTCAACAATCGAGTTATCGAAGCATGGAACTCATTGCCGGAATCAATTGTGTCAACCCCTAACCCCCAACACTTCTCCCTTAGACTCTCCACGATTGACCTCTCCAGGTTCCTAAGAGGCCAGTAAGGGGTGTACATAAGTGCACTGGTGTGCCTTTCGTCCCCTGTCCAATTGTCTTTCCTTTCTCTCACTTACCATATATATTTTTTTTCTTTCATATATCCTCTCCTCTAAGTTCACTTTACCCTTATGTACTACATGTCTATTTTTCTTCCTATGTATTTGTGTATTGGACAAATGAATAAATAAATAAAAATAAATAAAGAAGCCAGTGGGGAATGTTACAAGCTACTGCCACTGCCACTGCCAGCAAAAGGGTTCCCTTTCATCTCAGTGGTGGATAAAATGATGAGCTAAAAGGCCCGTGGAACCATCTCAGCCTTGTGCCTGCTAGGATTGCCATAATCTAAGCAGACACTGAGCTGAATTCCTTTAATAGGCAGCTGTTTCAAAGAGACAAGAGGAAGCCAAAATCTAAGCAGGATGTTCAGCCCCTGAGCAGAGAGGTGATGTGGTAATAAAGGTGGGTGGGAGGGCTCCATTCTTATTCAGTTAATGCAGAAAATGGTTCTTATACCCTGGCTTTTATCAGCCATTACAATTTTTTAAGACAAAGGATACCTAAGTCAGTTTGCATGTTTGAGTAGTGATGGGAAACTTTTCATTGATAATCTGTGTTTTATCCAGGGGTGAGATGCTCTAGGTTCTCTCGTGCCTGTCAGTTGTCAGAGAGCCCATCGTGAAGACAGGCCGAGGCTCTGCCCAGCTGCCTGGACACTGCCATTTGGGTTCTTTTACCCTCTGCGCATGCACAGAACGCTTTGCACATGTGCAGAGGGTAAAATAATACAAATGGCATCCTCTTGGCGGGTAGGCGGAGCCTCGCACTGCCCTCACAACTGGCTCTCCAACAGGCACAAGCAAACCGGCAGCATTTCAGCCTGGTTTTATTTCATTATGCATTCTCAAATTGTATTATGTTACCAACCTGATAAGATACCTGTAATTCAAATCAACTTTTTTTTTTAACAGGAATCCTAGGCATAACAATGAGAGAAGATAAAGGTCCAAGAGTGGTTGATTACTTTGTAGTGGCAGGTCTCACCGATACGTCAGCACTTCTAGATCAAGAGGGAAATCGCTCTGAAACCAAGTCTCTTGGTCCAAAGGCTCCAATCACAGAGCTTGCTGTGATCATCAAGTCAGCAGGTGAAACTGTTCCTGAGGGATATACATGTGTAGAAGCAACTCCTACAGGACTTCAGGCCAATTTGAACTATGGAAGTCTTAAAAGTCCGGAGCTTTTTCTTTGCTACAAGAGAAGCAGGGACAAACCACCTCTTATTGACATCGGGTGAGCTAACATTGAAATATTTGTGGGGATCAATATTGTGATGAAGGGAGAAAGGGTCTGTTAGTTTTTACAAGGAGTTTCTTAGTTTGTAAGAAACTTAGCTAATTACTTAGTTTCTTTTGTAAATCTATTTATGAGCTATGTGCTATATAATTTATTCTGAGTCCTCATTTTGAAGCAAATTGGATGGTCGATATTATAAATTACTTCTGATATATCTAATATTCATTTGGTCATTCATCTCTCGATAATACACAAAGTTCATAAAATACTCTGATGTGGTCATGCCAGTGACTTTAGTTTTGAATTTTAGGTAGCCTACAATCTGTAATAATTGGGCAAAAAGGAAGCAATTATTAGGAGATGATAGTTGATTTCCAACCCATCTCCACTCCCGAACTTTAATATGACGCTGTGAACAGTGGTTGGTATATCAACCTATATAAAATATTTTAATTATAGGAAAAATACACGCACAGAGGTTGTGGACAAGGACTTGCCCTAATAAATATACAGTGTTCCCTCGCTTTTCGTGGGGGACGTGTTCCGGACCGCCCACGAAAGTCGAGTTTCCGCGAAGTAGAGATGCGGAAGTAAATACACTATTTTGGGCTATGAACAGTATCACAAGCCTTCCCTTAACACTTTAAACCCCTAAATTGCAATTTTCCATTCCCTTAGCAACCATTCAGATTATTACTCACCATGTTTATTTATTAAAGTTTATTAAAAAAATATTTATTAAAGGCAGACAAAAGTTTGGTGATGAAACATGACGTCATCAGGTGGGAAAAACCGTGGTATAGGGAAAAAACCCGCGAAGTATTTTTAAATTAATATTTTTGAAAAACCGTGGTATAGACTTTTCGCGAAGTTCGAACCCGCAAAAAACGAGGGAACACTTATATTAGAGTTTAGATTGTATTTTTGACTTCTTTCTATTGTTTTTTGTATTTTATATTGTCCTTCAGGATTGGGCAGCATAGAAGTCAAATTAAACAAACAAACATAACAGTAATGTATTAAACTTAATGTAGGTGGAATATGGTGACATAGTGATTTATTTATATTTGTGGATGGTTTCTACCATCAGTATAGCATTACGTAGGGTTTTAAGCCACAGTATTTTGAAACATGAATACTAGAACAATACAACAATTGCAAAACTGTAACAAAAAGTTGTTGTGAAACCCCTGGTTCTAGTCTAGGTGATAATATCAGATATGATTTTGTATGGATTGATGGCTTCATCCATGCTTGTCATTACAAATCAATTTTTTAAAATGTGAAATTACAGGTACTTGTGTAACTGAATCATATATAGTATTCATGGACATTACAGGGCCCGTGTTATGTGCCCATCTTTTGTCAGTACCATCACATGATACTGTAAATAGAACAATATTGTTGCTAAACATGTGCTATTTTGTAGTAAATGTTACTAAGAACATTCTGAGACTTTTTTGTAGTATTGTTCACTTTAAAAGAAAAAATATAGGAAACCTTATGTTGTATTAATTGGTTTATACTTAATGGGATACTACTATTTTATGTTGATAGGGATAGTATTGCAAAGTAGATGATGAAGATGTTGCACACACTGAATCATTAAAAGATAGCAAAGAAAATTGATAAAACTTTGTAATAGTCTTTCCCATCTTTGTAGCCTCCAGATGTTTTGAGATGACAATTCCCGTATTCCTAAGCCAACGTGGTCTGAGAATTTGGAAATTGCAGTCCCAAACCTTGTATCTAGTTACTATTAGATTTATAATCTGCCTTCCCTTCATGAGCTCTCTTTTTCTCATAATAGCAACCATTTGAGATAAATTGAGCTATGATGAATAAGATATTCCACAACTCAGAACCACATTGGAACTGGAATCTTGATCGTTGAACGAAGCTGTCTTTTAAGGGTGGTGTGATTGTTTCATTCAACAACTGCAATCTTAGCACACTGTGCAGGCTTCCACAGATCTGAAATCCTTTGGCATAGAGCTCCTTTAGCCAGTCCCCAGAGATGAGAGGGAGTTACAGCAACAGCTGTTTGCAATCTTCTCTGCTAGTTTCCCCACTGATTTTCTGGGGAAACTGATAGAGAAGATTGCAAACGGTGATCACATGTACATGGAGAGCTTGGCATCTGGTCATAAGTATGAACAGGTTGCCAAGTACCCAGAATCTAAGACATTTTGTGATGGGCAGAAGTACTTTACAGGTTGTACAATTTCTGAGGCCATTGCTAATTCAAGCCATCATTAAGTGACCTGTGTAAGTCAAAAACTATCTATTACGACAGTTTTACAGTAAGCTGTCCTAAATGGAGGCAGTTTTGAACCTGACTTATTCCTGGTTTAACCCAATTCCTTTGCTTTAAATAAAAGGATCATATGCCCTTCATCTTCAATTTTAAGATCTTTTAACCAGAACATTTTGAGAAGTTCATCTTATCTGCCGGTCTAATATGCACTTGGAATTATTCCAGTGTTCCTTGTTTTGGGGCCAGCTATTTTGTATGAGAGAAGACTAATTGAATAGTTTATTGAATAATAATACTCCTATGTGTGTTATTTCCTCTTATCTGCAGAGTTTTATACGAAGGAAAGGAGGTCATTAAGCAAGATTGTGAGGTGATCCAGGCTACTCCCTATGGCCGCTGTGCAAATGTCAATAACAGCTCAGCCACTTCCCAGCGAATCTTTATCACCTTTCGGAGGGCTCTTCCAGAGCGAGCTCAAAACTCCTTGGCTGTTACAGACATATGTGTTATTGTAACTAGTAAAGGAGAAACCCCACCTCATACTTTCTGCAAAGTTGAGAAGAATTTAAATTGTGGCATGGTGAGAATGAAACGTTATTTGAAATGTTGCCATTCAAAAAGCAATGGGTGGGGGTGAAAAATGTGGAACAGATTAGTGCTGCTAAAAAAAATATGTAAAAAGTCAGAATTCAGTTTGTATCATTTTAGTTTCCACAGCTTTGCATATATAGTTTTGTTCCTGCTGTTACCAGAATCTGTGAGCTAGGAAACTATTACTTTTTTGGTGGGGGGAAAAGTATTTGAAAAACTGCTGGTTTGTGAAAGAAAAAAAAAGATGGCCTTTATGTTTGTAACATATACAAATTGGGTTACTGAGTGAAAATTAACAATATCTCTTTTTATATATTTATTTACAGTACATATGCATACATACGATATTTTCCGGACTATAAGACGGATTCCCCACCCCTCAAAAGTGGGTGGAAATGTCTGTGTATCTTGTAGAACGAATGTTGCTGAAGCCCCGCCTATCCGCTGGTCCCAACATTTTGGCCTCTGCCTCCCAGCAATTTGCAGCAAATAGTCTGGTCAGGTTCAGCACAGACTAATTTAGCATGAGCAGCTGGTTGGCAGTTGGATTGGCCTCCCGGAATACCAATGATCAACTGTTCCAGGCTGCAGGGATCACTGCCCCCTATCGCTGCCTCCACATGGCCAATGATCACGCCCATTTTTGGCCTCTATACGTCCTAGTTTTGGCCTCTTGGTGCCCCATTTCATTTCCAGCCTCCATGCATTCCATTTTTTGGGCGTCCCGTTTGGTGACGATAGGCAACAGTTGTGATCCCTGCCATCTGGAATGGACTGAAAATGGGATGTGTGAAGGCCGAAAACAGGATGCGCCGAGGCCAAAAGTGGGGGCCAATCCCTGCAGCCTGGAACAGCTGATCGTTGGTATTCCGGGAGGCCTATCCAACTGCCAATTAGTTGCTCATGCTAAATCAAGCTGTGCTAAAGCTGAACAGGCTGTTTGCTGTTTGCTGCAAGGAAGCAAATTGCTGGGAGCCAGAGGCATATTTTTTTTTCTTGTTTTCATCCCCAAAAGCTAGGTGTGTTTTATAATTTATAAAAAAATATGGTACATTCTTAACTGCATTTATATTCTGCCTTTGAGGTCTTTATATGTGCACAGCGGTCTTGTTAGGTATGTAGGGCTGAAAAGCAGTAACTGACCCAAGTCATCTAGTGCAGTGGTCCCCAACCTTTTTTCCACCAGGGACCAGTTTCAGCAAGACAATTTTTCTATGGCCCGGTGGGGGCGGAAAGGGGGTTTAGCTTATCGTTCCATTGTCTCTCTCCCCCCCCTTTTAATTTTGCGGGGGAGTTGAGGTGACAGAGGGAGGAAGGGTAGGAGGGGGCGGTTTCCTGTCTCTTTCCCCTCCTGTTCACTCGGGACCGCCGTTTGCCTTTCAGCAGTTCCAGAGGACACCCCCCCCCCCCCGTTCCGGCTGGGATTGCAGCAAGGAATCCCAGAGCAGGGGGAGGTGCCTCCACGGACACAGTCACCTTCCTTTGCAATCGCTGCCTGCTTGGAGCGCCCACCACTGCCAGGTCTGGTAATTTTCTTGCAGCAAGGAATCCTTCCAAAAGAAAATTACCAGAGCTGGTGGTGGGGGTTTCATGGTCACACACACACCCCTGGCTTCGCTCCCACCCAGGACCCCGGGAATAGGGTGGGGGAGCCTAGCAAAAAAAGAGCTGCAAAATTCCAAAGCCTTTTCGTTTGAGCTGCAGGCAGAGCGAGGGCTTTGCAAGGGCTTCGCAAGGAGGAAATAGACCACTTTTGATGAGAGAAGAAAGACAGGAAAGGAAGAAAGCAAGCAAGCAAAGGTTTTCTCAGCCCGAGGCAAATGGCGGTCCCAAGTGAACGTGAGGGGAAAGAGACAGGAAACAGCTTGGCACTCGCCGGCTCCACAGCAGCTGCTGACTCCGCGGACCGGTGCAACAGGCCTTGCGGCCCGGTACTGGTCCGCGGACCGGCGGTTGGGGACCCCTGATCTAGTGAACTGGATATTTGAATAAAGACTTGAACCTGTTTTTTTTTAAATTATTTTAACTTTATCCCTGCTATACGCTATCTATCTGCCCACATTTATTTATTGTGGGCCAAAATTTAATCAAGACTTTTCAAATTCACATTAGAGCTTTACATGAATCAGGCCAACTGAAGATTGCAGTTTGGTCTCCAACCTTGCTTTTAATCGGCATATGCATTTTTAAAAATGGGATGGTGAAAATTTAGAGCTAGATAGGTTAGGAATAAAACTAGAGAAAACCCTGTACTAGCTTTCATATATTAATATATATGTCTCTCTAGAATTCCATGAAAAACATTTACTACCATATAGAAGGGAATTATTAGCAAATACCAAATTTATTTGCTTTGTGTCTTGGAATCTATAAATATGCAACTTCTAATAATAGCAGAATAAAAATTATGTGCTTTATTTGGGTTGTGATCATTGTTGTAAATAATATATGTTATGTATTGTGAGCCAGATCTTTAAAATATTATTGCCTTTAGCGTTAGAATGTTTCAAAATAAAATAATTCCTGCATTATGGAAAATGTTTCCTATGTCTTCATTACAGTGGGGTTCCAGTGTATACCTATGTTATAAGAAGTCAGTTCCAGCTTCTAACTCATGTGCATATAAAGCTGGTAAAGTATTCATTTTTATAAATTGCAATATATTAGGAAGTATTTTATAGAACATTAAACTTATCGGTTAAATAGTGAACTGAAATTGCTTGATCAAAGAACATTCATTAATCTATTTGACTCATCTAAGATGATCCTTAGATAAAGATCCTTAAAAATATACTGCTCAAAAAAATAAAGGGAACACTTAAACAACACAATATAACTCCAAGTAAATCAAACTTCTGTAAAAATCAAACTGCCCACTTAGGAAGCAACACTGATTGACAATAAATTTCACATGTTGTCAGCACATTCAACTTTGTACAGAGCAAAGTATTCAATGAGAATGTTTCATTCATTCAGATCTAGGATGTATTTTTTTGAGCAGTGTAGTTTTTGAATTACAAAAAATTAAATGTTATGTTGAACATCTCTTGCTGAATAGCAGAGGTGTCAACTCATTACAGCATCACTTGACATATTGGAACTTCACCACTAAACTAGGTGTGGGTGTGGTCAGTGCATGTTACATCCTGCCCATGGGCCAGGAGTCTGAGAGTTCTGTATAGAAATTCATTGCAGTGAAATGAAGGAAAATGGACAAGATTTCAAGAAATTATAGGGAAACTGTGGGTGGGTGGGTTAAACATGGCATTTTCATTCCCAACTGTATATATTTGAGGATAATGACATATATTGAAGAATTGTTGCCTTATGTCTACTTAGCATGTTGACAGGATTATACAAACTGTGCACTACAACATGAATGAGAGTTTTCTTATCATGCTAACTGTGGAACAAGAATCACTAGATTGGAATCCTTTTAATAACAGAAGGCTTAAACAATTTGATAGTTGATACATACATTGTTTTAAGCATTAAATCTGCCAGTAGCTACAGCTTTCCACATAGAGGACGTGTTTTTTGGGGAAATGCCTCACTGTGCTTCAGTCCGTTGTACCATATGTCTAGACCTCTGGTTCCCAATGTGGGGCGCAATTTGATTTATGAGGGGTCCAATTGGAACCTTGTTTAAACCAAGTTAATGGCCTTTTAGGCTTCCTCCAAGTGAGTAGCAGTTCACTTTTTGAATATTAAGAATTGTATGTCACGGGGGTGGGGGGAGGGATTAAGTTTTTAGAGATGCTTAAGTGGGGCTTGGCCCAAAAAAGGTTGGGAACCACTGGTCTAGACCATTCAGCAAATCATTTGATACTCAGAAGAATCTTTTGGGCGAATGGCTGAAAAGTAAGGAGGCATTTTTAAATTTAATTTTATACCATATTTAGCTTTTGTATTCTTTAGCATTTTTTTTTTTAAAGTCAGCATTCGGAACAGAAGGAATAACATTCTATTGTGTGCAGACAATATACTTATTTGTTTATTTTCATGCTTTAAAGGTTTAATATTCAGATATCCAGAAGATGACTATGAGTCATTCCCCTTGTCTGAATCAGTACCTCTCTTCTGTCTTCCAATGGGGGCTACCATTGAATGCTGGGATCCTCAAACAAAATACCCACTACCTGTATTCTCAACATTTGTTTTAACTGCCTCAACTGCAGAAAAAGTATGTTTTGAAAAATGTAATATTTTGCTTTCATTTATTATTAAATTTCTAAATAAAAATATTATTTTATCCCATGGTATTTATTTTTAAGCTGGAAATAAATACACACAGGGAGACTACGCTCTCTATCTTGGTACACCTTAGAGCAGTGGTTCTCAACCTTTTTAATGCTGCAATCCCTTAATACACTTCCTCATGTTGTGGTGGCCCCCAACCATAGGTCTAGTGCCAATTGTCCCAACAGAGCTTTAAGCTGATTAGGAGAAAGGTCAGAGGGACAGCCCCACTGTAAACGCCTGATTGGTCGGATTGTAAAAATACATTCCAAGACACCAGAATAGAAGCTTTAGTTCCTAACACCAAGGGAAATTTGTCTTTTCCCATGGTCTTAGGCGACCCCTGTGAAACGGTCGTTCCACCCCCAAAGGGGTCCCGACTCCCAGGTTGAGGGCCACTGCCTTAGAGCATTTAGGAAGACAAGCCTAAAAATGCAACAAGTGAGCTTAAAGGTTAGCTCCTTCGTATTTGCAGCTAGTCCTCATTTAGCAACCACAACTGGAACTGGCAGTTCTGTTATAAGCTAAGGAATTGCTGTGTGGAAAATCATATGGACACAGTTGTACTTTCCCGTCCCCCACTTAGCCACATTGTGTAATGCTCACATGAGCACTGGGATAATTAGCAATAAGGAAATTAATGTTTGCATTTACACTCATTGGAGAGGAAGGGGTTACAAGAGAGTAAGTAGGCACACAATGGAGAATACACATTAAAAGTAATGCAGTGATGCTAGCAGCCCTGAGCGCCCCACACAAACAGCCCAGTGTATTCCCATTTAATCTCTTGTAATCCCTTCTTCTCCAATCTCTCCATCCTGCAAGGAGGAGTCGTGGGGAGGGGGAGGTCAGTCACAAAACAACTGTAATGGAGATCATGTGACTGGGAATATTGTGAAATTTGTGAAGTGGTCATAAAGTCAGTTTTTCAGCATTGTCATAACTTGAAAGAGTTGCTTTGCTTACCAAACAAAACATTTGGTAAGCAAAAACTACTTATTTGTTGCTTATATCTTGAATTTACTGGTCAAAAAGAGGGCGGGGAAAATATTTACTGACCCCTCGTATTCTGGACACAAACTGTTTCAACCCCTACCCTCAAAACATCGCTAGAGAGCATTGCACACCAAGACAACTAGATACAAGAACAGTTTTTCCCCAAGCTCCATCACTCTACTAAACAAATAATTCTCCCAACACTGTTAGACTTTTTACTAAATCTGCACTTCTATTTCTACTAGTTTTTCTTATCGTTTCTATCATCCTTTTCCTCCCACTTAGGACTGTATGACTGCAACTTGTTGCTTGTATCCTAAGATTTTTAGTAATATTGATTGTTTCTTCATTGCTTAGTTAACCCCTATGACAATTATTAAGTGTTGTACCACATGATTCTCGACAAATGTATCTTTCTTTTATATACGCTGAGAGCATATGCACCAAGACAAATTCCTTGTGTGTCCAATCACACTTGGCCAATAAAGTATTCTATTCTATGCTTTACCAATAAAATTTTGGATAGAGGAATATGTAATTTATGTAATTGTTGAGTAATCCTTAGTGGATGCTTGTAATGTTGTGACTTTTAAACATCTGAAAGCCTTCACTACAATCTTGAAATCTTATCTCAAACTTATGGTGCAGGAGTTAGAGGATATAATCTGAACATTTTTTCTTTCTTTCTGTATCTTACCATAACTAATAAAGTGCAGCTGCTTCTAAAGATGGTAACAAAGATTCTAACATAGAGATTCAAATGCATGAGTCAAGACTAAATATCCTGCTTAACTATGCCATTAAATTATTAAATTATCACAAAACATAACTCATTAATGGTATAAAAGATGTCACAATTATCTTTATATTGTTAAGTGTGAGGTTTTTGATAATATCTAGCTGGTTGTGTGGAGGACTCGGAGTGGGGAAATATTTTTTTCTTTTCATTTTTTAACTGATCAAGTTCAATATGTGTTGTTAGTTTATCAAATTTCTATAGCTGTTAATGCCATTCCTACTTTTCTCTGTTTTTACTCTAGGTATATGGTGCAGCTATCCAGTTTTATGAGCCTTATGCACAAGAGTTATTAAATGAAAAGCAACACATGCAGCTTGGCCTTCTGACAGCTGTAGAGAGAAAAAAAGTTACCTCTAAATCCATCAATTCCAATAAATGCATCTGCCTTCTGTCTCACTGGCCTTTCTTTGAAGCCTTCCGAAAATTTCTAATGTTTATCTATAAGCTGTCTGTGTCTGGTCCGCATCCTCTTCCAATTGAAAAGTAAGTGATAGATTCCCTCAAAATACCTTTCAATGGTTGTTTCATGTGGGTCTCACTGGATGCTGTTCTTGATGGCATAATACTTTAAATCTTAAATGCTTGAGGTAACAGATGCTTTGCCAAATTTCTTTACAGGCACATATCTCACTTTATGCACAACATACCTTTCCCTTCACCACAAAGACCAAGAATCCTTGTGCAGGTAAGTTAGAAATTTGATAGAGTTTAATAATACTGTTGATAGCCCTTCGGCTTGTACACTTCTTCACAGGGCTTTACAGCCCTCTCTAAGGGCTTTACAGAGTCAGCATATTGCCCCCAACAATCTGGGTCCTCATTTTACCAGTCTCGGAAGGATGGAAGGCTGAGTCAACTTTAAGCCAGTGACAATCAAACTGCTGGCAGTTGGTAGAATTAACCTGCAATATTACATTCTAACCACTGTGCACCATGGCTCTTACTACCATCTTATTTCCTGAGTATTGTCCCTATAGATTTTCATGCTATTCACTAAGCATATGGGCCCCATGTTCCTTTTTCTTACTCCATTTTGTCATTTATTTATTATTATTTATTTATTAATCAGATTTCTATGCCGCCCCTCTCCACAGACTCGGGGCGGCTCATAGCAGTAATAGTACAATGTAAACAAATCTAATATTTAAGTTTAAGTTAATTTAAAACCCCAATTTAAAAACCAATCATACATGCTAGCATACCATGCATAAATTTTATAAGCCTAGGGGGAGGGAAGTATCAATTCCCCCATGCCTGACGACAGAGGTGGGTTTTAAGGAGCTTACGAAAGGCTAGGAGGGTGGGGGCAACTCTGATATCCGGCGGGAGTTGGTTCCAAAGGGTCGGGGCCGCCACAGAGAAGGCTCTTCCCCTGGGTCCCGCCAAACGACATTGTTTAGTTGATGGGACCTGGAGAAGGCTAACTCTGTGGGACCTAATTGGTCGCTGGGATTCGTGCGGCAGAAGGCGGTCCCGGAGATATCCTGGTCCAGTGCCATGAAGGGCTTTATAGGTCATAACCAACACTTTGAATTGTGACCGGAAACTGATCGGCAACCAATGCAGACTGCGGAGTGTTGGTGTGACATGGGCGTATTTAGGAGCGCCCATGATAGCTCTCGCAGCTGCATTCTGCACGATCTGAAGTTTCCGAACACTTTTCAAAGGTAGCCCCATGTAGAAAGCATTACAGTAGTCAAGCTTCGAGGTGATGAGTGCATGATTGACTGTGAGCAGTGACTCCCGGTCCAAATAGGGCCGCAACTGGTGCACCAGGCGAACCTGGGCAAACGCCCCCCTCGCCACAGCTGAAAGATGTTTCTCTAATGTGAGCTGTAGATCGAGGAGGACGCCCAAGTTGCGGACCCTCTCTGAGGGGGTTAGTGATTCCCCCCCCCCCCCCAGGGTAATGGACGGACAGATGGAATTGTCCTTGGGAGGCAAAACCCACAGCCACTCCGTCTTATCAGGGTTGAGTTTCAGTCTGTTGACACCCATCCAGACCCCAACAGCCTCCAGGCACCAGTCATACACTTGAGGGATCATGAAGCATTTTATACTACTTTAATGAGCAACAAATCCAGCTTTCTTTGTTTTTTATGTACCTGATCAAACAGTTTCTAAAATTACCTCACTATTCAGTTCTCTGTGAAACATCCATATTGGATGTAGCATTGGAATTAGAAATATGAACTGACTTGTTGCATTGTTTCAATTTCTCAGATAAGTATCCATGTTTGAAACAATGCAGCTCAAAAGTGGCACATAAAGTGAAAATTCTGTATGCATAAAATTCTAGGGGCTTATATATTTATTAAATTTATATGTTGCCTATCTCAGTGGTGAACAACTTTGGACAGCTTACAACATCATGCAACAATTCGAATATTAAACACATTAAAAATTTAAATCAACAAAAAAAATAACAAAAATTAAACTAGGCAAGAAAGGAACCAATATGTAAACAGGTTGAAGGTAGGATCTTCTTCATCTACAACCATTTTCAGAATTGGACAATCTCATTTTGTACCCCAAGCCATGTGGAATAGGCCAATCCTATTGGAGTGAGGCAGTTGAGACAGTTTCTCATTGTTATTCTTCCCGACAGTTACGTCAAACCTCCTTATAGAAATACTGTCAAAGTTTTTACAATGATATATATGAAGTGCTGAGGACTAGAAATGTAAATTTCACAATTGGTCAGCCGTGCCTATCTAGTTCTGTTTGTTTCTTATACAAATAGTTGTAGATAATGTATCGTTCAGGAGCTAATGTGATTAATTACTAAATTACTTAATAAATTAACACCTGATTTGCTTGTGTGAGTTTTCTTAAACTGTCAAATAACTCATATTTATTTTTTTACAGCTTTCGGCCCATGATGCATTAGTATTATCTCAACCAGTCTGTACACCTTTACCACTCAGGTAATAATAGTCAATGGAGTATTTTAAAGATGCAGCTGAATTAAAATATTAAGAGCCAGTTTACATAACAATAAACATAATTTGTTTAGCAGCAAATGAGCAACATGCTAATGCATGCTATACAGATTTTACCTGCATATGTTTTCAAATAGTTTTTTGTAATGGATATATACCCCTCCACACTCCCCTTGTGATGACCTGGGGCATGGCACAGAGATAACACAGACAACTGGCAGTTTCAACTTCATTGCTCCAAATTTCCCCAAAACTCACATTTCTGGAAAGTCCCAAAGAAAGTGATGATACCTCAAGCAGCCTCTGACTGCAAATAGTTCAGCCCAAGGCTTTGAGCACCACGGCTGCAAAGCAAAAAATCCAGAAAAAATGCAAGGAATCCAGGAAAATTCAAACATTGGCACACAACACTCCAGGAATTCAGCATTTGTTCCCGACAAATGCCACTCTCCACAGTGTCTCCAAAGCTCAGTCCCCAGGTGTGCCTTGTGAAGAGGGGTGAGGCACTCTCCAAGTAGCTGGGTCAGTCTGCACTGTTCTCGCCTTCTCTCCACTCTCCATGCTCGAGGATCAGAAGTGGGTGGTCCTTTCTCATCACCTGAACTCTGTCTCTCATGTTCACTGCTTAGCCTCTCTTGATCATCTTGCCCCCTTCCTCCCTTCCTACAAGCTGTCCCAATCCTCAAAGGCCAGGGCCTGGCTGGGGCTGCTCCTCCCCATTTTCCTCCCATGCCAATAAAGCCTTGATTTCCATCTGCTCAAGTTCTGGGTCATCTTTCTCTACCGATTCAGGCACCGACAGGCACATGACACTCCCAGTCACTTGAACATAGTGAAATTTCACATTAATTTCTAACAGGAAATAAAATAAAGTCCATAGAGCTTTTAGATTATCAAAATGGATCTAAAACAGCAGTCTCTTTTTTCCAAACAAATGTACATATCAAATACAATCGGTTTGCTTGAATGCTTTTAAAAAGTAGAAAGAGGAGGTACAATCTAATCTTAATTGAGCCTAAAATTTCTCTTCCTGCGGCATTGGTTAAATGAAATTTGCTCCATTTACAACCTTTCTGTAGTTGTTAGGTTAATAAGTGAATCTGGCTTCCCCATTGACTTTGCTTGTCAGAAGGTCACAAAAGATGGTCACATGACCCCTGGCCACTGCACATGTTGATCATGTGACTAGGAGGATGCTACAATGCTCTTTAGAGTGAAAAATGGTCATAACTTACTTTTTAAAGTGCTATTGTAACTTTGAACAGTTACTAAATAAACTGACTACCTGTTTAAGGAAGGATTATATTTTTTTAAAAAAATTGAATTCTTATTCAGGCTGTGCAAAAGATTTGAAAAAGTCGCTTTGTAGAGTGCGTTAGTACAATTGAACATTCGAGGTTCAAGCATTGTTCCTCTAGTTTGGTGGCTTTTTAAAAGGGTGTTCCTAACTGATTAAAAATACACAGAATAGCTGTTTCATTGCACTAATAGTCAGTATTATCTTCTCTGGAAAGTAGTTCTATTTAATCATTTTAATTTTTTAAAAATAATTTCTCAATAATCTTTGGGTAAACAGCTCTACTGGGAATTAATTCCCTGATTTTCCAAGTCTTCCTGTAAATGACATATTGAATGGTCTTGAAGGACATTAGAAAGATCTGTTACCAATGCCACAATCAAACAAATGTGATGTGTTCAAGAAACAAACTTAAGAAAAAACTTCAGACAACCCCTTCCCTAATCTTTTATTTTCTAATTTTAATCACTTTTTAATTTAATCTCTGTAGTCCCTGTCTTAAATAGGTTTCTGTGATATGTTGTTAAGGGAATCAGACAAAATAGATTTTCCTATTTCAATATCCAGTATATGATAGCTGCTGGGTGGCATATAAATTTAACCAATTATTATTATTGTTATTGTCATAATGAGCAATGAATGTTGCAGTCCTCAGTGTCCTGATCTCATTGTAGTGGGGCAAACTACAACACTCTGCTTATGAACCTTGGACCAGAAAACTGTGCTACTTTACTCTACTTTGTCTTGTTGGAAGGGAAGATTCTACTACATTCTCTCCGTCCAGCTGTTCTAACAGGAGTTGCTGAAGCTGTGGCTGCTGTAAGTACTACTAAGTTTGAATATTTTGATTACCAATTTTTTATCGCATTGCTTCTTTGTCATTTATTGTCCTCCTTCACAAACACTGAACTCTTATTTTTTTTCTTTTATTTTGTTCCATGTGAACTTCTGAAAATAAGTTTATATATATATATATATATGAATGAAATATTTCTCCCTTATTTTTAAATATTCAGCAAAAATATGTGATATATATATGACGGTCTTGGTATATTCGGGTTTCTTCCCGTGTAGGATTCAGAAATTTCTGGCGACGTTTTGACGAGGTCCCACTCGTCATCTTCAGGCTGGTGCTTCTGTCCTTGTTCTAGGGCGAACACAGCGAGACCTGAGCTGCCTTCCTTCTATAAATACTGGTGGCTGGGTGTGGTTTGATGGCTCAACAATTGCCTGCTGTGTAGAAAGTAGTATAATAGTACTTATATTTAAATGAAATATTTAAATTGCAGAATAAATATATTCTGCACGAGGCACACTTGGTCATTTAAATTTTTTTATTTCCCTAAATGGGAAATTAATTTGCAAGGATTTTCTATTAGGATAGTGTAAGTGATTCACAGTTTTTTTTGCTGCAAAAGGATTAATGTCCAAAGGAACTAAATGCATCAGAACAATAGGTTGTCTCTCCCCCTCCACATATATGTAAATTTTCAGAATGGGACTTTTTATTATTAAACTAATTTAAAAAGTAAAAAACCAAAACCCTGCCATAATACTCAGTATTTTGGTACTCTTCAAATTTTCTGGAACAAATCCATATCCACAATGCAACTTTCTCCCTATATTCGTTCCCTGTGTTTCTCAGCAGATAGTATCTCCATCAGATAGACAACAATGGTGGGTTGCTCCCGGTTCAGACCGGTAGCGCTGACTCCAAGCCAAGAGAGAACCGGTTTTCTGTATCCATGAAAGTGGGCCCTCCCGCCTGGTCCTGGGTTATACTGACCTTTATCTCTGCTTCCGAAGCCCAGCTGATCAGGGGAGGTAGATTGAATTGCCGTTGGGCATCTGTTTTCCATGCTCCTTGCCAAGTTTTCAATGTAGAAATTCTATTCCCTCTGAACTGCGCACACGGGCGCAGTGAAGCGTGCACGAAGCGCACCCTCAACAAAACAACAGCGACAAAAACCTGAACCCACCCTGGTAAACAAGATCAGGAAATTAACTACACAGAAACTCTAAGACACCTTTTATTGTTATTGGCCATAACAACAAAATCTTACAAGTCTGATTATGTTATACTCCTTTCTCCTTATACTCCTGCTTCTAAAGCGTTATTTCATTCTTACCTTTAAAATGTTTCAGTTTCCTTTGCTTTTGCAACACATCCTCCTTATCTCCATCAAAGTTTGTTTCCTGATTCTCTAGAGAAGAGCCCTAGTTTTCAGAAGCTTATTGTCAAGCCCTTTAGGGAAGAGAAACTTGCTTGTTTTAATATTGCTGTTATTTTATCATTGGAAAGTCCAGTAGGATCCTGTGCTTCCATTTTATTTAGTTTGAAATGCAATTAGGAGGTAAACATACACGCTTTTTTAATGCATACAAAAGCCGCATGTTAAATAAGATAGAGTCAGAAATATTTCTTTTTGCTTTGATTGGATCAGTTTTTTATTCTGACAAATTATTTCTGCCCTCCTAATTTTTTTTCAAGAATTTTTTTTTCTTAAATTGCATGTCGCAGAGAAAGATGTTAGCAATTTCTTGAAGTTCATCTCCTGCATCTTAAGTATAATATAGATGTTCTCACTGACCATATATATTTATTTTGAATTTTGAATTTTATGATATACAGTCAAACCTCGTCTTATGAACCTAATTGGTTCCAGGGGGAGGTTCGTAAGACGAAAGGTTCGTAAGACGAAACATTGTTTCCCATAGGAAATAATGTAAAGTCAATTAATCCGTGCAACCAAAAAAAAACCCCCGCAAAAAAACGGCGTTCGGCGACTGCTGGGAAGCCGCGCGGCTATTTTGAAAGGTGACAGACAGCCTGGGGGGCTTCCCAGCAACCTCCTGAACCCCGAACCCGGAAGTTCGGCAAAAGTTCAGGGTTCGGGAGGTTGCTGGGAAGCCCCCCAGGCCGGCTGTCACCTTTTAAAACAGCCGCGCGGCTTCCCAGCTGTCTCCCGAACGCCGGTTCGTAACTCAAACAAAGTTCATAAGAAGAGGCAAAAATTTTCTGAACCCCGGGTTCGTATCACGAGTTGTTCGTAAGACGAGGGGTTCGTATCTTGAGGTACCACTGTATACCATCCAGAGTTACTTGTTAAGATGGGCAGTTGTAGAAATGAAAATAAATGAAACCTATTGTTTCATAATCTAAATTATTATATATAAATTCAGATTAAACGTATTAGTAGTGTTAGAATAAAATGAATACATCAAATAATAGAAAACATGCTGTGCCACCACAATTAAAAATACACTTAATCTTTTGGTAGAACTTTAACTTTTAAATTTACTGTTGTTACAGCACATGATAAATTTAAGTGCTCCTAAAATAAAATGCTTACCAAACAATTACAAAACTTTTTTTGCCAGCATTATTAATTATGTATCTTGGTCATTGTATATTTCTCTCATTTCCACGAGTGACTGTTGACTGGAATGGCTTGCAAAATAGTATTTAGATACATAATAGGATTTGCAATAAAATTCTTACTTAAACCTATTATTTGAACTTAAAATTATGTATATACCCACCCAGTCGGATTGATAGCAGTCATGTCCAAGCAGCTAAAGAACTTGTGTATATAGTACATGCTAAACAAGGATTAAATACTAATTTCAAATTCTTCTCATGAGGTGATCAGTTGATTTATTGTGTAATGTTGGAGCTGCTGTGAAATTCACATTGCCTAACATGGTTTGGTGTTACGTAGATTTCATTGTCTTTTTAATTGATGGGTTTCATTTCATTTTTCCTTCAGATGATCTTTCCGTTTCAGTGGCAGTGTCCCTACATCCCCCTCTGTCCTTTGTCTCTGGCAACAGTGCTCAGTGCTCCCGTCCCATTTATAGTTGGAGTTGATTCACGGTATTTTGATCTGTATGAGCCACCACAAGATGTGGTTTGCATTGATTTAGACACAAACATGGTGTACATGTAAGTGTGTTTTTTGAGTTTTTTTGTTCATATCCTTTGTCTTCATATATATATATATTTATATATGTCTTTTGAAGTATTTGATGTAAAACTTAAATGTGTTTATTTTGCTCATGTTATCCAATCTGTAAAATTTAAAACAAACCAAAGGCCCACTGGGTTTATGTGAATACAGGTAGTCCTTCGTTAATGTCAGCGAGTTAGATTGAAATTTTTATGGCTAAACTATGTTGTCAGGCAGTAATGGCATTTCCCCCCCCCTCATGTGCCAAAATGGTGCGCACATGTGCAATAGCGCACCTGTCCATGCCCACACTGCGTCCCCACACTGCGTCCCCTGCGCATGCACCCAGGTCTTATTTAAGCCTCCAGACTTCCAGTAGGCCCATTGGGCTGTTTTTCACCTTTTGGGCACTTCAGGAGAGCATCTGGAGATTTTCCTAAAGCCTGGGGAGTGTGAAAATGATCTCCCCCCCCCCTCTGGAAGGCTGAAAATCAGCTGGCCAATATGCACATGTGTGCTAGAGCTGGCATAGGGCAACACCTTATGTGCCCTCAGCTATGTCTCTTTGTGCCACAGGTTCAGCATCGCTGTTGTAAGATGTGGCATTGCTTAGCAACAATAGTACTGGCTATCGTCGCTATCGTTAAGCGAGGATCACAGGGTCACTGAGTCGCAGGTAGCTTGCCAGCAAGGCTGTCAGACAGATATGTAACTACTGCCAGGTGGGAAAAATTGTGTGGGTGACTGGTGTGGCATGAACACAGCTGGGCTACAGGACTGGTGTTGATGGAGGGGGATGTGTGGGTTTCCTGTGAAGCATGGTGCAAGTATGGTTTGCGAGGGGGGGGGAGCCTGTTGCCAGGCAGGAAAGGATACATGGGTAGCCCATGAAACATGGCAGGACTGAGGGGGACAATCGCCAGGTGGGAGAAAATGAAAGCAACTTATTGGAATCCAGAAAGAGGATTCAGAAAGAGGTTACAGATAAAATCCTAGTAACCATAATGGCTCTCAGAGAGTGTTAAGAGCAGTTGACTACAAAGGAAGCACAATCTTTCCATTCCTCCTGCTCACACCATCCTGTGTCGTCGTGTGTCCCCCCCCCCCCAAATTTATTGACATCTCAGCTGTCAATAACTGTTCTTCTATCTCCCATAGCATCCAAAACAACTGAGGAAGCTTGAAGCTTCCAGGCTAGGAAGCGAAACACCTTCTTTTTCCTCAAAAAAGTCAGTCCAGTTGCCTTTTCAAAAATAAAAGCTACTTTTGATACAACTATGGCCTGGATGACTGAGAGTCTTCATAGGCAACTTTTTAGAGTGACTTGCAATCTTCATTGCTAGCTTCCTCATTGATTCCTTTGGGGGAAGCTGGAAGGAACAGTCACAAATGGTTTTCATTTGACTGCAAGACACCGCAACAGCCATAAGTGTAAGGTGGTTGCCAAGTGCTCCGACTGTGACCATGGAGGTGCTGGGATGACTGGTAGGAACTTTGAGAACCAGTCATTAATATCATTCATTCATTCAGTGCTGTTATAGCGGGTGGTCACTGAATGAATGAGCATTAAATGAGGACTACCTGTATTTTCTGTGCTCTGAGTTGCCTGTTTCTTTGTGGGTTGTGTGTGTGTGTGTGTGTATGTGTATGTGTGTGTTTGTATGTGTGTGTTTGCTTCTCTTCTCTGCACTTCCCCATTATTTGTAACTTTTTGTTTCATTTCTAGTTCAGTGAGGTGCTTCTCAATAGCTTTGGAGATTTTTCTCCCAATTGACATTATAGAGACGAAAGTATGCTGGGTGTTATTTTTTTCTATGTGTGCTTATGGGCACTGTATTTTTCAGTAGAAAAACTGATCATCATCAAAAAATGCTGAAAATTCATAGGCATAGAAAATTTTAATCTTTGCCACTATTAGTGGCATCACATGAAAAGCACTATGCTATCATCTGAAAGAAGAAAAATTGATAAAAACGTATTGCTTAATGTTCTGTTGGGCTCTCTGGTAGACTCCTCCCAAAAATTCACAGGTACAAATTTCAGACACACACACGTTTGAAAATTCAAAACAATGTTCTTTATAATGAAAATTCACTTAAACTAAGCCCTTGTTTGGTATAGCAGAGCACTTGTCTCCAAACAAACTGGTAATTTGTACAAGTCCCTTATCAGTTCTGTGATACTTAGCTTGCAGCTGTGAAGCAATTCACAGTCCTTCTTCTTTCACAAAGTGAAACACACTTTGCTCTGGTTTAGTTTCAAAGCGGGGGGAAATCAGCACACAAAGTCAAAGTCAGAAAAGCAGTCACGAAACACAATGATCAGATAATCCTCCACAATGGCCAAACCCACAGCCTGCTATTTATAGCATCCTCACTAATTACCACAGCCCCACCCAACCAAAGGTGGCCTCATTTTCTTTGATAATAATATCTCAGTTGTTGTTGCCTATGCATCGCTCTCCGCATGCGTGGCTGTATCATTAACTCTTGTTCTGAATCCAAGGAGGAGCTAGATAATTGATCGCCTTCTGAGCTGTCTGCCACACTCTCCTCCTCCCTCTCACTCATGTCTTCTTGGTCAGAGGAGCGCAGATTCCACCGGGGGCAAAACAGGCCTGCAGCATGTGGATGTCTCCCCCACATCCACAGTCCTTGGGGCAGGAGCTGGGCCAGAGCTAACCACAACAGCTTAAGAAGGAAGGATTTTTAGTGGCTTTTTAAAAACTCATTGATGTTCTCATTATTCTAACTGGTTCAGTAAATGTTAAGTCATTCTTTGTTGCTCTGCTATGATGTAAATCCGAGATGGACAATTTGTCAAGTGATGGAGGACTACCCTCCCATCATGCCTAGCATCTAACTGACTAAACACTTTCTGGAAAGTCATATGTTTCCTAGGTTTGGTATAAAAATTCAAATGGAATTAATTTTGAGAGAATAGTGGTAAAATGTAGTCTGACAAAGGATGTCTCAAAGGTGCTTTTTTTCTTCTTCTTGAGGAAGAAGAAAACATTTTGCTTCTCATCCAAGAAGTTTCATCAGTTCTGATGGTGGTTGCCATCAAAACTGATGGAAGTCCAGTTGTCTTTTCAAGGAAAAAAAAAAAAGCACTTTTGTGACAACTACCCTGTTTCCCCCAAAATAAGACATCTCCTGATAATAAGCGTAATCAGGCTTTTCAGTGCATGGCAATAAGGCCAAGTGCTTATTTCAGGGTTCAAAAAAAATATAAGACAGGGTCTTATTTTCAGGTAAACGTGGCATGACTTGGATGACTGAGAACTGACATTCTGGGAAAGGATGTGTGAATGTAAGTCAACTCACACAAATGACATTTTTCAACTGTCTTCTGCCTCTTTGCAGTCCTCTGCATCCTAAATATTATTCTTGAAAATAAGGGACCTTCAAATAATGTGGAGATGACTTTATAATGAAGGGAGAGGAAGAAAGCATTGGGAAACATGCCACATTTTAAAGTTATCTTTTAATGTCCCTTAATATTTTTATAATGTGTGTGAGCTTTCATAGAGCAGAGTGGTAGCCTAGTGCTGAAGATTCTCACCTCCGATTCAATCCTAGGTAGTGCCAGATGTTTCTCTTCTAGGGTATAAAGAAAAATCTGTCAACTCCATGTAGGCATCAGGAAGAGCATCTGGCCAATAAATGCTCAGATCCATCCAGTTGTCTCACTCTACCTTGAATTAAGGGATCATAAAAGGGGGAGGGGTTTCTTTTGGGTTTTTATTCCTGAAAACATGCTAGTATTGCACAAATGTTTACTGAATAGCATGATGTTTAAAGGAATTGTTATCTTTACAAAACAACTAGATTTCTATTGACTACAAGGGATATTTGTTCCAGGTATACTTTTGCTCCACATTAAGGATAGCAGGGAAGGAGTATTTGGGAGCCAAAACATTTGTTCTGGTTCATCCCAAGCACAAAGTATTTTTGCATTTGAGTGAATCTGAATAAAGAAGTGGTTGTGCAAAGATTGGAAGTTTTTATATCCCAACAATTGTATAATGTAATATCACCTGCCTGTATCAGGGGAATGTGGATGGAGGGTATGTGTGAACCTGAAATTGCTCCTTCTTATTGCAGGAATACTTTCTGCAAAATTGAACAACCTTAAGATTATATCTCTTTCTAAAAGGGGAATATTCTTTCCCTACTTGTTTCCTTCTCTAGTTTCACATTTCAGCTTGAAGTAATCAAATTACACTAGTGTCATGTGACATACTTTGTAGTATTTTTGGCAACTCTGCCAGGAGGAAATCAAAGGTCTTGTCTCCTGTTAGAATTTGATTAGAGCAGGTTTGTAAAAACCAATAAAATTCAAAAGAGATTGTACATTTATAAAACAATAAGGTTTGCTAGCGAACAGCAGCAAAGATTTGCCAGCTTTAGCTTTTGAGCTTAGTTCATATTGTTTGTTTATACACCTACTACAGAATCAATATAAGTCCTTGGCCCTGTTCGTTGTGGTTAATTTCCTTTCTTTGTGCTGAGTTTTCATACAATAACAGGAGAAAGGGTGGAGGAAAAATTATGAAAATATCATTGTGAATCTAGAGCAGGAAATTTTGAATAGTTGCAGTAATTTGGCAAACCTGTTACTTGTACATGCTTACAAGTTAAATAGTAATCAAATCAATAATATTTTACTTGCAAATCTTCAAATATTAAGATTTAATAAGAGGATTGAGAAAATTACACCATGACCGTTCAGTTCTCACTACATGTTATGCTGAATGAGACTGATAACAATGTACAGTAGTTATATTTGAACTTTGCAAATTTTAGACAAAAAAACTAGAATCATTTTGTCCTGTGCTATGTCCTTATGGTGGTTCCAAATCAGCTGCAGAATATGGATTAGTAGTAAAGCAATCCTCCAATTTGTACCCTGTTGGATTTAAAAAAGGGACTCTGGATTTATTTACATTATAAATATGCACAAATGGAAAACGGGTTTCATTTTGAAGTTGAAACAACTAGACTGTGGCATAGAAACTCAGTTAAATTATTTAACTTTAATATGGGTTCAGCTGAACCAAAGCTATTGATTGATTGATTGATTTGATTTGATTTGATTTGTATGCCGCCCCTCTCCGAGGACTCAGGGCGGCTCACAGCATAAAATATAACAATACAGCACAGAAGGCAAATCTAATTAAATTTAAAATTACAATCTAAAAATCCAATATTTAAAAAACAATCATACCCGTTCAATCATACAACATGCATCTCATTTCATTGGCCAGGGGGCTGAGACCTAATTGCCCCAAGCCTGGCGACATAGGTGAGTTGTTTTGTTGTTGGAGCATGTCAGTTGTTTTGCCTTTTGACTGAAACATATTGTAAAATACACAAGAACTTTGGAATTGATTTACAGAGTTAACAGATTCCATAAAATGACATTAAAATTTTATGAAGTGTTAGTAATCTTAGTTGAAATTGTGTTTGATAATTGTTCTACATTTGTTTGATATTTAGCAAGCAAAACGATTTGCCAGCTCTTGCAATTAATTAAATTAGCATTGCTTACAAATATAGTCATTTTTAAACAAAATTCTCTGAATAAAAAAATACTTTACACAATAATACGTTGCAAGACAGAATCAGCAAACTGTAGAGTGGAATAAAAGATAATAGGCTATTTAAAGAAGCTAAAATTACAGAGTTGATAGTAATAGCTATCTTAAGCCTTATTCTTCCTTGTGAAATAACATGCTCTTTTTTTCAATCTCAAAATTGTTAAAAGGAGAAGTAAA
This sequence comes from Erythrolamprus reginae, assembly GCF_031021105.1. NCBI lineage: Eukaryota > Metazoa > Chordata > Lepidosauria > Squamata > Dipsadidae > Erythrolamprus > Erythrolamprus reginae. Next base: position 261,242,927 of record NC_091951.1, on the reverse strand, counting down.
GTTCTGTCAATTCAGAAACATGGTTTTATATTGCAGAACTGATTGTGTAGATTGATTTCTATGTTCTGGTTTCATAAAAAAGGAGCATAAAGAACATAATTTGTTTGTTTACCTTGTCTGGAGTTTGATAAAGAAAAAATAAAATTACAATACTGTATGAAATAATATATTTTTCAATCTATATTTATATTAGAAGTACTGTATGGATAATTAAGCAAATCCAACACAAAAGTCTGAATTGATATACAATACTAAGATTTGAGTTACATAACTATGTTTTTAGGAAAAGAAAGTTTGTTTGAATCCATTTCAACTCTTTATCAATTAATAAAGCAATATCGGTTTATTCCTAAATTCTTTTATTATTTCTGTAGTAGAATAACTTATATTATTTGTCTAAACAGCTTAATTCATTGGTAAGAATGATTTTTGAACTGGCAATGTTTTGATTTATGGTATTTTTTAAGCTTCTGTGCTGTTAGATGTTCATGCCCTAAAATTTTGAAAATGTTCTGGAAAAAAAGAAATTTCAGAACCAAATATATTTGGATAATGTTATACTACTTCAAGTTTACATACAAGCTTAAACTTTATGCTTGAATTCTAGAAGTCTTGTGGTCTTAACCCTAACCTCCTCTTGGCGTGGTTTTGTATAAAATCTTGATAGCTCAGGTTTAAACCAATTAAGCCATCTTGTCTTGAGCAAGGTCATTTCTCATATTTAGATCTGTTTAATGATCAAGTGAGTTGTAAATTGGCTCATGATGAGTGTTGAATGTTTAATTCTCCCACTCTCAGCTCACATAATTTTTAAAATTATATTAAGCTACTTAAATCAAAACAGGAGCCATGAAGATTGCAGGTTCACTACTCCTGATTTATGTAAGAAACTATGCAGAATGATTTAATGGGACTTCCTTCCTCTCCCCTTTCTCTTGTTTTCTTTCTCATTCTCATTCTTTTGTGCTGAAGAACTGAAGCAAAGTTGAATGAGAAACTTCTATATCTGAATGAAACTTTATACTTTTACTGACCTAAGCAATTACAACACAGAATCATAAATAAAACTCCTGATGTAAACATTATTTTTCACATTTTGTGTCGTTCTCTGCAGTTTTCTTTCCGCGTACAAGTTTTTTTTGCATACAGTGCAAAATAACTTGCACAATATACTGATTCATCTTTGTTCAACATGAATATTTCAGTTTTAAAATGTTTTGCCAAGATTCAGTGTGTGTGCATGAAAAATTAATTTTCGAGCCAGTTTTTCCATACAGGCAGCATTTACATTCAACATTGACTCTAAACACTTCAATAAAAATATAATATTGTGTGTTACCAGATATAATTTCAATCTTGGAAATATTAGGCCAAAAATTCATTGTCAAAATAATGCTGCAATCGTATCTCAAGATAAATATTTATTTAGATATTGTACAGTGAGGGGCAACAAAAATTTTTACTACCATACTGTGGGCGTGGCTTATGCATTTTCTTTCAACATCTTTCAGTGCAAGTTGGGTGCTTTGGGGTGGAGCTCCATTTTTGCTACCCCACTGTGCCCCCCCCCCGGTCCAAGCAGTAGCCCACCTGTGATATTGTACCTTGAAATAATGTATCTAAATAAAAGTACTCAAAGAAGTTGGTATAGTTTTTGAATGAAACCTACATTTAGCTCTTAATGCTTATCGGAGAAACCCCAAAGTTCATTCAAGTCATTTGGCATTAAAAAAATGAAAGGAGTTTTGGAATTTTAGTGGGAGAATGTAAATGCCTGTTCTCATTCTTGTTTCAGTATCAGGGAGCAATAAAAACTGAGTGTTCCATTTTTTATATATTACTCATTTTGACATATATATACCTTTGTTTCTGCTGTATAGATCAGATGATAAGAAGAGTATGAACTGGAAGCTGCTTCCTAAGAAGCCTTGCAAAAGCCTTCTTGGCACATTAAGGAAATTGCACCCACAACTTGCCTTAGGTAAAACAAATAAGAGGTTAAAAGGAACTAATCTTTCGGAAAAAAAGAAAATTCAGCTGAACTGTTTGTTTTCCCACATACTGTTTTGATATACAGATAGAGACAGAGATATGCGGTTTAAAATGTTCACATCGATAGACCAGGGGTGAAATGTTCCCGATTTGCTTGTGCCTGTCAGTCATTGGAGAGTCAGTCGCGAAGGGAGTGCAACGATCCACCCACCTGCCCAGATGCTATCATTTGGGTTCTTTTACCCTGTGTGCACACTCAAAGCATACTTGCATGCACAGAGGGTAAAAGAACCCAAATGCTTATGCCCAGGCGAGTGGACAGAGCCTCAGGCTCCCTTCGCAACCGGCTATACCGCCAGGCATGGGGGATTTGAGACATCTTTCCCCCAGGCTTATTATAATTTATGTTTGGTATGAATGTGCTATTTGGTTTTTAATTATGATAGGGTTTTTAGTTTTTTAATATTAGATTTGTGCCATTATAATATTGTTTTTTAATTTTTGAAGCACAGTGACAACATTTAATATGAATAACCAGGCTGTTTTACTAAACACCATTATTTATAACAGATCACCCGTAGAATATAAGTTGTATGCCACTGACTTTATGAAGTTGAAATACCTAGTACCGTAGTAGAAATTATCAGATTTCAAAACAAACTTTTGAGAGTACAGAAATAGTAATAGCAATAGCACTTGGGTTTACATCCCATCCCATAGCGCTTTACATCATTCTCTGGGCAGTTTACAATATCAGCATATTGCACCCAATAATCTGGTTTTACCGACCTCGGAAGGATGGAGTCATGAGTCAACCTTGAGCCAGTGAGTATTGAACTCTAGGGTGCACAGTTAGCCAGCAATACTGCATTCTAATCACTGTACCATCTGGGTTCCTGCAAGTTCTTTCTTTTTCAAACGTTTATTCTGTATTGTCTCTTTGGTGGTGAGTGTTCATTTGACTACATTCATTTAATTAACTATTTAAATCTTCTTAATTCTGTATCCCTTATTCCACTTTCTCATTCAGTTCACAGCAAAACCCAAGAAAGCTATGCTGTCGAGATGAAACCAATAGAGGCAGATTTCTCCTGGCAGAAAAAGATGACACAATTCGAAATGGAGATTCAGGAAGCCTTCCTGCGTTTTATGGCCTATATTTTAAAGGGGTATCGAATTTTTCTTAAGCCAATCACACAAGCCCCTTCAAATAAAACTACTGCTGTGGATTCCCTGTTTGACCTCCAAGGTAAGATTGGGAGATCAGTGGGAATAAATGGTAGTTTTCAAATAAAATACCGGTCGAACTTCAAATTTAACAAATGCTAGTCTTCTCAATTTGCCAGTTTCTTCTTTGTATGCAACAGAATAAAGACTAGAATAGAATAGAGTATTATCTTTGCTAGAATTCCCTCTCTGTCATTTGTTCTTTCTCGTTAAATTAATCATAAAATGTTAGACCTACAGGATTGTCTTTGCTTATCTAAAATGCTAAATTACATATTATAGAAGGTGAGATTAGATTTGCTCTTTAAAGAGTCACTTGAAGTGATTCTGTCAGCTGGAGTTTATTTATTTATTTATTTATTTATTTATTAGATTTGTATGCCGCTCTTTTCCGTGGACTCGGGGCGGCTCACAACACAATAAAACAATTCATGACAAATCTAATAATATACAATTTAAAATTTAAAATAGTTAAAAAAAACCATTTTTAAGCAGACATACCTACAAACATACCATACATAAATTATATAGGCCCGGGGGAGATATCTCAATTCCCCCATGCCTGACAACAAAGGTGGGTTTTGAGGAGTTTACGAAAGGCAAGGAGGGTAGGGGCAGTTCTAATCTCTGGGGGGAGCTGGTTCCAGAGAGTCGGGGCCGCCACAGAGAAGGCTCTTCCCCTGGGGCCCGCCAACCGACATTGTTTAGTTGACGGGACCCGGAGAAGGCCAACTCTGTGGGACCTAATCAGTCGCTGGGATTCGTGCAGCAGAAGGCGGTCTCGGAGATATCCTGGTCCAATGCCATGAAGGGCTTTATAGGTCATAACCAACACTTTGAATTGTGACCGGAAATTGATCGGCAACCAATGCAGACTGCGGAGTGTTGGTGTAACATGGGCAGAAGAAGAATGCACGAACTCCCAATTCTGTAAAGAGTTTTGAAAGATCCAAATTTTCCAAGTGGATCAAGTTCCAAAACTATCAATAACAGGACACAGATACTAAAGAGATGTTGTGTTTAAAAACTCTGAAGCAGAACTTAAAAGAAAAACCGTACTGTCTTCTGGCTATCACGTTTATGTTGTTTAAGATATCGACTCTTGGTGTTGCATCATAAGATCAGGATATATGCTGAAAGCTATTTGTGTAGGATCTTGTCGATAAATAGGTGTGTACCCAGAATGTCCATATTGTGGAAATACTGCTCAGTGTTATATAGGAGATGAATAAACAGGAAAAAATGAGATAATTGTAACTCTGATATATAGCTCTTTTCTTTTCTTCCTATACTAGGATTTTTAAAAAGTAGAGACCGTGCCTATACAAAATTCTACACAGCTTTAACAAAGACGCAGATTTTTAGCCGCTTCATTGAAGAATGCAGTTTTGTGAGTGACAAAGATACAGGATTAGCATTTTTTGATGACTGTGTAGAAAAGGTAAAGATATTTATTGGGTAAATCTATAATTTTGCTTTAAATTGGTTCATGATTATTTTGGGGGAGCAACATTTTAACTCTTTAAGTGCTGTGCAAATGAGGTTTTATGTTAACTGCCACTGTGTTTTATCTTGGAAATGTTCTCGTGTTATCCACATTAGATTTGTTCAGGCAAGATTCTATTAGGCAAGAAAGCTTAAAAGTTTACACTATACATGATAGCAAAACATTGTGCTTATTTACAAAAATTAAGCATTTATTTCTAATATTTATTTTAGCTTTTTCCTGAGAAAGGATCAGAAAAAGGAGATAAGGTATTTATTTACTTCTCATGGGACAAGAATTTGTCTATAATTAAGTATGTATGGTAATAAGATGGAAATGGAAGATGTGATTGATCAAGTAGTTGTCTGGAAATCTTAATGTATCTTTTTTTCTAGAACTGCTACTTGAAAATTGAATGGCTGCTATATTAGTCTTTTCTGGAAATTCTAGCAGTGCTAGTGGCAGACAGCTACAAGATGTGTACATAGTCATAGCTTCTACCTTTTCTTCTACATCACACTCTGTGCTTACAGTTGCATCCTTAAGGTTTTGAAATAACATTGTGATTTTAAAGTGTGATGTATTTGCAGGTTGATGTAGACTCTGCAGAGGATATCCGGTTAATCGAATTTGATGAATCTCAGAAGAGTGAACACACAGTATTTATAATGCCACCAGAACCACCTCCAGACGACGGACAGGAAAGATTACCAAAGTATAGGTATTCTCTTAATGGCATTTGGATAGACCTCTCTTTATTTCCATCCAGCCTGTCCTAAGTGTTCTCCAGATGGGTTCAGGAGGTGGCCATGGTAGGTAGGAATCTTCAAAAATGTGGTTCCTTTCACATTTGGAGATCAAAAGATCGGACAAGGATCTTTTATCAAGAGTGTCCATTATTCTAAAATCACTGTTACTTTTAATTTCTTCTAAATATTAAAATTTAGAGAATAATTATTTTACCCAATATGCTCAGCAGGAGTACACAAAACAAGTGGAATTTGAATTATTTGAAATTTGAAATGCTCTGTTTCCACTGAGAATCTGCTTTTGATTAGTATTTTAGATGTTTTTCAGTTTGAAACACCTCTGTTGAAATGAATTGAAAACTTTTAACTCAAACACTGAAAAAAGATTTTCCTCTTAAGTTGGAGTGGTTCAAATTTAGTGCAGATTTGAAACATTTTATATATCATTTCTGCTATTTTTAATAACTTCCTTAACAGTGCATTCTAGCATGGAAGTTCCTCATTGTTACTGTTTCTTAGTTACTTGTTCCAAATAATAAATAATTAAAATGGGAGTCCTTTAGGTATAAGAATGATTTCAGAAATTATTTTGATACATGAAAAATATTGATACCTCACATTCTTTCATAAGAAAAATAGTTCCACGTGACAATATTGTACAGATGAATCTTAAAGTAATGCATCAAATTGCTTAAAGCTATTTCCTAGTGCACTCCATTTTTGTTCTTTATATCTTGGAAAAAGCATCCCCTCCTTTCAGAATCATTTCAATTTGTTTGTGTGCTATTGTTTAGAATAGGTGGACCTTAAATTCATTTTATTGTCCTATTATGGATGGAAAACAGTATTATACAATTTTGATTTTCTTTTCCAGCTACAAGACCTTCCCTAAGTTAGAGCTTAAACTGTTTGACCGCCCACAAGATCTCAAGCTTTCCGTAAAGAGACACCCAGCTAAAAGCAACATTTCAAATAGTCCAGCACTCATGGCAAAGAGGACGAAGCAGGTTATTTTTATTTTTAAGATACATTCAGGGTTGAAATAAGTTGGGGATGATAAAACAAGCAGAAGCGCACATTCCTTTTCCCCCACATTTCATGCTGTTAAAAAAGCATGTTATCTGACACTCTTTGTCTGTTTTTACCTTTTTGTTTTTGCAGGAGATAAAAGCAGCCCATAAGCTTGCCAAAAGATGCTACACAAACTCCCCACAGTGGGCCAAATTCCTTTTCAGTCATTGTTACAGTTTATGGTTTATTTGTCTCCCAGCCTATGTTAAATTTTCACATCCCAAAGTCAGAGCTCTGCAGCAAGCCTATGAAGTTCTTATTAAAATGAAAAAAACAGATGTGGAACCACTAGATGAAGTAAGTCAATGCTATAAAGGAGCTATAAAAAGATGCAGATGTATGTTTTGTCTTAGAATAATATTTATGATATTTGCTGCCTTCTAATTCAGTGCAGATTGCATACTCAGGTGCTTTTCAAACACTTTTTAGTCTGAGGTGCAAAGGCATGCAGCATCTTTTTGAAAACTCAGAAAGGCTGCTACCTGTCTCTCAAGATTGGTCTTTATGTGCGTGCACATGCATGTATATGTAAGGATAGTTGACAAAATGAACATACTTGTTCATACTAATCCTTCCTCTGGTTGCTTGCACATTCTCACTGGGATCAAGAGACATACTTAAACAAAAAAAAAATCTATACTGGCCTACTGTTTTTCACAAAAAGACAATGTTCTGCAACTTTGGATTTCCAGTAATATACTTTTAATCTAAATAAGATAGCTTGATATAGTTTGTAGAACAACAAGCAACAGCTCATTTTAACACAGTAAGAATGTGTTACCACCTGCAATGGATACCAGATGACCCATCATTCTGTGCATTCTCATAATTACTGATATAATTAAATCCTTTTATTTGTAATATAAATACCTGTTATTTTTTTGTTGTTGTTGTTGTTGTTATTTTGGCTAGATCCTAAGGCAGAGAACAATTTTTATGATCCCTCTTTTTTCTTTCATTGGGAGATATTTATAGCATACTGTAGATATCTTCCTAAGATAATAAAATCTGATTCATTATACTGTTAATATCCAACTCTCCTGTAATTTCTGGTTATGATTATTATAAAGTAAGAAATTTTATAATTATTTGAGATTACATCATCTTACATTCAAACGCTCATTGTATATGAAATTTTACCATGCATTTCATCTATTAAAAATTTAGACTAGTAGGTAAAAACCTGGCATTTTTGGAAAATAAATGATTAAACCATTATCACTTAAGATGCAGATAAAATAATTTTTTTCAGCTCTGTCATTTTTAATCTTCTGTAAATTTTAAAAGATTCTCAAATGTCTATATTTCCACCCGTACTGCAATGGAGTACAAATGGAATCAATATCTTAGCTGAAATGCATCTTTAAAATAGTTTCACTTTTGTGGCAAGATATTTTCCTTTAAATTAGGCCTTAACCTTGAAGGACCTTACAAGCATATTAGGAGAGAGTTGAAAAGCAAAGCTTGTATTCTATGGGGAAGGTTAAAGAACCACATTGATTGATGAATTGGGAAAGAGAAGTAGATAGCTATGCTAAAGACTTAGATTCAAGGAACTGTAAGCAGTCAGAGAATTTACTACTTACAGAAAATTGACTTGTTAACAATTTGAGCAATTTATATTGTAAGAATACTCACACTTGATGTTTTACTGTCTATAAAAATCTATACTCCTTTAAATATTTATCAGGTGTGTTATAGAGTTTTAATGCTGCTCTGTGGACTTTGGGGCCATCCTGTTATGGCTGTGCGGATTCTCTTTGAGATGAAAAATTCTGGCATAGAACCAAACGCAATTACTTATGGCTACTACAATAAGGTAAGCAAAGAATTAGTAAATACTGTATAAAGATGTATATGTAACTTCCTTCCTTATCACTGTTGCATAACAGTGATATAATTATATCTGAGATTACAGGGCATGGATTATACAGATGTCAAGTGCTGTATGTTGACTTTTTGGAAATATTTTTCTTAGTAATTTCACTCTTCCAGGCAGTTTTGGAGAATCCCTGGCCTAGCAGTAATCGTAGCGGTATATTTCTTTGGACAAAATTGCGAAATGTGGTACATAGTATGGCACAATTAAAGCAAAGTCTCAAAAAGTCAACACAGACTACACAGGTTGCTTCAATACCAGGTAATGTCACAATCCTTAATTGCCATAAACAAAATAGAAATCCTGCTGCTTCAGATTAGTCATAAACTCTTATTGTGCGGTGATGTGATTGCATGTGAGAAAACAGGCACAATCATAAGTGCAGAGTATCAAATGGGGAACTGCAATGTGTGTGGGGTTATGTGCTGTTTTTGTTATGTTTTAAATAACTGTACTTGTGAAGCAGGAGCTTTAAGATATCATTGAAAGGAAGGGGATGTGAGGATTTGGGCTTTGAGTTTTGGACCCCCCCCAAAATAGTTTGGGTGGATTTGGGTGGATTGTTCTTCATTTGTTGAAAAGAACAAATTGGGTCAATCCTTCATCAATGTTGTAGATTACCATACTGCTGCCCTTTGTTTTTTTAACTAATATATTATTGTTCCTGTCCTCAGCTTCACGGAAGATTCCTGGTGGAAGTGATGGGGACACGGTGAGCCATGGTAGTGTGGATAGTTCTAATGATGCTAACAGTGGGGAGCACACACTCTTCGTCAGAGACTTAGTCAGGCTTGATTCCATTGATAATCACTCTAGCACAGGTATTAGATCTGTTGGGGTTCACTAACTATGCAATGTCTTTCTAATATGCTGCTGTCATTAATATTGTTTCTATTGCAAAGATTGTGTGTTATAGAAAGAGGAAAAAATAAATGTTTTCTGCTCCCTGCCAATCCCACGAATAGCAGAATCCAAACTGTGGTCCAGATTGCTTCACCAGGAAGCAAATTGCATGTATAGGTCACAAGTTGGATGTACATGCTTAGTTTGTGCAATTGTTGCAGGTAGCTTTTTTCTCTGTTTTTTTTCTCTCTAAGAGAAAAAAAGCTAATCAGCAGAAAGAGGACGAGGCAAGTGGAAAATGATATTATTCGTTCAAGTACCAACGTGAACTTTTATGTTCATTCAGTCTGCAACTTTTTTGGCTTTTCAGCCCAGGTGAATTATATATGAGGATATGCAGTGAACTGAATCCTGATGGAATTATGTGATCCCGGGATAATATACAGTGGTACCTCATGATACGAACTTAATTGGTTCCAGGAGGAGGTTCGTAAGGTGAAAAGTTTGTAAGACGAAACAATGTTTCCCATAGGAATCAATGTAAAAGCAAATAATGCGTGCAAATCCTTCAGGAAAATCCCAAACTTTAGAAGGGAGGCGAACAGAGGGCAGGGAGGAGCAGCTAAAGGGGGCGGGTGGAAGAAGCAAGGCTAGGCTAAAGGGTGAATGGGAAGGAAGAAAGGCAAGGGGGGTGCCCCTCCCTTTTCTTTCTTCAAAAGACACCCTTTCAGTGCCTGTGCAAGCACGCTGTTCTCCTACTTTTTAAAATGCAAACTCTTTCCCCCTCCAAGCCGCCCCTCCCTTTTCTTTCTTCAAAAGACACTCTTTCAGTGCCTGCAAGCACGCTGTTCTCCTACTTTTTTAAATGCAGTCTTTCCCCCTCCAAGCCGCCCCTCCCTTTTCTTTCTTCAAAAGACACTCTTTCAGTGCCTACAAGCACGCTGTTCTCCTACTTTTTTAAATGCAGTCTTTCCCCCTCCAAGCTGCCCCTCCCTTTTCTTTCTTCAAAAAAGGGGGAAAAAAGAAACCCCTTCATCCCAGCAGCAGCGGCTTGGGTTCGTAAGGTGAAAATAGTTCGGAAGAAGAGGCAAAAAAATCTTAAAACACCGGGTTCGTATCTTGAAAAGTTCATTAGAAGAGGCATTCGTAACATGTGATACCACTATATGTTTAAGTCATGGGTGGGTTCTAACTTACCTAACTGACGGTTCGCTTCCTCCCGCGCCATGTGAGTGTGTGCACATTGGGCGCCCTGTGGCGATGCCGCATGAGCTCATGCGCAGTGTTGAAAACCAAGCTGCCAAAACCAAGATGGCAATGCCTATGGCACCCCCATTAGTGCAGTTCCGGGGGTGTGGCCAACCAGTGATCACTCCCAGTTCGGCAAGTGAGGGGAAATTCCCGCTACCAGTTCTATAGAACCAGTCTGAACCAGGAGCAACCACCTCTGGTTTGAGGGAAGGAGGCACTGATAGAGTGCTGCAATTGTACTCTTTATTTCTAATATATATCTTCTTGGGGATTGTGCTGTATCCCAAATACATTTATTTGAACTTGGGTAAAGTTTTTATGAGGGCAAAGGAGTACACTGGGATCACTTTATGCTAAACATGGAATAACTGTGTTTCAGAAAATTTCACAATAACTTGCATTTGGTGGGGAGCAGTCTATATTTAGCCCACACTTGGTGATTAAAGATTTTGTAAATAATTATTTAAGTGCAGATAGCTGAATCTTTCTGAAAAGAATTTCCTGACTTTCACTTAGCTATTTTTAAAATCCAGGTCTTAAATGTAAATCTAAATGTTGTCCCATTCCTCAGTTTTCTCTACTAAACTTTCTGACTTCCTTCTTTTAAAAACAATTTTAGTCTGTCTCTGTTTTGCGTAGATGGCTTCTTGTATTTGTCTAGTAGTAGATAACTAAATATTCCTTCTCTCTGATCCTTGTTGCTCTGCTTCTTGCTCTGTGCTGTCTCTTGGTGCTGCATTTGTCCTTGGCTGTCATGGTGTGGGGTGCAGACATGTGTGGTGCGAATCCTTGGAGGCAGATGTGCATAAATTCTGCTGTTGAATGTTAAACCCTGCAGGTAATTTTCCCATGAATTAATGTAAATCAATATAAAAAACAGTGGCAGACCTTTCAACCTGCTGTTTTAAATAATAGTAAATTACTTTGGAAACACCCACACACATAGCATATACATCAGATTTCATTAATTGATGGAATTTTGGTCTTTCCATGTATTATTCAATAGAAAGATTTAGTCTGGGATTTGATTCTTGTTTAAGTTGGAAGCCTTTTTATCTCTAGCCATGTAACCTGAGGAGTGTGGAGACAGTGTGTCACCATTTAGGACAGTTTTTTAAAAAAATCAAACTTGGCAACTTTGCATGCCAGCTGGAGAATTCTGCGTATTGAAGTTCCACACCTTAAAGTTGCCAGGTTTGAAAACATTAATTTAAACTCAGTATTTTTCAAACAGATTATATAAGAATTCAGCCTCAAGTCCCAGCATTTGCTGGGGGGTTTTTAATCTCTGAATATGTTGGAATTATTGATTAATTATGGGAGTTATAGTTACACTTAATCTGGAAGCCACTTGATTGGGAAAGGCTGTATTACAATTAAGAAAAGCACCATTTTTTGAGGTTATGAAGGTAGCACTAACTGAGTAAGATTTTATTTTATTTATTTTATTTTATTCATTTTATTCATTTTATTTATTTTATTTTATTTTATTTTATTTATTTGTATGCCGCCCATTCCTGAAGGTCTTAGAGCAGCTTATAACAGTAAAATAATAAAACAATACAAATAAGTTAATTTATAACATTAGTAATAATATAAAAACCCTTAAATCTGGTCAATATACTCATATTATATCATACATGTAGCCAAGGAGAGCAGGTAACGTACTCAAGGAGAGCAGGGTTTATTCCAGTTTAGTAGAGCTCAGACGAGATTAATACAGGAGGAATGTGAATTTAGATATGCATAACGACAGCAGTTAAGTCATTTTACCTCAGAGGGAAGAGGGGCAAAGAAATTAATAAGGTCCTTGATATGTGCCATTTGAAGGGCTGATTTATAAGGAGTTATCAAGTTCTTTGGCACCTGGCTACCTATAGCACCGCATGCCCCAACCAGGGTAAGCCTGGATTATTTGGTCATATAGGGCAACATGCCCCACTTAGAGGAGATAAAGGGATCTGAGGTTTCACATTAGTTGTCCTGGGTACTGTAGAATCATCTCCCTGTGGAAATGAGGCCAGTTTTCTCCTTGTTCTAGAACACCCTAATTATAGTGGGCCATTTCTGCTTTATTTTGTAGTAGTTTTATTGATGAGTTACTATTATTATTGCACTTTTTTAATTTTATGCTGATTTTATGTCTATGTTTTTAAGACTTCAAAAAAAATAATAATTCTGGCCAACCCTGAGAGTCATTTGATTGTAATTAACAAAATGAACAGAAACGAACATGATTCTTATTTCTTTGTTGTGGGTTACCCATATCGCCTTCTTTCGATGTTCACCTATAATAAATAATAGAAGAGCCGGGGTGGCGCAGCAGGTAGAGTGCTGTACTGCAGGCCACTGAAGCTGACTTGTAGATCTGAAGGTCAGCGGTTCAAATCTCGTCACCGGCTCAAGGTTGACTCAGCCTTCCATCCTTCCGAGGTGGGTAAAATGAGGACCCGGATTGTGGGGACAATAGCCTAGCTCTGTTACACAAGGGCTATTGCTAACATGTTGTAAGCCGCCCTGAGTCTAAGGAGAAGGGCGGCATAAAAATTGAATAAATAAATCAATACACTCTGCAAGTTAGATCTCAAACATGCCTTTCACTGCACTGTCTGCTGTTCTTTCTCCACTGAATTTCAGATACGCTTTGTTAATAATTTTGGTTTAAAATAAAACTTTGCAACACACCTTTCTCGTCATTGAAACATAATGTTCTGGGGGCAGAAACACAAATGGACAAGTCTTTTTCTCCCCCCTCCCCAACAGGAGGCCAGTCAGATCAAGGCTACGGTTCCAAAGATGAACTTATAAAGGACGACGGGGACCATCTTCATTCAACAGATGCGCTGAAAGAAAAAGATCTTGCTGCAAAAGTTGAAGACTTAATTGGAGGTGTGTTAGATGGATGGGAGAGTTTTTTCTTTTAAAACAGACGTTCTAAATTGGACCTATTTAGAATTGGTTTTATCTGGCTTGATAATAGCACTTGTGCAAAAGATCTAGTAGTTGATTACTAAATAAACACAGGTAGTCCTCAACTTACCTTCATCTAGCGACCATTTGAAGTTACAACTTCACTGAAAAAAATGACCCACGATTGTTTTTCACACTTGCAAACATTGCAGCATGCCCATGGTTACGTGATCAGAATCCACCCGTTTTGGCAACTGGCTCATATCTATGATGGTTGCAGTGTCCCTATGGGTCATGTGATCAACTTTTGTGACCTCCTTTAAAAGCAAAGTCAATGGGGAGACCAGATTCACTTAACAACTGTTATTACCAATTTAACAACTGCCACTATTCACTTAACAATTGTGTCAAGAAAATGGGTCAAAGCTCACTTAACATTTGTCTTGCTTAGTAACAGAAATGTTGGGCTCCATTGTGGCTGTAGTCAAGGACTGCCTGTATGACTCAACAAGTATAATGTACTGTAGCTGTAAAAAAGGGCAGTTGTAATTATAGGTTGCATCCACAGAATATATCCACAGAATTCTAAATCTTGGGAAGAAATACTTCCATTTGGTGTTATATTTTAAGGATTCAGAGTGGAAAAGAGTCAGATTCAGAGCAAGCAAGATGATTGGGGCTAATCTTTATTAGATATGTTTTAAACAGAGGCTGGACAGCCATCTATGGTGGATGGCTTGGATTTGAATTATTGATTCCTGCACTAATCGGGAATTGGCCTTGATAGTTTAAATGGCATTTTTCAACTGTTTCCATAATTTTAAGTTTAATTGGGATTTGGTGGCAGAATTTACATTCTGGAATGTCACTTTTAAAGAGGGTTAACTTGATTGATTGTGCTTGTGGATCACTGCAAAGAAGGATTGGCTGGGTGGTGTGTAGTGGTTTGAAAGACATTAAATAAGTAAAAAGGAAAAGGAAAGCCGTATAAAAATCACGTAGAATTAATATTGGCAATAAATTTAGCATAAATTTGTAGATCTGAAGGTCAGCGGTTCAAATCTCATCACTGGCTCAAGGTTGACTCAGCCTTCCATCCTTCCGAGGTGGGTAAAATGAGGACCCGAATTGTGGGGGCAATAGCCTAGCTCTGTTAAAAAGTGCTATTGCTAACATGTTGTAAGCTGCCCTGAGTCTAAAGAGAAGGGCGGCATAAAAATTGAATGAATGAATGAATAAATAAATATATAAATAAATAAATAAATAAATAAATAAATTTTCCAGTTCTAAAATAAACACATGCTTCTTAAATTGCTTAGAAAATAAAATGAATCTTCAAAATTATACTAAGCAGAACAGAAGCTCTGGTGAACATTGCTTTAGAAAATATTCCATAGATGGAGGCTACAACTGAAAATAACTGAAAAAAAGGTTCCAAATATACAGATAAAATCTGTTTTTTTAAGTACTTTTGGGGATAATGGTAGATTATCTACCAACCCTAACATTTAAGAAATACTAAATCTACTACAATTTTTCTCTATTCAAGATTTTGTTTCCATTCTAAATACACTGTTATAACATGGATGGCCTTTTTATTGATTGGAGGGATAAAGCTGCATATAAAAATAAATGTACTGTAAAAGGATTATCTTGGTTGCACTTTTTGAAACACAACTTAGACCCTTCCCAAATTTATTGGAAAACACATGCGGACACATGCAGTTCTGGGCAATGTTATTTAGGTACTTGCTGTTAGATTTGGTATTCATTTTTATAATTTCACTAGTACGGAAGTCAACTCACTCTCTCTCTCTCTTCTGAAGATATTTCTGGCACCAATGAATCTGCAGAAAAACAGCACTCTAATATAGAATCTCAAACCCCTGTGGAAGTGCCTTTGCATTCCTCAAGCAGTATTGTGAAGATTGCTTCTGGCATGTTTGTTTGTCCTGGCAGGAAAAGCAGCGGTGGTAAGCTAATCAATATATTTGGCTTATTAGAAATAAAATTAGAAATCATTGATGCTGTGCTAGACTTGTCTAAGAGAATGAATTTATTATGTGAAAAACATTCAGTAATAATTAACAGCAGCCTTGCTTGGAACTTCCTACATCACTGTTCTCAACTTATAGTCCGTGGATCCCTGAGGGGACTGTGATGTAGTCACAGGGGAAATTGGTGAAGGCTTGAAGTAATGTTATGATTTAAATCTGGAATTATGTCTTGGTAGTCTGTGGCCACCAATAGAATATAAAGGGGATAAGTGGTGAAGGAAAGATTGAGTGTCACTGTCTTACATAGTATAGTGATACATCCATGATTTTTAGGCTCTTGATTAGAACCCAAATAATTGAAGCAGTTTTATAAAACCCAGTAGTTTTGTAAACTTTATAAAAATTAAATGAGGCTCATTTGATACATACGGTATGTATTAAAATCTCTAATTTAAATTTTTCATCTGTCTTTCTTACTAATTCAGTACAAAAATACCAAATTAAACTTGATTTCGCATCTTGAAAATTTAACATTAATATTTTTTTTTAAAAAAGGTTTGATGAAGCAAACTAACAATCAGTGTGCCATTCCCCTGATGGAGGCTAGCAACAAACAGCATCTGGTTAATCATGTTTAGGCTGTGAAGCTAATAAAAATCAGCCTTGGTTTGGGAGATTTGTAGATTAGTTTGTAAGATTGAAAAACATTTTGGAAGAAGGGAATGGCAAATGATATCCATACTATTTCCAAGGAGTGGCCATAAAAGTACCAAGATAGGAGATGATCTCAATAATTAGTATTTGGAAACTATCTTTATGTCTTCCACTTGATGGTTGGCTTCCTGATTGACTTCATGACCATCTTTTTGCCTGACTTCAGGACCAGGTTTTATAAAAATAGCACTTTTTAAAAATCAGGAATGATCATTGTCTGTTTCATAAAGACATGTTTGGTGTTTCCCTGTAATCATTAAATGTTGAGTTATATAAGGTGTTTTTGTTTCCTTTTATGTAACAAAGTTAAGTGTAGCCTCTGTGTGCACATGCATGTAATCCCTAGGATATGTAATTAAATACTGGTTGTGTACCTGTAACAGTCTAATCCAGGGGTGGGTTTTAACTTACCTCGCCGCAGGTTCACTTTCTCCTGTGCTGCATGGCTATGTGCATGCTTTGCATGTGCATGTGTGCATGCACAGTGCCAAAAATTCAAAAAAAAATTTAAAACCAAAAAGAAGATGGCGCATGCGCTGTGCCAGAAACTCAGCAGAAAAAAATCAGCCCCCCAAAAATGGCGGTGTCCATCGACCGGCACTGACAGACCGGCTCCATGATGTCACCAGCGTTTTGCTACCTGTTCTGTAGAACCTGTGTAAACCAGTAGGAAGCCACCTCTGCTCTAATCAGATAAGAGTTTAGTTTAGTTAGTTAATTAGTTTAGTTTATTAGATTTGTGTGCCACCCCTCTCCGAAGACTCGGGGTGGCTCACAGCATAACAGTAATACAATAGTACATTACAAATCTAATAATAAAAAATTAAATCAATTTAAGAAGGAATTAATAACATAATAAAACCCCTAACTATCCAGTCATACACATTCAACCGAATGCCTAAGAGGCATGTTTTGTTTCTCTCTCTCTCTCTCTCC
Source organism: Erythrolamprus reginae (assembly GCF_031021105.1). Taxonomy (NCBI): domain Eukaryota; kingdom Metazoa; phylum Chordata; class Lepidosauria; order Squamata; family Dipsadidae; genus Erythrolamprus; species Erythrolamprus reginae. Next base: position 261,225,872 of record NC_091951.1, on the reverse strand, counting down.
CTTTCTCTCTGTAATCAGATTCTCCATCATGTGTTCATATATTGTATATTGATTTATCAATTAGATTTTTATGCCACCCTTCTCCGCAGACAAAGAGAAACAAAATATGCCTTTTCTGTGATTAAATCATACCCATGTTTCCTTGAAAATAAAACCAGGTCTTATATTAATTTTTGCTCCAAAAGATGCATTAGGGCTTATTAGCTCTTATTTTGGGGGAAATACAGGACTAAATGTGCCCATCCAACTGACAATCTTAACTGGGGCTTATGTTTGGGGTAGTGTTTACATTTAGGAGCATCATAAAAAATCATGCTAGGGCTTATTTTGCGGTTGGATCTTATTTTGGGGGAAACGGTATATATTTGTTCTGTAGGTATTTGTGCATACAAATACAAACCAGAGCTTTTTTGCATTCTCTCTGGTTCTGGTTTTGTTCTGCTTTTGAAATATCTCTGTCTACATTTATTTATGCCCTGGGAAACACAGAGTAGGCTGCATAACTTTCACTCTGGATCACATGACAAAGAGGCCTTGGTAGTATTCCAAGCCATTCCTAAGTTGCCTCTCCCTGCAGGATTTTTTCCCTGGAATTTTTTTCTCTGTAACCTCTAGCCACATTCTGTTGCCTGGTTTTTTTAATGTGTGTATGTGTTCTATTTTACCAAAGTTCCTTTCACTCTGTTCAGTTTTCAGAGAGTTATCCTGCCAGTGGGTAGACAGGCAGAGTCTTGTCCTCTTTGCCATATATTTTGCTACCATCCTTTCAGAAAGTGTAACAAAGAAAAAAGCATGACCGGTTGACTAAAACCCAGCAGATCTTTTATGCCAAGGAGTAAGGATTTACTGCTGTGAATCTTTTTTTAATTTGCCCTCCACGCAGAATTTTGGATATACAACAGCAGTTATATAATTGTGGTATTTGAGAGAATGATCCTTGATAAATATATATGTATTCCAAAAATTGCTATTTTAAAATGTTTAAGGGACACGGAAAGTTCCCTTAAATATAAAATACCCACCCTTTTAAAAGACAGTACAAATTCCGTGTCAGTATTTTGAAGTGTACTGCAAATATTTTAGTATTAAATATTTCTGTCAGAGCTACTTAACGTTATATTAGATTTATTTTGACAATCTTGATTTCAGCTGGCCATTTTTTTTTAAAGGAAAGTTTTTGTCTAGTCTTAACCAGAACACCATGCAACTGTTTTTTCCTTCCAAATTAATCACTTTGTTTTGGTACCATGCTACCACCAAAACACCTCCTGGTGTTCAGAAACAGAAAAAACAATTGCAAAACAACCATAACAGTAGAATCTCATAAAACAAAAAAATAACACTGAGTTAATTTTAATGATCTGTTATCCTGCAAATTCCTAAAAGAAGAAGCACATTTTCAATAAGTGCTTTATATAAACTAATATTTTAACACTGATCTGTATATCTTTGTTTAAGGAACTTCATGCAGTCCACTGTTCATCATTCAGGATCCTATAGAAGATTCAGTATTTGATTGTAACACTTCTCCCAAAAGAGCAAGTGAAAAAGGGAAGAAAAGGCAAAAACATTTTTCTGAAAGGAGTTGCAGTTTCAGTACTGAAAGCAGAGCTGACATGCTGCTGAAGAAGAACAGCTTAGACTCCAACCCCAGTGATCTTGCAATAATGATGGGAGCAGATGCAAAGATCCTCACTGCTGCTCTATCGGGGGCCAAAACCTCTCCACCCCATATGAGTAAATCCCATACTTTTGATGACAGCAGCAACGTACAGTTCTTCTGTGGGTCAGAAAGTGCCAGAACTCAGGAAGAAGAAAGTACATGGCAAATAGGGGCTAGGTCTTCACCTGTTGTAGAAGAACCTGAAGATAAATTGAAAAATGGACTTAGTGACAGCACAGTCGAATCGGAGTGCAGTAGCCCCAGACCTCCTGATACCATTCAGTCTAAAGCTGAGCAAGAAGAAATCAAAGAGACAGAAAACAAAAGGAATAGTTTTTATGGTGTAGCCAAACCAATTGAAAGGGAAGATGTTAAAGTGGGTTTGGATCCTTTATCTTTGCTGGCCACGGAAACAAAACCCACCAAAGCTACCGAGCCAGGAGAAAAGATCATGTCACCAGTTGTAGCGCGCAATCTGGCTGAGGAAATTGAAAGCTACATGAATCTAAAAAGTCCCTTGGGCAGCAAATCTTCCAGCATGGAATTACACAGGAATGATCGGGACGAACATTCCCCTAGTACATCAGGGGCCAGTTTAGAGAGAAGATCAAGCTTGGATTCCTTTCCCCCACCCCTGCCCCCACCACCACAGACTCGAAATGTTAATCATAAAAGCCCATCTTTCTCCAGGTCCAAAACCTTTACTGGAAGACCAAAGCAACTGGCTCTTTCACGTAGCCAAAAAGAACGGTCGATATCTTTAACAGGACTGGGTCGTTCTCCTCAGGCTTCGTTGGGTGCGGTTGTCACCTCTCTGTCGGGGCTGAAGTTTGACCACTTTTTATCTGGGCCTAAAATAGAGGTTTTGAAATCTAGCATGAAACAAGCAGCTAATGTCGCCAGCAAGGTGTGGGGAGCAGTGTCATCAGCATATAGTTTTTCAGATGATGAGGTAAATGATGTGCATTTTGTTTCCTTCTTTGTTTTTAGCCCACCTATGTAAGTGGTGAGATAATTCAGTTGTATCAGGTAATCTTCATACCGTAGACTTCATCTTAATATGTCAGAGATCACTGAGGTCTTACTTAACATTAATAAATGTTACTCCTATAAATTATTTCCCTTTTGTTCTGACACTATTTTAGAAGGGGCCACAAATGTTTGTGACAAACCTTTAGATCACATTTCTTTGGATTAATGTTAATCAGATTAGCACAGTTGAATTTCACCCATGGCGTCCATAACATTGTAACACAGAACACAAATTGGTTGTGCTGTTCTTATCTGAAGCATGCATTTTGATTTCCTGTTGTAATCTGTGTTTTCTTAATGCAGATAGTAGACAATTCTTAGGCTGCGTCTGCCCTATTGAGGCTTTCATGCTGCCTTTGAATTTTCTCTTCATTTGCCTGCAACTTCATAGGTTAATTTTATTTTGAGACCATAAAGAATTTGAAAAGCAGGATTTTTCTTTAAATTTCATTCCATATGTTATGGCGGGGGCAAATAATAACCATATTTGTAATAGCATTCACTAACCTTTACTTTTGAACAATAAAATGACAAAAATTCATAAAATCTAATAAGGTCCCGTGGATTTTTTTTATTATTAGTAAAAACCCCTATGAATTTAAGATGATATTGCCTGCAAAAAAGGAAATATCTATTTGAAGTATTTAACTGTCTCTTTTATCATATTTTTAGCACTTAAAGATAATAGTGTTTCTGCAAAATATTTGCCACATCATTGTAAATATCATTGTTCTTTGGGAGAGTTTTTTTAACTTCTATATACACTGAAATCACCTAATCTCAGTGGTTGTAGGTATTATTCTGTCCCTTGTCTACTAAGGATATGTTTATTGGTTTCTTCTCTCAGGCTTTAATTTCCCTGTTAATCCATTTCAGAAGTTTCTTCCACCAGTTATTCTTTGTCTCTTGAGAGATTCGTTACAAACACATTAAACAAGAAGGCAAATCACACACACTTCTGAAATGTCAGGGCCTTGGCTCTTGCATTTTCAATATTAATAACTAAATAGTGAACATTTTACATTAGTGTAAGATTCTGAATTTATCTTTTACCTTTTAATCAAAGGAGGAAACCAGCCATTCTGATTTTACCTTTCCTGCTGGCTTTGAAGATCATATATTAGGTGTCTGTCAGTCACCAAAAATAGAAATCCCAGGACTGGCTACCAGTGAACTTGCGCAGAGCACCACAAGTCTTGGAAGCAGCAACAGCAGTGGAGACCTAGGGAAGCCTCACTATCCTACAGGTACCATAAACCTGGAATCGCTCATCAAGTCTTAAGGGACCACTCATTAAGTCTTACAGGGCCACCATCTGCTGCATGAATCCCAGTGACCAGTTAGGTCTCATAGATTTGGCCTTCTCCAGGTCCCGTCGGCGAGGCAATGTCGTCTGGCGGGGCCTAGGGGAAGAGCCGCCCCAAGTCTGCGGAGAGGGGCGGCATACAAGTCTAATGAATTAAAATAAAGAGCCTTGTCTGTGGCGGCACCAGCCCTCTGGAATCAGCTCCCTCTGTAGATTCGCACTGACCCCACCCTCCTCGCCTCTCGTAAGAGTCTTAAGACTCAGTTATGTCGCCAGGCATGGGGCAATTAGATCAAGCCTCCCCCCCTCCCCCCCACTCCTGTTTAATAAATGAAATGTGTGGTTCTGAATGAATTGGCTGATTGATTTTACTGTATCGGGTTTTTAGTTTGTAATTTTTAATTGACTAGATTTGTCGCTGTATTGTTTACATTGTATCCTGTGAGCCACCCCAAGTCTTTGGAGAAGGGCGGCATACAAATCTAAATAATAATACATCACGCAGTCCTAGGTGCTTGGGAAGTGCCCGGCTGGTGATGAAATACGAAATCCAGCATAGTGATCTCGTTTGCTGTGTTGTATTGACATAATAATAATAATAATAATAATAATAATAATAATAATAATAATAATAATAATAATAATTATTATTATTATTATTATTATTATTATTATTATTATTATTATTATTATTATTATTATTATTATTATTATAAAAGTCTATCCTTCTCCATGCAGAAATCCAGATTAGTACATCCCCAGCAAATGGCTGGCTCTGTTTTTCTCCTTATGAATAGAATGGTTTCTCCAACATTTTAAAAACTCTTGCTTGGAAATACCAAAAATTTCTTTTATTGTGTTTGACCTTCTGCATTTGGGAATCATTGTGTGGGAGAAAAATATATTGTAAGAAGCTTAATTGCCATTTAGTAAATAGGAATTTTTCTTTTCCTTTTCTTTGTCCCCAAACAACTTACTGCATGCAAGTTATTATTTCATCCTGTCCTTTTTGAAAATTAAAATTCTACTAAACAGAGCTAATCACTCTATGCTACATAATATGTTACATTAGGGTTGCTTTTTCATTCAGTGGATTCTCAATTTGAAAAAGCAGCATGTGTTACTTAGTAGTTGTTCACATAGCAATTTTCCTTCTGAATTCTGGCTTCTTGATGAGTAAAAAGTATAGCACAGAGATATGAAATGGGCAAAAATGTGTCCAATTTGAAATGGCATTTAAAAAAATAAGTTTCATGTGATAAAAAATAATTATGAATCCATATAACTGGAAGAATATAGCACACAAACCCCAACAGTTCTTTAGGTTTGGTTTTTAAAAAGCAACTTTTCAGAACTGTATGGGAATTTATTGCCTAATGGGGTATAATACGAGTTGTGGTTAAATATTGCAATTATGTCAATAATTTACCTATCCTTTTACACGTAATTTAATAATTTTTAAATTGTTCCACATTACTTTACACAGGGGAAAATCAATTTTCACGAGGTGTGAAAGGTTTGGATTCTGATAAATCTGAACATGGCTCTTCATACAATACCAGTCTATCCAGTATCTTCCAAAACTGTGTAATGGAGGTAAAAGTTATAAACATGGTTGGATATTGATATTGTGTTTTGTTATTTACAAATGTTTTATCTTAAGGTGGAGAAAGGTGCTTTATTTTATGCAAAATTAATTTCATTTCAGAACATTTAAAAAATAATAAAGCTTAAAACATTTTGTTTCCTTTGAAGAGTACTGTTTTTTAAATGAATTATTACTTAAATAGTATTTAAAAGTATCTGTGGCTTTTCATATATTATTTGCATTCAATCCACTGACACCCATACACTGTCTGTATTTACTACTAATACATGCACTGATTTAACATGTCACAATGAAGTTTTGACAGGTGCCTTACAGGCACTTTAGGCTGAAATTCATTTTCAGTCCTAGTATGATAGGAGTTGCAGTCTTACATACCCCAGAGCTAAGAAAGATTGTGTCAAATATGTATAATATGTATATTGAAAAACATTAATTGCCTGTTGAAGTATGAAGTAGAAAAAGATTTGAAATTGTGGAAATAGAGTGCTAAACTAGACATGCTTTTGGTCAATTAAATATAGATCTTTTTGTCTTCTTAATGAACAAAACAGCTTGGAGTTTTAAATATTTGTTTGTTTTCATGTCTTTAAAATTGTTTTGTAAATAATAGGTCTTAATGTCGAGCTGTTCTCAGTGTCGAGCCTGTGGTGCCTTGGTTTATGATGAAGAAATTATGGCAGGCTGGACTGCAGATGATTCTAATTTGAATTCTACATGTCCATTTTGCAAAAGTGCCTTTTTACCTCTCCTTAATGTGGAATTTAAAGACTTACGTGGCCTTGCAAGGTTGGTAGGCTTTGGTAGCCACTAAATTGTGAGATAACTTCATAATTCATCCATTGCAGATGATAGCAAACTTAATAGTCATCCTAATAAACATTTGGTATGCCTGCTAAATTGTCCTTATGTCACATACCGGATATGGATAAGTTTCTATTTATATGGAAAAGCGGTTTTAGTTTTGGTTTTCTCTTCTGCTTAATGTGCATTTATGTGTTATGATTTCTATTGACAATTTGATCTGTAAGTCTCATTTTTAACCGGAGTGGCAATACATACACGATTGAGTCCTTTAGTCTTAATGTAGGAATTAAAAACAATTGATATTCATGATAAATTTGGAATAACAGGAAGTACAGTTAGTCCTCAACTTACAACAGTTCATTCAGTGACTGTTAGAAGTCACAGTGCCACTGAAAAAAGTGACATGGCCATTTATCACACTTACAAATTTGCAGCATCCCCATGATAGTATGATCAAAGTTCATATCCTTGACAACTGCATATTTATGACGGTTGCAATATCCACCTTCTGCGACCATTTGACAAAGCAAAATCAATGGGGGAAGCCAGTAACTTTGTTACTACTTTAACAACTGCGGTGATTCACTTAAAACTGTGACAAGAAAGGTTGTAAAATGGGACGTCCAGATGTCCCACTGAACAGCATAAATATTAGGCTCAATTGTGATCATACCTCAAGGATTTTATTACAAAGAACACAATTATGCTGATCACATTCCTTTCTTTTTTTATAATTGTATACTTCCTGCTTGTTTCTTTCCTTACCAGTTTGCTTTTGAAACCAAGTACCTCTGGTGATAGTTTACACAGCACTAACATTCCATTAACCACGGATTCTCTGGAACCGAAATCTGCCTCCATCCCTACCACAGATCTGATCAGTTTTTCAGAAACTTCAAGTGCCAATCAGACCATCAGTGAGGAAAATAACAGCCCAGCAATACAAAGGTACAGACAGGAATTACATGTGACACCATTATACTTGAGATAAATCTATTAGTTCATTTGAAAATCAGATTTCTTTCAAATGTAAGACTGGCATCATGTTCCCCATTTTGTAAAAAACCCTAGTTTGGGAATGAAATGCCAAGACCCAGAAAAGTGTTGATATGGGAAGGATGAAGAGTTCAGCCTGATTTCATTAATTACATCATGTAAAATACTGTACGTAATAATGCTCTTAACTCAATTACCGTAGCCACAATTTTTTAAAGCACTTTAACCATTAAATACAGTAGAGAAGGCATTCTTGTGAATAGTGGATGCTGCCAGTATTGCAGTCAAAGTAGTACTAAGGAACTAGCAAGGAATAGTAAACTAGATTTTTATAAACATAACATTTTTGGAAGGGGAGAAAAGCCCTTACAAAATGCTGCACCACATACCAATCACCTCTGAGCAGAATTCAGGGTAAGAAATGCTTGGAAGAAGGCATGGTTGATCAACTAGACTAGTGAACCAGAAGCTCATTGAAATATTTTGTTATAGTTCTGCTAGCTTTAATATTCATGAATGGTTGTGTTGTATTTCAGCATCAGTACAGCAGAGGAAGAAGACAAAAACCTTAAACGTGTAAAGCCTCCTGTTACAAATAATTCATCAAAACGCGGGACTTCTCTGACTCGGAGTCACAGTGTTGGTGGCCCACTGCAAAATATTGACCTCCTACAAAGACCATCTCATGGCATTTCAACAGTTAGCCTTCCTAATAGTTTACAAGAGACTGTGGTAAGTAACCAAGTTTTTCTTGGTAATATATACAGGAAGTACCAGTAAATATCAAAATACTTTTTCCTCCCAATTGTTTATTCTGGCTCAGTTGTAATTCAGCTTCCATAGATTTTGTAGGATTCATTTTAGAAAACAGAGCTCTCGCTTCTCTCAAATGGTTTCTGTATTGTAACTCATTGGGTAAGGTAGTGACATTTGTATGTTTACAATACAGTGATCCCTCGATTTTCGCGATCTCGAGCTTTGCGAAATGTTATATCGCGATTTTTCAGAAAATATTAATTAAAAAATACTCCACTCTTCTCTCTCTCTTTCTTCCTCTCTCTCACTCTCTTCCTTCCTTTCTCATCTCTTTCTTTCTTCCCTTCTCTCTCTTTCTCTATCTCTCCCCCTCTTGCTCTCTCTCTTTTTCTCACTTTCCCTCTCTCGTGCACCGAGCAGCGGGCAGGCAGGCGGGCAGGCAGGCGGCGGACAAGCGGCGGGTGGGCGGGCAGGCTGCGGACAAGCGGTGGGCGGACAAGCGGCGGGCGGGCAGGCAGGCAGCGGACAAGAGGCGGGCGGACAAGCAGCGGGCGGGCAGGCGGCGGACAAGCGGCGGGCGGACAAGCGGCGGGCGCGGCAGCAGCGAGGAGCCGAAGATCGGGGTTTCCCCTTTGCGTGGGCGGCGGGGAAACCCCGATCTTCGGCTCCTTGCTGCTGCGGCGCTGCCGAGCAGATCAGCTGCTGGGCGGCGGAAGGAACCTTCCCTGGGTCTTCCCAGGTGCGGAAGTAAAAACACCATCTGCGCATGCGCGGCCATGGAAAAAAGGGCGCGCATGCGCAGATGGTGTTTTTACTTCCGCACCACTATATCGCGAAAAATCGAGTATCGCGAGGGGTCTTGGAACGTAACCCTCGCGATACTCGAGGGATCACTGTATTGCATGGATGCCATTCCTGTTAATGCAGCTCAAAGGTTTATTGAGATTCTTTTTATTAGGGAGAGAAGCTGAGAAAAGTGATAAAACATTGTTTGCTCACTAATGATCATTGGTACTTTTTTAGGACCCCTTAGCAAAAAGGACAAATCCTTTGCCTGTATCTGTTCCCTATTTGAGCCCATTGGTTCTCCGGAAGGAGCTTGAATCTCTGTTGGAGAATGAAGGAGAACAAGTAATTCACACATCAACATTCATCAATCAGCATCCCATTATTTTTTGGAATTTGGTATGGTATTTCCGACGCCTGGACCTCCAAAGTAACTTGCCCGGTCTCATTCTAACATCTGAACACTGCAATAATGGAACACAGGTAGGTGATTGTTTGGCACCACAAGCAAATGCAGACCCTTAATATTTGGAGGAAAGCCACATTTCTTTGTATGAAAAACACCTAAAAATTGATTTTTTTCCCCTCTTTGTTCATTCTGGAAATGAGCACCTCTACTGACAGTATTGAATGAATATATCTGAAAAGCACTTGTACTTCGAAGTCAAATATGTTGATTGGATGGATTTTAATGAAATGACCTTGAAAAAAGGATGACTCTACTTCATAACCCTAGATAATGTTTCTCAACTTATGTGTGGACAACTCCCAGAATTCCCCAGCCAGCATAGCACACATTTTTAACTTGTTGAGATTGTGAAAACACTACATTAGGGCAATTCAGTCCAAGGGTTGTGGGAGAGGTTTATATGTTTACAGAAGTGGATTGTCCAGAACAAATGGTTCATTATGTTCTTTTCCCATCAAAATATTGATGGGAAGGTCAAAATTAAGATTTGTCTCATTGGTTTCCATGGAAGGGAGGAATAAAGCAAAGAGATCTTTACATTTTCTTCTTTTTTACTGAAAATTAATGAACTCTGGACTGGAATTCCTAAAATTGTAAATACAGTACTCACATTGAGACTTAAAATGAGAGAGAACAGTAATATTACTATTGATGAGAGAGAACAGTAATATAATATAATAACACCTCAATCCTTTTGAGATTTGTTTAAGAGTAAGTTAGAAGATATGAATTTATCATGCTGTCACTGGAGAAGCCAGTTTGTTTTAGTGGTTAAGGTAATTGGGAGATTATGAACTCTACTCTCACTTCAGGCATGAAAGCCAGCTGTGTGACTTTGGCCAGTCACTGTCTCTCTCAGTTTAACTTGTCTCCTAGGTTTGATGTAAGGAAAATAGGAGGAAGAAGGAACATTAGATATATTTGCTTATAAAGTAATGAAATCAATATAAAAACCTAATAAATAAATATATTTTTGCCATCTCAATTACTTATAAATATAATAAAGGCCGATAAGAGCAAAGCTAAATGCATTAAAGGAGCTTTAGCTAGTTATTGAAGTTATTTAACTAGTTATTGAAGGTTATATAATGTTGAAAGTACAGTTACACAGAAGGTGGGTTCTTACTCTATGACACTGTTCTCTATGAAAGTATGGCTAAGCAAAAGCTTTTCCCCACCTGCTTTATAAAGAGTTCTTCATTTGCAGTAGATCGATAACAACTTTTTTTCCTGTTCCTGAATTTGGCTTGATTTATATCAGAAGATGCAAACGCTTTCAGGCCTCTGTTCCCTTTTTGTAGAAAAATAATGAAGTTAGGATTTGCGTATTTTGTGTTGCTAAACGTTGGCAGGATTCTCAAGCTATAGTAAAGGGATAAGAAAAAGTATGCTTCCTCTATTCTAGCTTCCGCTGACCAACTTGTCTCAAGACAGCAAGCTAGTGTACATACAGTTACTATGGGACAACATCAATCTTCACCAAGAAGCTGGGGACCCACTATATGTATCTTGGAGAAATCAGAGTGAGTAAAATGTTTATAAGAATTTTGTCCAGGCAAAAATCTTTGCTGTCGTTAGAAATTCTGAAATATTTATTTACTTATAGAAACATAGAAACATAGAAGACTGATGGCAGAAAAAGACCTCATGGTCCATCTAGTCTGGCCTTATACTATTTTCTGTATTTTATCTTAGGATGGATATATGTTTATCCCAGGCATGTTTAAATTCAGTTACTGTGGATTTACCAACCACGTCTGCTGGAAGTTTGTTCCAAGGATCTACTACTCTTTCAGTGAAATAATATTTCCTCATGTTGCTTTTGATCTTTCCCCCAACTAACTTCAGATTGTGTCCCCTTGTTCTTGTGTTCACTTTCCTATTAAAAACACTTCCTTCCTGAACCTTATTTAACCCTTTAACATATTTAAATGTTTCGATCATGTCCCCCCTTTTCCTTCTGTCCTCCAGACTATACAGATTGAGTTCATTAAGTCTTTCCTGATACATTTTATGCTTAAGACCTTCCACCATTCTTGTAGCCCGTCTTTGGACCCGTTCAATTTTGTCAATATCTTTTTGTAGGTGAGGTCTCCAGAACTGAACACAGTACTCCAAATGTGGTCTCACCAGCGCTCTATATAAGGGGATCACAATCTCCCTCTTCCTGCTTGTTATACCTCTAGCTATGCAGCCAAGCATCCTATTGGTTTTCCTACTGCCCGACCACACCGCTCACTCATTTTGAGACTTATGCATATATAAGGCCAATTTTTCCAAATGACAAAAACCAGCTATTTAGTTACTTATTTACTTATTTTGCATTTCTTAACTGCATTCATTCATTCATTCATTCACTTACTTATTTTGTATTTTTAACTGCCCATCTACCTCAGAGATATTTTAATCAAAATATCTTTTTTATGTCCTAAAAACCCCACACATATTTTTTTTTTTCATGAGGGGAGAACATTTTCAGTTCTGCAGTGTTAGACATTTCCAGGTATGTTATACACATTGCGTAGCTCACCATTGAACTTTGCAAAGAAAAAAAAAGTACAGTACACTTGTGCAGAATTGAGAAGTATTAGGGAAAGAATCACAAAATTCCCAATCAGAATTTGGCCAGTACAGCCCTATCAGCTTCCACTTTAATGAACGCAATAGGACTTTGATGCCATAAGAACTTCATTCTCCACAGAAAGTTTTACATATAAACAAGATGTTCTTACTATTATTGGTGGGGGTGGGGTTTCTCTCTAAAACTAAGACTAAACTTTGATTTTATTGCATAATTCTTTGAATTGAAAAGGTTTTGACCACATAGGCATGTTTTGATAAAATCTGTGCTGCTATTGCGGCATTTAGAAAGCAAATCTGCTCTACAGTAAAAATGCAATGGGAATCACCTTCATGGTTTTGACTTCCAGCAGAATACAACATTCATCAAATATTGTGCAAAGCTTTAAAATGCTGCATAGGTCTTCACTATCATCATACCTGATCTATCTAGTGTTGGCTATTGAGCGCTAAATGTCAGATCATCTTTACACTTCCAGTTACCAAAGCTGTGTTTAGTTTTCCCCTTTTCCTCTTTTCCCTCCTTGCCTTTTCTTCTTCTGTCCATCTTGGCTCTCTCCTGCACGTTTTTATTGTGCAACATTTTCTTGGGTTGCACAGCTTTTTAAAAAATCCTTTATTCCCCCCCCCTTCTTCTAGATTCTGCAGAAACGAAGCCCTCAGTCAATTCTGAAGAGCAACAAAAAATAAACACTTTAGTTGAAAACATCAAACTAAAAATTCAGCACAACGATGTTGCTACACCTATTAATCTCCTTGTGCAGAGCGTTAAACGGAATGAGAAACGGCAAAGGTAAAGGGCATCATCATTTGGATATGAATATTAACCCTTTGAAAAATTCCCTGGGAGTATGTTTAGCATTCAGTTGTCCATTGGGGTCCTTTTTTAAATTTTATTTTATTTTATTTATTTTGTCATGCATAAGAGAGAAAATAAATATAGCTATAAACATATAAGTATAAGCAGGAATAAGAATAAGCATAAGAAATGAGTATGAATAAATGGTAACAATAGAACAGGGACCAGTGGCTTCTAGATACTTAATGAAATTCACCTAAAAGTTAATATGAACACCTTCATTTGGCCAAGTGTAGGCAAAGTTGGCTCTTCTATGACTTGTGGACTGCAACTGCCACAATTCCTGAGTCTATCATGCTAGCTCAGGAATTCTGGGAATTGAAGTCTGTTCATAGAAGAGCCAACTTTGCCTATCCCTGCTATAGACTAACCTTGTAAGAAGGCGTTGAACTTCTCTAAATGTCTATGCATCTTTTACAGGAGTTTTTACAGAGAAATCCTTTTCCTGTCCCTGGTGTCCCTTGGAAGAGAGAATATTGATATTGGTAAGAAAATTAATCAATGATAGCAAAAGCCATCTCTGTTTGATAGGAAATCTGCAGCATGTTTCACTAATCCATGGGCTAAATCTTTAGATTTAATCCAAAAATTACTCATTCTCCTGGAAGACAGGGGAATACGCGCCGTCAGTTTATACTCTTGCTTTAAAAAAAAAATTCAAACCAATACTAAAAATGTATAGCATTACAAACAAAACTGGCTGTTTTTTTTGTTTTTTGAATATTGTAACTTTTATTTTATTTCAGTTACAGAACTCTTTCCTGAAAGAGTTCAATATTCTTAATTTTTTTCAACAAAGTAGATTGGCTTATGTGTTTGGCTGCTGAAATAACCTAGCGAGTTTCCAAAAAATAGAGTTAAACCTTGATCTGTCACACTTAATCCACCACTTTTAACCACCACAGGGAGGCTTTGGACAAGCAAACCAAGAGTGAAGAGATATATATCTTATCTCATAAAATATGTTTGGATTTTGAATTGCAGGGGGGGAATCAATTCATGCGGTACAATTTCTGTGCTTCCTGACTCCTAAGTTTTCTTCCTGTTTGCAGAGGCCTTTGACAACGAATACAGAGCTGCATATAAAAGCCTTCCAGAAGAAGTAGTGAAAAAAATGCAAGAGATTGATTCTCCACCCAGTGACAATGTAGAGTGGTGCAGAAAATGCTTTGGGGCACCTCTCATATAGATTCCCCCATGGAAGACTTACCAAGGAAAAAAAGGAGAGATAACTGGGAATGTATAAATTTGGCTTCAAGCTCCAGAATTCTAGTTAAAACCAACTGCTGTGTGCAATCCACTTAGAGTCAAGCTCATGAATTAAATATGCTAACTCAAAATAATCAAATTGACAGTTAACTCAACCATGTTCTATTTAATCCTTCCATGTAGAAGTGAAGAATGGTAACAAAGGGACATTAATTTGCTTGTTTTATTGTAAGATTTGTTCTTCTTTGCTTATGTTAGACTTCTAGCTCAAGAATACATTGATTTATGTATGGAGAAAATTCTACTACATTTATATGTACATATTTCATGTACATTTTCATTATGAAATACAGTTATTTCCCTTGGTTCAAAAGAATAGACTGTAGCTTTCACAAGTGGGCCTCTTAAAAGCCATCACTGTCCCAATTCACAGAAAAATTATAACTTTTATCCTGGCCGTGTAAAGCAAAACATATTGTTTCTTCTTTTCATAGTAACTTTTTAAACTGTACATATGTTTTCTGAAGCAATGATGGGTGTCTACCCGGAGTGCCTCTTAAGACTTTTTATAAAGGTAAACAATAGATGAATAAAGGTACATAAAGGGGCATGAAATATTCACATTTTTAGCATTCATAGTAAATTGCATGTGTGGGTCTGTGTATATCCAAATACACAGATTCACAAACATATACATATGTGTATATGCATACACACATGTATGTATATACATGTATATGGGACAGAGCTTAAAATTTCAGTACACTAATGTCCCATCCCTGCTTATTTTTTCTAACCTGTGGGATATGTATCTTTTTTGCACTGGCTGAATTAAATGTCTTTGTTAAATGTATTTATACTCATACACTTGAAGATGAATTTACTGAAAATGAAAATACTAATTTTTAATGTTAAAATATTTTATTTCCCTGCTTATATTCACACCTCACTTTTCTCGACAATTCCCAGGTTTATCTCCAACATCAGATATTCATTTAAAGCAGTGGTGTAATAAAGATTTGGGCTCAATAAGATTTGGGTTTAATAATTTTGCAAAGAAACAATTATGAATTTTTAACATGGATTAAGATTTAGATACAAAATGAATTCTTGATCATGATTTTTCAAGGCTGTCTTTTGCCCATATAATTATTCATTCTTTAATAGTACTGCTGGAGATAAACTATTACAAATCTTAGCCAAAGTGAAATTATCACATTACACAGAACACAACATTTTGCACTTTTTGGAACAATCTGGTCTGATAGCATTTTTTAAAATAAGCCACATTTCAAAATTCTTGGAATTTTGTTTTTAAAGCAATTTCCATGTTTTTAAGTTACTGTTTAGAACAGTTTCCATTGTATTACTTTCTGGTCCCACCCTTTCAAGAAAGTGTTGGGAGATTAGGGTATTAACACTCTCTGTACAATTACCTATTTTAATTTTTGAATCACTTATGTCCATCTGCAAATACAATGGGTTTTTCATCTACGCATGATTTTATGTTAATAAACCTCTTGTGAAACACAATTCTACTTAGTCATATTTACATTATAACAATTATATCTTAACCTAAGGCAAAAATAATGCTCTTGATTTTTTTTTAAAAAGAAAACTATTTACCACTACTGTTTTCTTGTTTCATTTATAAACTAATAGTTTAGTTTACTTGTCATTGGGGGCAACGTGGACCACCCTAAAACATCACATGTTTAATTAATCTTTTTGATCCCTCTGTAGTTAATACAAATAAAAATTCAAAATTGGTTTTATGAACTGCTGTTAGCCTTGTACACAATAAGACATTTTGACTACGGATCCAGAAGTACAAATATTTTGTCATTTGGAGCACCAGTGTGGGACCCACCTATATCCTCATATTGACTGTTATTTTTAATTTTTAAAAAATGTGATACTGGTGCAAAGGAATGTGCCACCCTCAACTACAGTACCACTCTTATTTGCAAAAAATGCTCTGAATCCCGCAAAAAAAAATTGGAACATCTTTAGAAAGCAAATATAGCCAGTCTAGATTTTTAAAAAATATTCCTCCCCGCAACACAGACACACAGAAAAAAACCAAAGATAAGCCAGAGGAGAAGCTGGTCTGTCATTTTGCCTTGTGGTGTTTTACTGTAGATCTTATCTTCCCCAAGTCATGTCATGACAGTTCTCATACTCCCAAGTTGCCAGCATGCTGACCATTCCAACAGGACAGGGGGTCACCCCTCTCAGGATAGTGAACATGTAATTCCGTGGGGGGGGGGGGGGGCATTCTTGAATGAAATTTTCCAGCATCCCTAAATAACGAGCATTGCTGACCAAAAATCTTTGTTCAATTTCTGTCAAACATTCAACAATTTTGCGTTTGCCAAGGTTGCCTAGCCAACTGCCCAATAAATTATAGCTAACAAAGTATAATTTAGAATGATTGTTAATTATATCCATGACAGTGGATATAATACTACATAGGTTTCATACCAAAGCTATTGTGTGCCTTTTGAATATTTCACCTTTGATCTTATTTTAATGTAAATATGTATAGATCAATACAATATTCAGTGTTTCGATGTTTTTCAAAGGGTGGAGATCCAATTGCAATTGAACTTTCGCTAATCACAAGCTATTTCCAAATTTGCTCTTGAAATCAAGTATAGACATCGTTTCCTCTTACTATCTATAGAGGAATAGTAAATTTTGCCCTTACTGCAATGTATATTAGGAGCCACACAGGAAAAGTTAGTGATTATGCAAATTCTGGGATCTCATTATACCCTTTAATATATGTAAGATTTAATATCTTTAAGTGAAATCCGTGGGACTTATTTGTGTTTCGTTATTTACCAATTCAAAGGTTAACATTTCAGTGGCTGGTGAATACTTTGGAAAACCTTAATAAAACAATAAAAGGCGAGTATTTCAGAGTTATAAAATAGTACAATGTTTGTACAGCCAATTTTTATACATCTTTGGAAATCCATGTGTTTTGGGGAGGGTAGAAAAATATCCCTCAGGGCAGCCTTATGTATTTATACTCTAAAAGAAGTCTTGAGTTATAATGAGATTATGTGGAAAGCATCTGTTCTCAAATGCCATATAAAAATCCACATAATTCAGAGCTATTTAATTATAAGAGGGAACAATATGGGAATATAAAATTGCACATTGATGTTAATATACTGCGCATCAGATTGAAAAATCAATTGTCAGACAAATTAAGACCTCTATTGAGTAGTTTTGTAAAAAAAAAAACAGCAATTAGCAATGAAGCTGCTATTCCCCATTTTCAATTGTATTTTATAAAGTAGATCTGCTATAAATTCATTTAGGACAGGCGTATGCTCATTAACTACTGTGCATAATATAAACACAGTACTATATCTGGCTTCAAATTAAAAGTTTATAATTTAAAAAGAGCCGTTTCTAAAACATGTATTAGATAACCATACCTTTGGAAAAGACATATGAAGAGAAATATGCTTGTTATTCTTGACCACTGATCCCACGTAACTGATCCCAGTAACGTTAGAAAACATGTTTCACAGCTTCTAGTAACTTAGAAATAAAGTAGAAAACATCCCCAAGATTTTAAATTTTTAAGGAAAACTTGAAAAATATCTTTAAGGTCAACATTAACTGATACATGTATTTTTAATCTTCCAAGCATCGTTAAGAGAAACTGGAAATTATCCTGCATTGTAGATAATCGAAGTATAAAAAGGGAGAGGATTTAAAATCAAAGAGAAATGGACGAGTTTCTTTCGGAATGTTTCATTATGCATTTGTAATATGGAGAGAAAAGACTGACATGGGAGTTTTCTATTACCAATGCAATAATTATAATTGTACAAATATGTCAGCTGTATGCTTGCTTTAATCTAACAAATATCTAATTTACTGTAGATAAAAGGGTGGTAATATTTTAAAATTACTGTTGTATAGGAACCCTCTGATTTAGAAACCACTTGTTAATATCGTAAAAAAATAAATGAAAGTATAGATACACCTTCTCATGTCTGCTTTTTGTGTGAATGCTGTTTAGCAGAGATTTAAAGCTAAAATCAAATGTAATGTATTTTTTGGAGTATAAAATGGCCTGGAGTATAAGATGCACATTAAATTTTGGGGAGGAAAACAAGAAAATTAATTTTCTGCCTCTGCCTACTAGCATCCATCGGTATTCATCCGGCTAGCATCCTTGCAGCAAACAGCCTGGTCAGCTGTTCCAGGCTGCTGGGATTGCCACAACTCATCGGCGCCTCTGCGTGTTGCATTTTTTAACGTGTTTTCAGTCTCTGCATGCTGTTTTAGACCCGTTCCAGACTGCAGAGATCGTCACAGCACATCGCCACCTCCATGCATTACATTTTTGGCCCAGTCTAGGTGGCGGGGATTGCCACTGCCTGAAACCGGCCGAAAACACAACGCATGGAGATAGTGATAGGCTGTGGTGATCCTAGCAGCCTGGAACAGGCTGCAAACGGCATATGTGGAGGCCGAAAACATGACGCACGAAAATTGAAAACAGAAGAGTGGGCGGAGTTTTGGCAACACTTGCTGTATAAGACGCAGACATTTCCATCCACTTTTAGGGAGAGGAAAATGTGTCTTATACAGTGGAACCTCTACTTAAGAACACCTCTTCTTAAGAACTTTTCTAGATAAGAACCGGATGTTCAAGATTTTTTTTTGGCTCTTAAGAATCATTTTCTACTTAAGAAGCCGAGTCTGGAAAAATTTCCCAGGAAATTTGAGAGCGGCAAGAAGGCCTGGCCAGTTCCCTGCAACTCTCTCTTTAATCCCGGCCATCTCAGGCTTTTCTGGGCTGCTAGAGGAGCCTTTTGGTGGCGCTTAAGGAGGCTTTGGCAGCGTAGAGCGAACAAAGCATTTTCCTTTCTCTGGGCGCTTGGAGAGGGAATAAACCTCTGCCAGCACCTAGAGAAAAAAGAAACACTCCCTTCGCTCTGGGCAGCGACTGTCCTCTTCTTCTTCTTCCTCCTCCTCCCACCCAAATTCCGAGCTTTTATTTCTTTCCTAATGGGTTTGCACGCATTATCTGCTTTTACATTGATTCTTATGGGAAAAATTGCTTCTACTTACAAACTTTTCTACTTAAGAACCTGGATACGGAACGAATTAAATTCTTAAGTAGAGGTACCACTGTACTCTGAAAAGTATGGTATGTTCCATACATATGCCATAGTGCTGTGATGGCGAACCTAAGGCACGTGGCATGCGGAGCTGTACCGGTGGGCATGCAAGTTCAGGTCCAGCATGTTTTTCGGGCCTTCTGGGCCCACTGGGTATTTTCAGCCTCTGGAGGGGGCGGGAGAAGGCTGTTTTCGCCCTCCCCAGGCTCCCAGGAAGGCCCTGGAGCTTGGGAGAGCCAAAAAAACGGCCCTTCCAGTTCAACCGGAAGTCAGCAAATGGAACATTTCCATCCTCTGAAGACCTCTGGAGGGGTGGGGAAGGCTGTTTTCACCTTCCCCGGGCTCCTATAAAGGCTTTGAAACCTGAGAGCAAAAAACAGGTGTGCAATCGCATGCCAGCAGCAGGGGGGAGGAGCCATGCACACATGCATGGGGGGGTATGGAATTATGGGTACGGGCACGCATGCAGCCCCCCCCTTTTTGGCACGTGAACCAAAAAGGGTTTGCCATCACTATCATAGTTTCACAGTGGTTAGGACACAGTATTGCAGGCTGATTCTGCCTACAGCCAACAATTTGATCATAACTGGCTCAAGGTTGACTTAGCTTTTCATCCTTCTGAGATGAATAAAATGAGATTCAAGACTGTTGGGGAAAATATATAGACACTATAAACTTTTCAAGAGAGTGCTATGAAGCACTGTGAAGTGGTATATAAGTCTAAGTTCCATTGCAATAAGAATGTTATAAATAAGAGGCCACTTGCTGAGCAAGGAAAAGCCAAAAATCACAGCCCTGAATGATACAAAAATGAAACCTCTTGACCACAGACATTCATTCATTAATGATCATTTAAATTGATAGGGATTAGCAAAAAGGACAACATAGAATCGAGTTTGTTCTGATCATAAAAACTTTATTTTAACGTTTTAGGAGCACAGTTCATTGCTTACTTCTGGCTTGATTCAGATTTAGATGTAGAAGCTCTTAGAGAAGAAAGTCTACGCCGCTTAGCTATTTGTTCTTGCCGCTTCTCTTTTGCCTCCTGAAAAGGGGACCAAGAATATTACATATTAGCATAAAACTGCATTTCAAGTTTTTAAATGATGTAAATTCATTGTGTGAAGTTGCAAGCACTTTCTTTTATATCACCATAGCAAAAACTCCTATCTGTAGCTGTCAGTTTCCAAATATGTAAGCATATTCTAATAAGATTTAAGGCAGAGGCCAGAAATGTCAGCTATATTTACCTTGTGAACGAACAGCCTAAAGAAAGCATACATCCCCAGCCTCATCTTCCTGTCCATAAATTTTACTATTACATGAAATACTTTCAACAATGCCCTTGTTCCATTATCCAAAGTCGAGTATTTTTAGTTGAAAGCAACAGACTTGATTCTATATAGTAAGACTCTACTATATTTATATTCCTAGCATCATCTATTGTTCACCACTCACTCTTCATACCACAAATCATACAGCCAACTGATCTTTCCCTAATCACCAATTGCATGGTTTAAAATCTCAATTGCCTGTAGATTAAAATAGCTAGGTGGGTTAGAACAAAGACCTATTTTATTTGCTCTATATGTTGGGACATATTTCGCTATGTCAGTACTTCATTAACACTAATAACTGTGGAGTAAGAAATATTTGCATACCTATTGTGTAGATGTATAAACTCAATTACACCTATTATACATGGGTCAATGTTTAGTCTTGTGAGCCAACAATTTCCAAGTTTCAGCTTTAAGCTCCTCAACATTCTGCAGTGAGGTATTCATCTCTGATACATGGCTTCACATTCAGGAATTACATGAAAAGGAACATGACCCTCCCACCAAAGAATCCCCCTCCCCAAGCATATGCAGGAAACAGACCTTCATTCTCTTAGCCAGAAGCTTGGCGTATTCAGCAGCCTCTTCCTTATTCTTCTGGGTTCGCTGTTTCTTTAGCGCAATACGTCTGCGCTTATGCTGCAGGACTCGGGGAGTCACCAAACGTTGGATCTTGGGTGCCTTGGTCCTTGGCTTCTTTCCTAAGATGGGCAAGACAGGCAGAATAGAATAGAATTTTATTGGCCAAGTGTGATTGGACACACAAGGAATTTATCTTGGTGCATATGCTCTCAGTGTACATAAAAGAAAAGTCCGTCAAGAATCATAAGGTACAACACTTAATTATAGTCCAGGTATAAATAAGCAATCAGATATTAAGAACCAGTCAATATAAATTGTAAGGATACAAGCAACAAAGTCATAGTCATACAGTCATTAGTGGGAGGTGATGGGAGGGATGAGATTAATAATAATGCAGACTTAGTAAATACAGTGATCCCCCGCTCGTTGCGAGGGTTCCGTTCCAGGACCCCCCGCAACGAGCGGGTTTTCGCGAAGTAGCGCTGCGGAAGTAAAAAACCATCTGCGCATGTGCAGATGGTGTTTTTAACTTCCGCAGCGCTAGCGAGGAGCCGAAGATTGGGGGCGGCGCGGCTGTTTTAAAACGTCGCCGCCGACATGGGGGGCTCGCTAGCACCCCCCCCCGAACCCCCAACCCGGGTTTGGGGGGGTGCTAGCAAGCCCCCCATGTCGGCGGGGATGTTTTAAAACACCCGCGCGGCTTTCCAATGAGTCCCGAAGACAAACGCGGAAGTTTGACGTTTGTCTTCGGGACTCACTGGAAAGCTCCGATCGTTTTAAAACAGTTGCGCCGTTCTCCGCTGACTCCTGGCGAACTTCCCCGCTTTAGGAGTCAGCGGAGAACGGCGCGCCTGCTTGGCTTCCCTTGCCAGCGCAGCCAACGTGCGCTACGATCTTCTGGGCGAGCCAGGCTCAGTGACGGAAGGCAGCCGCTTGGCCCGGGATGCTGGGCCGAGAGGAGCCGGGCTTGATCCGCTGAGCCTGGCTGGCCCGGAAGATCGTAGCGCACGTTGGCTGCAGCGGCGGCGACATTGCTGCCGGCTTGGCTTCCCTCACCGCTGCAGCCAACGCACACTACGATCTTCCGGGCCAGCCCGGCTCCTCTCAGCCCAGCATCCCGGGCCAAGCGGCTGCCTTTCGTCACTGAGCCTGGCTCGCCCGGAAGATCGTAGCACGCGTTGGCTGCAGCGGCGAGGGAAGCCAAGCAGGCAGCAATGTCGCCGCCGCTGCAGCCAACGCGTGCTACGATCTTCCAGGCGAGCCAGGCAGCTGCTTGGCCCGGGATGCTGGGCCGAAAGGAGCCGGGCTTGAAGATCGCAGCGCGCGTTGGCTGCGGTGGCGAGGGCTTGCGATGGAGGGTGGAGGAAGCGGCCATGGGAGGGCGAGCTGCCTCAGGGAAGAGGATCGGGCGGGACCAGGTGGGGGCTGGAATGTCTACCTCTGTCGGCTGCTCCGGGCCAGGGCGAAGGGCGGGCGAGCGGCGAAGGGCGGGCGAGTGGGTGCTGGGGAGGGCTTCTCGCCCTCCCGCCAGCAAGAGGGGGAGCGAACGGCAGCGAGGAGTTTGCGTGGGCGGTGGGGAAACTCCTCGCTGATGCCAGCAAGAGGGGGAAGACCCAGGGAAGCCGCCCAGCAGCTGATCTGCCGGGCGCCATCTACGTATGCGTGCCCATAGAAAAAAAGGGCACGCATGCGTAGATGGTGTTTTGACTTCCGGGTTCAAAAATCGCAAATTACCCTGTTCGCAATGGTCGGGGACGCAATAACCGGGGGATCACTGTAGTTTGACAGTGTTGAGGGAATTATTTGTTTAGAAGAGTGATGGAGTTCTGTTCTTGTGTCTAGTTGTTCTGGTGTGCAGTGTGCTTTTTTACTATTGTATGTTTTGGTATGTCAACAATTGAATAGTTATTGGAAACCTGAGGCTGATGTTCTATAGAAAGGCTGTCAAACTCATGACACACCCACCCAATTTAGTGAAGGGGAGAAAAGGCACAATATATCATGTGCTGATGCAAGCTTGACACCCCTGGTCTACAATTAAAACAGTAATACACAAGTAAAATAATTACACAGAATAGGCTGGCAGATCATTAAGGATATGTCTTCCCATCTACAATGTGATAACAGAGTCCGCAGAAGGGTAGCCTAGAAATCCAATTAAATAAATAAATAAAGGCGTAATTTCACATAATCCACAGAATGTGAAATATGTGAAAATGAAATTCAAGGTGTACTGGGCAACACATAACCTGTCCTGGCAAACCGGTGGGCACGAAATTCAATCTGATTCATCTTCAAAAAATACATAGGCAGTCCACATACAACCACAACTGAGCCCCAAATTTGTTGTGAATTTTGATCACATGGTAATGGGGATGGCTTCAAAGGTCGTAAGTCACTTTTTTCAGTGCCATCGTAACTTTGAATGATCACTAAACAAACTGTTATAAGTCAAGGACTACCTGTAGATGACAAAAGTTTAAGTTCTCTAACTCATGGTTTAAATTACATGTTCTTGGGCAGAACCTTTGAGTAACAGCTCCTCGTGTATTGCAATTGGAAACTAGTATGAAGGATCACCTTATACAGATAGTCCTCGACTTACAACAGTTCATTAGTGAGCATTCAAATTACAACAACGTTGAACAAAGTCACTTATAGCGATTTTCCACTTACAACCATTGTAGCATCTCCACCATCACCTAATCAAAATTCAGCTTAGCAACTGACTTGTATTGATGGTTTTGCAGTGTCCCAGAACCCCCTTTGTGACCTACTGACAAGCAAAGTCAATGGGGAAGCCAGATTCATATTCCTAACTTAATCGTTGTGATTCACTTAACAAGTGTGACCACAACGATAGTAAAATGGGGCAAAATTCACTTAACAAACGTCTCACTTAGCAACAGACTCAACTGTGGTTGTGAATTGAGGACTACCTCTACTAAACTTAGTTTGAAAGATAATCAGAAACAAATAAATTTATAATTGAAATTGATCTCAAGCATGATCTCGAGTCTTCGGAGAGGGGCATACAAATCTAATAAATTATTATTATAAACTATTATTCGTGGGCAGATAAAGACCTCTGGATGGATCAAATGCTGAAATCACTAACCAATAATGCAGTTTGATCACGGATTCAATGAACTATGCTAAACCAGGCAGAATGGTTTGTAAGTCATAAAAGAGTAATCACAGCAAATGTCAGGCTTTATTCAAATATTTTAGTCTCAGTATTAGTGCAATCTTTATCCAAGGGGGAAAAAAACTATCTTACTCCCCTGATTTAAATCAGATGTTATAATTTTCTGCAGTGCAGTAGGTGCAGAATACCTATAGTAACTTTTACAAATTAACGTTTTTCCGCTTTAAAAAGCTACTGCATATCACCTTTGAAAAATGCATAGCAAGTAATTATAAATTTAGACATATACCTAAATATATGTGCACATCCAGGATATTTATTTATTTGTTAGAGTTGAAAGGGACCATGAAGGCCATCAAGTTCAACCCCCTGCCCAAGCAGGAACCCTATAGCACACCAGTGATATTGATTTGATATTTGATATCAAGATCAGTTGTAGGTTTTACTTACCTTTGCTACCGATTTGGGAACGGGAGTGCACAGTCATGCAATACTTCTGTGCAGGCGCAAAGCTCCTGCGCATAGCATTTTTGATTATGTCCGGGCGGGTAGGTGAAGCCTACCGATTCACCAAACCGGTGTGAACCGGTAGCAACCCACCACTGACCAAGATGTATTAAAGCTTTAGGTAAAAAAAAAAACCCTAAGTAACTGACACTTTCATTTAGCTATATTTCTTCCCTCAAATCCTTTGATTTCCATAAAAATTTGAACAGACCAAATGAAAAGCACTACTTGAACTATGAAATTCCCTCTTGACAAAACAGCTAAAGTATTACTCCATTTTCTTACCTTCTTTGTTTAACGGTCTCCTCACAACGTACTGACGGACGTCATCTTCTTTGGAGAGATTAAACAGCTTTCGGATTCTGCTAGCTCTCTTGGGACCAAGGCGACGGGGCACCGTATTATCAGTCAATCCAGGAATATCCTTCTCACCTTGAAAAATTGTCAAAAAATAGGTGCTATTTATATTATCAGCAAACATAGGCTAAAAATCATCCCTCATCACAAGTCCACCCCTGGCTTCTGAATGTTATGCTTTACAAAACAAGAATTATTTTAAAATAAAAGGTAAGAGGGAGCCTGAAAATCTTTTATTATTCTTATTAGCTTGTCAAAAATCATAGTATTCCTTTAGGTAATGCCCCACTATATGCCAAGGAGACCAAGGCTGGCAATCTTTGCCCAAAGTGAAAGTGCTTAGGAATATTTTCTATTCTTCCAAGAAAAATTCTCACTAATACGTGTTGCTCAGTGGTGGGATTTAAATTTTTTTACTGCTGGTTCTGTGGGCATGGCAGGGGAAGGATACTGTATAATCTCCATTCCCACCCCACCCTAGGGGAAGGTTACTGCAAAATCCCAATTTCCTCCTGATCAGCTGGGACTCAAGAGGCAGAGAATAGATGGGGATCGGGGTGAGTCAGAAGTGGTAAAATTTTCACTGCCTCTTCTCCAGAACTGGTCAGAACCTGCTGAAACCTCCCTCTGGTGCTGTCCCTTCAAATGAAAAATAGACAAACAATTCACCTTTCTTTATAATGACCAAGTTCAAGACGCTTAAGTTGGCATCAACGATGCATCCTCGAACAGATTTGCGTTTTCGTTCTCCAGTTCTCCTAGGACGGTAACAGGAGTGGCCCTTGCTAAGCAGCAAACGGACACGGCCATGAGTGAGGACACCTTGCTTCATGGGGAAGCCTTGCTTGTCATTGCCACCACTAATGCGGACAACGTATCCCTACAGAAAGGAGCAATGTAAACTTTTCAGAAACACTTTTCAGTACCACGTATACCAGACCTGGGCAAGGGGCAGCCCGCGGGCCGCATCCGGCCCGCCCGCTTTCTGACCAGCCAACCTGCTGTGACCAGTCTGCAGAAGTCGGATCCGCTCCAGTGTGAGGATGAAAGAGCTCACCACGTCTGCCAGGACTCCTCCGGTTCCTGCTTTCCTGATGAATCATGAGGAAAGCAGGAACAGGAGGAGTCCCGGCAGATGCGGTAAGCTCTTTTATCCTCGCACTGGAGCGGACTGACCTCCTACCAAGAACAGCCGAGAACAGAAACCACACAAACACTCCAGCGCAGTGACTGTGGTGCACCATGTTGCCATAAAGCAAACAATTAGGGGTCTGTAGAGCAGATCTGTGTGTTTAGGCCAGGATAGAACTGAGTTAATTATATTAGTCCGGCCCTCTACAACCATCCCAATTTCTCATGCGGCCCCATGGCAAAATTAATTGCCCACCCCTGATGTATACTGTACCTGTGCATTTATTAAAGTGTCTTATAAAGTAGTACCCCTGCCGTAAAAGGTAGCAATGCTACTTTTGGTTGGTTTATGGAATTCACTTCCAGAAGAGGTCGTGACAGCTGTCAGCCTGGATAGCTTCAAGGCAGGACCAGACAGATCCATAGATACCAAGTATATCGGTGGTTATTGAAACAGGTGCCCAAGTGCTGCCTCTCTGTTGGTTGAGGCAGGCAGGATTCCCTTGGGTACCTTTTGTTGGGGGTCAAGGGAAAGGGAGGGTCTTGCCTTCTCTTTCTGCTCAAGATCCCGGTGTACAATGGGTGGGCTACTGTGTGCACAGAATGCTGGACTCGATGGGCTTTGGCCTGATTCAGCATGGCTCTTCTTATGTTCTATAAAGCCGGAATATCAAGATCTGCTCATTTGCATAGTGAGATTCCCATGCCCATCACCTTAGAAACAGTGATTTTCAGAAAATGCAAAAGCCCCCCCCGCCCCAAAAAAAAAAGAGAGACCCGACGCCTTTACCTTCCACTCTTCACCAAGAGCATCAGCCGAGACTTCTGCAGTCATCCGCTTCTCATAGAACGTGCGCAACTTACGCTCATCGTCCACCTCGATGAGCTTCTGGCAGCCAGTCGCAGGGAACGAAATATTGAGCTATAAAGCGAGAGAAAGGCTTATTAGATCCCCACCACCAGAAATAAGGGAAGGAAGAGGAGCGGAGTTTTGGGCGAACTCCTGGCCCAGAGCGCCTGCAAAGGAAGGCTAAAAACAGCCATTGCTTCTCGCCTTCTCCCTCTCGCCTTCCCCAATCCGCCTCAATCCTCCTGGACGGCGACGTTCCTACGGCCGCTTTGCGTCCTGTCTCCCCCCGCCGGCTGCCTTCTGTCCGCCAACATGATTATTTATGAGCCCCGAGAGAAGCCGTACGAGAGGGGGGGGGGGAATAAAGTCTCGGCTCCTACCTTCATGGCACCAACGCGGCCGCTCGCTCCGAGTCAGCCACGGGAAAGAGGCCCTACTTCCGCTCAGTCGGAATTCACATAGGCCGCGAAGGATCTCGCGAGACTCCGTGGGGCGCCTCGTTCGACTCCTGTGCGACGACAGAGCTAGAAAAATTAGAATGATCGTTGTTTATTGCTAGCGGAGCTTCCGGGTTCAATAGACTTTTCTTCCTAGCGCTTTTTCTTTTTCTTTCTATTGTAATAGTGGAGAATTAAATTTGACGTCCAATTTTTTTTCTTTACCCTAAAAGCATGTTTAGGAGAGGGTATTTTTTCCTTTTTGCCTATCTTTCTGATCAACAATTTTTTAGAAGGTACGTTGCTTGTGGATTTATGAAAAAAATCGTATACGGTAGCGCTATATTGAAAATCAGTTATCAGGTACAAAAATATAAAATGAAGAGAGTAACGTTCAGTAAAGGAATCATAATCAGATAAAAAAGGTAAATATTTCAAATATTCGAATCCAATTTGGAGGATTTTAAACACTCCGGTTTCATATTTTCCATCTATTGAAAGACTTCACACAGATTTTACTATTTTGCACATCTGCGCCTTTCACGCCTGGTGGCTGCTTAGAGGAGTGTTTCCCAACCTTGGCCACTTGAAGATATCTGGACTTCAACTCCCAGAATTCCCCAGCCAGCGAATTTTGGGAGTTGAAGTCCAAATATCTTCAAGTGGCCAGGGTTGGGAAACACTGGGAGAAGTGTCTACACACCATAGTTTTCTTGGCAAGACTTTCTGGCCGAGATTTTTCCAGAAGTATAACATTGTTTATATACATAAAATAAGCACTGATAAGAGGAAACATTAGGATAAGGAAGGTAGGTACCCTGGTGCGTTTATGCACGCTATATGCCTCCTTCCCAGGGCTGAGAGAAAGAGGCACCCAGCTGCATTTCTGCCTAAGAAATAACTAAAATTCATCGTCTCCCAGTTTCTAGCCCAGTGCCTTAACCACTGCACCAAACTGGCCCTTTTATAACTTTATATTATTATTCATATTTCAAGTGGGATACCTATTTCCTCTTATATAAGGAAATAGTTTCACAAAACAAATAATATGTTTTGTGTAGTATGTCTTGCTGCGTGAATGGAAATGAATGATTTTAAATGCTATTAGAGTTTTTAAAGTTTTTTAGCTGTATTAATTGGATTTTTTAGATATGTATATTGTATATTGTTTTGATATGTTGTGAGCCGCCCCAAGTCCTTGGAGAGGGGCAGCATACAAATCCAGTTAATTAATAAAGTAAATAAATAATAGCAATACAGTTGCTTGTCCCAATCAGATTATTATAAATCATCTGAATGATAATGGCAACAGCTAGAACAAGTGAAAGACATTCAGACAACAGAAAACACTTTGTTTTAAATTACGGAATTTGTTGCCGGAGATTGCACCTAAAAAGATGGAATTAATACATATTATTATATATTAAATTATATATATATTTAAATATCTTCAAGCCTCCTGGAGACCCTAAAGACAGACAATAAGTACATTGTAAAAATAAAATGAACTAGATTCTCAGCTTTAAAAAATATTGTATAGTATGGCAACAGAATGAAATGAGGAACAATAACAACCAAGGTAAGAATACTATGACTGGGCTGAAAAGATGTAGGTGACTGTTAGATGGCATCGATCACTATAATGATGTTATACAGTATAAAGTACAGAAGAAAAGTAGGACATAAAGGGCCAGAAAAATTAAAATTCAAAACTTTTCCCTACCGGTTCTGTGGGTGAAGCTTAATGAGCGTGGCAGAGGGAAGGATACTGCAAAATCTCCATTCCCACCCCACTCTGGGGCCAGCCAGAGGTGATATTTACCGTTTCTCCGAACTACTCAAAATTTCCACTACTGGTTCTCCAGAACCTATCAGAACCTGATTAATTTCACCCCTGGTTTATTTTATGATTGCCATTTAATGACTGCTGCAAAAAGGCTCGTAAAATCTTCAAGTGAAATCTAGCCTGGGATAACAATATCACTGCTCTGTTTTGGAGTACAGTGGTACCTCTACTTAAGAACTTAATTTGTTCCGTGACCAGGTAGAAAGTTTGTAAGTAAAAGCAATTTTTCCCATAGGAATCAACGTAAAAGCAAATAATGTGTGCGAACCCATTAGGAAAGATATAAAAGCTCGAATTTGGGTGGGAGGAGGAGGAGGAAGAAAAGGAGGAGGACAGTCACTACCGAAGGAAGAAGGTGAGGTGAATCAAAAAAATCTAAAACTTTAAGGCTTAAAAAGTGGGGGGGGACGACTCTGAGGCGGCAAGGAGGACCACACGCCTCCCATACATAGGATTTTTTTCCAGGTTCGGGTTCTTAAGTAGAAAATGGTTCTTAAGAAGAGGCAAAAAAATCTTGAACACCCGGTTCTTATCTACAAAAGTTCTTAAGTAGAGGCGTTCTTAGGTAGAGGTACCACTGTACTTTTAAAAACAGGTCTTTCTATACACAACAGAATTTCCAGCAAGAGGTGACAAGGTGGTGCTCACTTGCATCCACAATTGAGTCTAAAATTTTTGCTGCTAAGTGAGACCCTTGTTAAGTGCATTTTGCCCTATTTAAATAAATCTCTCACCATAGTAGTTAAGTGGATCAGTGCAGTTGTTAAGTTGGTAACACAGTTGTTAAGTTGAATCTGGCTTCCCCATTGACTTTGCTTGGCAAGAGGCCAGAAAAGGTGATCCTATGAACCCGACACACTGCAACTATGCTAAATATGAATCAGTTGACAAGCATCTGAATATTGATTATGTGACCATGCTGCAACAGTCATGTGAAAGTGGTCATAAGTCACTTTTTCCAATGCCATGGTAACTTCGAGCAGATTAAATGAACTGTTGTGAGTTGAGGACTACCTATGTAGTCCGGATAGTTGTAGAGACAAAGACCCAAGTTGATTAAAGGTACTTGGGGCTACCTGGGCATTTAATGACTATGGGAAATCACTTCCCAACTACAAAAAGCTGTACATGGGACTATCTTTGAAGACCTCCTAAAAGCTACAACTGGACCAAAATGTGGCAGTTCATGCAGTTCTGAGCAACCCGTTTTACCCAAGTTACACTATATTGTGCAAGCTGCACTAGCCCCATGGATGTATTCACTTCTAAATCTATGGGATTCTTTTCCCCAGACTGCTTAAAATGCCCTTGTAATAAAACACATACAGCAAGCTGAATTACTCCTAAATGGCAATTTGGATAAGAATCGGTCCGGATCCCACTACCCAGTAAACCCATGACCTAGTTTATATTCAGTGGCCATATTTCATTTTTTTAAAAACTAGATTTTATTGATTTTTTAACAAGTTTAATAAACACACAACATAAAACAGTGCACAGTGAAGAAAAATGCCCACCACCCCGACACACACACATACCCCACCACCGTATCGGGGGTGTTTCTTATATAACCCACTGTAAGCAAAGAGCAAATTATCTATTTACATATTATAGAGTGATTCCAATTTATTTCTTGAAGCTTGGTCTCGGATTCTACTCGTCATATATCTTCTTACATATTTCAGAGATAATAGAGGTGGCCCTCTGACCTACTAGGAAAAGATAAATAAGTGGGTCATGCAAATGGGTTTATCAAAAACATTCCAACATTATGTTGTAAAGTTTTATACTGTCAGTCTTTTCCTTCTCTTTACAATGTCGTAAGACCTAAATATGTAAGCTACAGTTCAGCCTTGGATCAGGGCTGCCCAACATGGCTTAGCGAGGAATCCAGTGTGCCTGCACTGTTTGGATGCCTAATAAAATCACGTATCTTTGAAGTGATTTGATTGCTTTGGGTGAAGCTGGTTTTGGCCATGACATTGACAACAAACCCTGAATGGCATAGGGCCGTTCTTGCCAGAGTTGATTGGCTAACTGTCCCTCATGGCATGCGCCTAGGTCACTGGGTTGTATAGGCAAGTGTGCTCCAGATTCTTTCCCTTCAACTTAATCATCTGATGATATTGTAGAGGTGCCCTTTCTTGGGGATTGCCCCAATATTTTGGAACAGTTCTCACCTGAGATAACAGAAGGGCCCTGTCGTCCTACTTCTGAAAAGTCATAAAGATTAGGTTTTTCCTTCAGGTACAGGGCTAGGATGCAGGGGAGCAGAATATAGAACTGATTAATGTTATGGCCCCTTGGTGGGAGTGTGATGATGACCCCTCACATCCTGGACACAAATTGTTTCAACTCCTACCCTCAAAACGTCGCTACAGAGCACTGCACACCAAGACAACTAGACACAAGAACAGTTTTTTCCCGAACGCCATCACTCTACTAAACAAATAATTCCCTCAACACTGTCAGACTTTCTACTAAATCTGCACTTCTATTCTACTAGTTTTTCTCATCATTCCTTTCACCCATTTCCTCCCATGTTGACTGTATGACTGTAACTTGTTGCTTATATCCTAAGATTGTTATTAATATTGCTTCTTCATTGCTTATTTGACCCCTATGACAATCATTAAGTGTTGTACCACATGATTCTTGACAAATGTATATTTTATTTTATGTACGCTGAGAGCATATTTTATGTACGCATATGCACCAAGACAAATTCCTTGTGTGTCCAATCACACTTGGCCAATAAAAATTCTATTCTATTATATTCTTATACAGAGAACAGGATTGTTTTATTAGTTTTGTTGTGAGCCACCTAGAATTAAAGCTAGTCCTCAACTTATAACCCTTCATTTAGTGACCATTCGAAGTTACAATAGCACTGAAAAAAGTGACTTACTACGTTATAACCCTAACCCTAATCTAGCTCTGGCCATGGATATGAATGACTTACTTCTGGGGTTTTAAATTGTTATTGTATTGTTTTTAAGGAGTTGGGCAGCTTATAAATCAATTAAATTAAATTAAATTAAATTAAATTAAATTAAATTAAATTAAATTAAATTAAATTAAATTAAATTAAATTAAATTAAATTAAATTAAATTAAATTAAATTAAATTAAATTAAATTAAATTAAATTAAATTATTAAATTAAATTAAATTAAATTAAATTAAATATAAAAAGTACAGCTAGACATAAGTACTCTTTATTCCGTTTTATTTTTCATCCTGTCCTGTGACCTGTGTTAGCCAATAACAGGAAAGGGAGAGGGAGAAGAATAGGAGGGGAGAGACAGAAGGAAAGAGAGAAATTGATCCTCTGGCAGGCATAGGCATTTTTCTTTCATTATTCCTATGCACAGCTATCTACCATTTGCAAAAAAGGAAAACTGTGTCAGTGATGTCTGCTTTATGAATATTTAATATGCATTAAATGCTGAAGAGGATTAAACTGACAGTCTCATTTTTCCCGTTTTAAATATGCCATGAATAGAATTTTAAAAATCATTTTGACTGAACATTAAACAGTTAAATGGTAAAAGCCCGAGAAAACCTGTCTTCTTAGTGTCACACTAAGATGTCATATAAATTGAATAATTTAGATGGAAATAATTGTTACTAACAGCTTCCACGATAGCATGGTATTGCCACCAGGGCCCTGTGGCTTTCAAAGGAACCGAAACAACAGGAGTTTCCAAGGGATACCTATGAAGATTGCACTCCCACATTATTATGAAGTTTGTGGTAACTTTCTTCCAAACCACAAAATATTGATAAACATCTTATCAAGTGCCAGAGAAATCAGGAGATCGAGTAGTTCAAATAGGTATACAGATGTATTGCAAGCTTAAGTTCTCTACAAGAATCTGAACTACTGACAGTCAAAGCAGTTTGGTGGCAAATAAGGAATTCAAGATGGCCTAGACTTAGATCTCTTCTGAGAGAGAAGGAACTCAAGGCAGATGCTTTTGACCCTCTCCCTCAGGCTGAGCCTGATCATCTCCTACATATCATGTTTTTGTGCTGGTTTTTCCTGCAAGACAGGAAATTTGTTAGAGCAGTTGGTGAAGGAATAATTTCCACTATCTTTGTTATTATGTTATGCTGGGAAAATTTATCCCTCTGTTAAAATGAAGACATGCTTAAATTGAGCTGAACTGGTAATTGAGAATTGAGAAGCTTTCTTGGTGAGAGTATGGAAGTTTCCATTGCCGTTTTTCCAGGGTTTTTTAAAATTTCCAAATCTAATATACACTAAAAGTAGCTTCTCCTCTAACTACTAGCTTTAGTTAACTTGACTCCAGAAAAAGCCAGAGGTTACTACTTGCTGAAACCTCTGTTTAGCTCACTTCAGTGTTGAACACACAACAGGAGAAAAGGAATACAGTATTATTTACTTCCTGGAATCCCAATAATGTGAGAAGCAAAAATGTTTGTACCACAGCCACCTTCCAGAATTAACAGGTGACATTTTGCCTCTAATGTAGAAGCACCAAAGAAGCTATCTTCTTAGATGCCATATGCAAGTTTCTGGGCCTGGAAGATCTATTGCACCAGCCATTCTGCTAATTACTAGTGTGAATTATATAGGTGTCTTGCTTAATAACCCCCATGATTTATCACCATAATGGGTAGAGCACATCACTGTCGTAAGTCGAAGATTACCTGTAGCCCATTTTGACACCTCAGAATTATCCTGTTCCATTTTGTTCTGGATGGTTGCTGAATTGGATCTAGTGATTGGAATGGGCAAATAATATATGATTTCCCACACACACACGCATGCGCGCATGCACAAACATATATATAATCTGTTATTGAAAGAGATGGAGAAGTCA
Source organism: Erythrolamprus reginae (assembly GCF_031021105.1). Classification (NCBI taxonomy): domain Eukaryota; kingdom Metazoa; phylum Chordata; class Lepidosauria; order Squamata; family Dipsadidae; genus Erythrolamprus; species Erythrolamprus reginae. Next base: position 261,191,607 of record NC_091951.1, on the reverse strand, counting down.
CTTGTTGTAATAAACCAGGACCTTATAGAGAAAAGGCAACAGCAAAGAATGCTCCCTTATGACACAGAAATAACTGCAACTGTGAATGCAATAGCCACCTCATATAAATCAGTTGGGACAGGATAAAAAGGCAGAAAATAGTTTTTTGTTGTGTTAGAAGAAATACCCAGTTCCAGCTCTAATGTGGGAGAAAGGCAATGGAGATAAAATGGAGGCTGATTAGAAAGGTTCTCTTTATTATTGAAGCAGAATGAATTTATTTATTTATTTATTTATTTGTTTGTTTATTTATTTATTTATTATTTAGATTTGTATGCCAACCACATATGATTCTGGGCAGTTGACAAAATGGAGCTTAGACTCAGTGGGTTTTTATACCTTCTGGTTTCCTATAGGGCAATGATGGCATCCCAAAAGGGCTTGTGTGCCGGCACCCATAAGTAATGTGCATGCAACATCCCCCACACATGCAGACATGACCAGGGGTGGGATTAAAAAATCCAGAACTTCCGGTAGGCCTGTTTTTCACCCTCTCCTGGCTCCGGAGGCTTTCTTTGAGCCTTCGGGAGGGTAAAGAAGGGCTCCCCTGGGCTCCATGGGTGGAAACGGGCCTGTTTCCGGACCTCCAGAACTTCTAAGATGTCAATTTTTCACCCTCGCCAGGCTCCATAGGTTGTTCCCCCCACCTCCGTGCATGCTTGCTTAACCACCCCTGCATATGCGCGTTTCTCCCGGTTGCATCCTGCCCTCCATGCATGCAACTATCCAAAAACCACCTGGTCAGCAGGAGGCGCATGCGAATGTGTGGTGGAGCTGAGCCGGGTGACAGCTTGCATGCCCAGAGAGGGCTCTGTATGCCATCTGTGGCATACGTGCCATAGTTTCGCCATCACAGCTATAGTTATGTAACAGTCATGGCCGGCTCTATAGGCAAAAGGGGAAATGCAAATCCTAGGCATTTGAGAGAATTTTGTCAATCTTTTTTTGTTGTTTATGTGAGTTTCTGTTCCAGTCTTGCTATTACCAAATCTGCATTCCTAAAAGCTGGCCTTAGCTTCTGCTTGGGGCAGAGAAACTGGGGCTGGTTTCTGCCTCCCTTTAAGATTTTAATTGCTCCTTTAGAAAAATAATCTATCCTGCCTTTAAATATACAGTGTGTGTGTGTGTGTGTGTATGTGTGTATATATATATATATATATATATATATATATATATATATATATATGTATATATATGTATACGTATATATATATACATATACGTATATATATATATACACACTGTATATTTAAAGGCAGGATAGATTATTTTTCTAAAGGAGCGTGTGTATATATATATATATATATATATATATATATATATATATATATATATATACACACGCTCCTTTAGAAAAATAATCTATCCTGCCTTTAAATATACAGTGTGTATATATATATATACGTATATGTATATATATATATGGCAGCATCAGCAGCAGCAGCATCACAAGTTTGGGCTGAGTTCTCCATCTCCAGGGAGCAGCCAAAAATACAAACTTAACAGTTCAAATACAGTACATTGAACCTGCAACTGAATTGTTTCAAATTTTTATCATTTCCTCTGGCACAAGAAGAAACATGCTCTCTGACGTATCATTTGCCCTGCATAAAGGCCATAATTGTTTGATTAAACAGAAAACGTTCGGGTTGTTGGGAGCAAAAAACCCCCAAGGTGCTCGAAAACCTCACAGAAAAAAATGATTTTTTTCTAATTATTCTATTCCTAAAACAATGATGGTGAACCTATGGTATGTGTGCCACAGGTGGCACACAGAGCCATATCTGTTGTTGCCCTAGTTCAGCTCCAGCCTACATGTATGTGCACGCTGATTTTTGGCTTGCACGGAGGCTCTGGGAGGCTGTTTTCCACTTTTGGGGGGACATTGGTGGTGTTTTCACCCTCCCTGGGCTCCAGGGAAGCCTTTGGAGCTCGGGGAGGGTGAAAAATGGGCCTACTGGGCCCACCATACGTTGACAAACAGGCCATTTCCAGCCTCCAAAGGGCCTCAGGGAGAGGCCATTTTCACCCTCCCCAGGCATTGAATTATCAGTGTGGGCACTTGCACATGCACAATAGTGTGCACATATGCACTTTCAGCACATGAGGAAAAAAGGTTCACCATCCCTGTCCTAAGAGGTCTGAAGGGGTCCGGCATAAGCCCACCATTGTGTCTACGGTCCCTGTCCTACTGTCCAAATTTACCTGTACCTATTTTATGTTCATACCAATACCTGCTATCTTATACATGTTTTGACAAAATAAAGAAAATAAAATAAATTTGCGTTCATATTTTAAAAAGAAACAGATTCCAATTGCAGCCAATGGACAGCTCAATGTATCAAGGCTCCGGCCAAACAACAGACACAAAAATTTACTTACTTACTTATTTATATTTGGCAAACAATTATAGGATGGTAATTTGTATAAACATAACATTGGAAAAGTAATGATAAAAGGTAATGATAAAAGACAATAGGACAGGGAGGGTAGGCACAATGGTGCGCTTACAGACCTCTTAGAAAAGGGGAGAGGTTAATTGTAGATAATCTGAGTTAAAGGGTTTTGGGGTGAGAAGTAGAAACCAGAGTCAGGTAGTGCATTCCAGACGTTAATTACTCTATTGCTGAAGTATTTTTTGCAGTCTAGTTCAGAGCGGTTGACATTTAGTTTAAAATGGCCCGGGACCTCCTAAAGTCGAGCTAACCCAGGGCTAGGCAAAGTTGGCTCTTCTAAGACATGTGGACTTCAACTCCCAGAATTCCCGAGCTAGCATGATTGGCTCAGGAATTCTGGGAGTTGAAGTCCACAAGTCATAGAAGAGCCCACTTTTCCTACCCCTGAGCTAACCGTCTTATTTAAACATGCCTGGGATAAACATACATATCCATCCTCAGATAAAATACACAAAATAGTATAAGGACAGACTAGATGGACCATGAGGTCTTTTTCTGCCGTCAATGTTCTATGTTTCAAATTTTTTTTTTACACCCCGCGGCGCTTCGCAAGCACGAACGCGGCCGCGGAAGGGCAAACGGGTGAAGAAAAGAGCACGTGACCAGGCGGCCCCCGCTGCGCAGGCGCGCTGCTGAGACGGGCCAGATCAGCTGGGAAGGAGGCATGTGCGCCGCTGCCGTGAAAAAGACGCCCCCGCCGCGGGAGATCGAGCGGCGCGGAGAGAGAGAGAGGCGCAAAGGTGAAAACGTCGGGAGTCGCTTCCCCGCGTCGGGCAAGGCAGCAAGCGCTCGGGCGGCGAGCCTGCCGCGTGGGGGGGTGGCTGGGGGTGGTGGTGTTTGGCGGCCTTTTTGAATCGATTTCAGCAGCTTGGGCTGAGCCCAGCCGGTGCCGGATGAGCCTTTCTCGGCGTTTGTACTACGGGGCAGCCGGGTCCTTTCCAAAAGCTTTGCCATGATCGCCCTCCTCTTGTGGGATCACCTCCGGGCGGGCAGCTCCGAACTGGACTGGTGCGAGGATAACTACACCATCGTGCCCACCATCGCCGAGTTTTACAACACGGTGCGTAAAGTCGGAGCAGCTCGGCTTTTTTGCAAAAGGGGAGAGAGGAGAGCGGCGTTTTCGGCGCACTATTAGTTGCAAGCGTCCCGCGTTCGTTTAGCACTACTTTTTGGAGGGGGTTTAATCGATTTAATTTAATTTTGTAAAAATTCGATTTTATTTTTTATTTTTTGCAAAAAATAAAAAGAGAGAGAGAGAGAAAAGTTGCGTTGCTACACGCTGAGCCGGCCTGGGAACCTCTCCTGGGATATTCCGGTTGAAGGTCCTTTGATGGGTTGGAAAAATAAGGAACCTGTGCATCAGGTGGGGAAAGGTGGGGGTGCCCCGATTGTCCTTTGTAACATGGGTGGATCTAGGTTTTTTGGCTCGAAAAATGTTCCATTGTGGTTTTTATAAACGCACGATTCCCTGCCTTGACTGCGTCTGAGAGTCACGATTTGTATCTAACACATGAGAATGTTTATACTGCTCAAAAATAAAATAAAGGGAACGCTCAAATAACACATCCTGGATGTGAATGCTTTGTTCTGTACAAAGCTGAATGTGCACAACAGCAGGTGAAATTGATCATCAATCAGTGTTCCTAAGTGGACAGTTTGATTTCACAGAAGTTTGATTTACTTGGAGTTATATTGTGTTGTTTAAGTGTTCCCTTTATTTTTTTGAGCAGTGTAGGTATAATGTGATCCGGTGCCTTGATTATTATTGAGGAAACACAATTGCAATAGGATCATGTGAGGAGTTGATTTTTTTGCTATGCGTAAACTTTTGAGTTTCTCAACTTTAGCATGACTTTTTTAACAAAGTGTCCTGGATCTCAACAACTCTCAGGATGGGGGATTCGGGGAGCTGAAAATCCACAGCTTTCTAAAGGGGTTGAGATTTGAGGAATCAACTGGAAATAGGTACACCAAGAGGAATGTATTTATTTTAGCAGGTTCCACATCTTGTGTACACGCCCCTGGGTGGCTAACAATGCAAAGAGTTAAAAGCAAAACCGACCAAAATTAAAAACAACAGAAATAGCAGTTGAAACACTCAAGCATTCATCCATGATACCAGGGCCCAGGCTAAATGGCAAAGCCAGTTTTTTAGTGCCTGGTGAAAAGACAGCAGGAAATAAATGGTTGGTTGGGTTTTTACACCTTATTACAGTAGTACAGGTAGTTACATTTGGGTCCTAGCATTCACACAGCACGTTTAATTTGGTTATTGAATTAATCCTCTTTTCTTTGGGTCTGCAGGATATATTGAAGCATGGCAGGCTTACTGAACTGATGTTAGCAAAACGCTAACCAATCTTAGCATGTTGTGAACATGGACCTGGTTAAGTTAACCTAGTTCATTTCTGATCCATTTAACTATAACTTGGTTACAAACATTGAGCCTTTTTTTTTTTTGGTAATGGGAAATATGTAAAATAATGTGTATGACAGAAAAGTTCCAAAGTTATGAATATGTATTCTAATTACAAGGGTTTGTAGCTTTGCTGGATGGGTTGTTTTTGTTTTTAGTGAAGTGCCATCTTTCAAAGCAATTTGCTGTTCATATTGGAGGATAAAGCTTAAATGGATTGCCCTTGATTAATAGAGCAAAACAATAGTCTCAAATATTGCAGTCATTTTAAATCTTGCTTTAAGAAAAGAGGATTCTGGACAAATTCAGTTACATTTAAGAGGCTATGGTACTGGTTGACAAACCTCCACAATTTTACCTCTAAGAAGAATAGACTGTGTAGAAATTGTGCTAAAAAAAGGTGTAGCTTTGAAAATAATAAAGACTAAAATTGCACCATACAATTAAGTTTGCAAAACTTAACCTGCATACACTTTTCCTGTCTTCCAAGTTTAGTTACATTACTTTTTATTTTATTTGGACGTATGAGAAGATAAACCACACCAAGTAAAAAGTCAATGTACTTCATTGACTGAAGGTGATTTTGTTAACTTATTCCTGAAATATACTGCTTAAAAAAAATAAAGGGAACACTCAAATAACACACCCTAGATCTGAATGAATGAAAAAATCTCCTTGAATACTTTGTTCTGTACAAAGTTGAATGAGTACAACAGCATGTGAAATTGATTGTCAATCAGTATTGCTTCCTAAGTGGACAGTTTGATTTCACAGAGGTTTGATTTACTTGGCGTTATATTGTGTTGCTTAAGTGTTCTCTTTATTTTTTTGAGCAGTATATTTGCTAAGCTACTTATAAGTCCTGTAGTACAGTGTTTTTCAACCAGTGTGCCGTGGCACACTAGTGTGCCGCAGCACATGGTCAGGTGTGCCGCGAGAGGGGAGAAAGAGAAAGAAAGCAAGAGAGAGAGAAAAAAAAGAAAGAGAGAGAGAGAGAAAGAGCGAGAAAGAAAGCAAGAGAGAGAGAAAGAAAGCAAGAGAGAAAGAGGGAATGTGAGAGAAAGAAAGCAAGAGATAGAGAAAGAGAAAGAAAGCGAGAGAGAAAGAAAGCAAGAGAGAGAGTGAGAAAGAAAGCAAGAGAGAGAGAAAACAAGAGAGAGAGAGTGTGTGAGAGAAAGAGAGAGAAAGAAAGAAAGAAAGAGAGAGAAAGAGAGTGAGAGAAAGAAAGAAACAGAGGAGCTGAGAGAGAGAGAAATGAGAGAAAAAAGGGGAGAAAAAAGAGAAATGAGAAGATGATTGAGACAGAGAATGAGAGGAAAGAGAGAGAAACAAAATATAGAGAGAAGTGACTCTTGATTTAAAGCATATGATAAAAAGCACCCAAATAAGAGGAAAACCCCCCAGCCCTCATCTGTTTTTGGAAAGAATAAGAGAGAAAACCCCCCCAGCCGTCACCTGTCTTTGGAAATGGTTCAAGAGTTTGTATATACACACACAAACACACAAGGAGGGATAATATGTATGATATGTATTGTCTTAGAGTGTCATTTTGGTTGATGGTGTGCCCCAGGATTTTGTAAATGTAAAAAATGTGCCGCGGCTCAAAAAAGGTTGAAAATCACTGCTGTAGTAGGAATTAAGTAGTTTGTTTTCATGAAACTGTTTTATTACAATATGCAGAAAGAGTTTGTGTCTGGGACAAATAGTGACAACAGTGGGTTTTCGTTAAAGACGGCAGCTGGGATTGCTGTCACTAAGCAAAGCATCCTTTAGAACTGCATTGGCAGAAATACCAGTTCCAATTATTGAAACTCAGGGACTATCTGTGATTCATTTTTCTAGCACCATCGTAACTTTGAACCATCACTAAATAAGGACAGCCATTAAACAAGTACTCTTTGTATAACTTCCCTGGGCAAGATCCTGATTTGAAGGGGCCTGAATAACTCTTTTCTCCTAGTATCCTCTGCAGCTGAAGCTCACCACCTTCTCTGAATCTTCCCTCAAAGGGGAAATGGGAATTATTTCCAATATAGATAGATAAGAGATCCTATATTGCCACTTTTTTCTAGGAAGATATTAGCACACATTTTAAAAAATGAAATTCTGATGCCTACTCTCAAACACACACGTACATACACACACGTACACACACACACGTGTACACACACACACACGACAGACCATGTACAATTTATTTATTTATTTATTAAATTTGTATGCCGCCCCTTTCCATAGACCATGTACAATACATACCCTGTTTCCCCAATAGTAAGACACCCCCGATTGTAAGACGTATTGGGGGTTTCAGGGGCGTCGGCTAATATAAGCCGTACCCCGAAAGTAAGACATATGTCTTACTTTCGGGGAAACACGGGTATTGCCGGGGGGGAGCCCGATGACGTCGCTTCCAAGCTCCCCACGCACCCCTCGCCTTCGCCTCGCCGTGACGCCACCGCCTCTTCCCCAGCTTGGCAAAGCGAAGGACGGCGCTGGTCCGAAGCGAGATGAGCGGGCGGCGGCTTGCAGTGAAGGCGCTCATCCCAGCAACCGAGTCCTGCCGAGGCTCGGCTGCAAGCGGCCAGCGAGGCCGACCGGCTCTGAGGCGAGCGGCCGGAGCTGCGTCCTCCTTCGCCCGCTTCCTTTCCGGCAGGCAGGTGGGGCTGCCCAACTGCGCAGAGCAGCTCCTCCCCTCCAGACACACGCTTCCCCGACACGCGTCTGCGGCTCCACGCGTGCACACCGCTTGGAGCCCTGAGGTTGAACTTGGAAAAGGGCTCACGAGGCTCCTGAGCCCTTCTGGACTCTGGGGAGATGCCTTCGGGAACGCGACCCTTTCAATTTTTTTCCAATGTAAGACATACCCCGAAAGTAAGACGTAGTGGGGCTTTTGGGGGTAAAAAGAAAGTAAGACACTGTCTTACTTTCGGGGAAACACGGTAGAAGGGAAAAATGTACAATAGACCATGTACAATACTGTACATAGAAGGGAAAAAGACATGAGAGTTAAGAAGCTTGATACTATATGATATGAAACGATTACAGAATCTAGTCCTGTTTCGCTCTCATGAAGTCTCATCCCAGAAGGTAACAAAGAAAACCATTCACAAAGAAGATGTGTAGCTTATCAGAGAACACAGCGGACCCTGGACAAGCAGCTCTTTCATGTGCTGTGTCCTGGATAGAAGAGAGTGAACTTCCAATAATCTTTTCTGACCTCTTGACCACTCTCTGTACAGCCTTTATTTTATTTATTTATTTATTTATTGGATTTGTATGCCGCCCCTCTCCGCAGACTCGGGGCGGCTAACAACAGTAATAAAACAGTATATAACAATAATCCAATACTAAAAACAGTTAAAAACCCATTATATAAAAACCAATCATACATACAGACATACCATGCATAAAATTTTAAAGGCCTAGGGGGAAAGTGTATCTCAGTTCCCCCATGCCTGGCGGCAGAGGTGGGTTTTAAGCAGCTTACGAAAGGCAAGGAGGGTGGGGGCAATTCTAATCTCTGGGGGGAGTTGGTTCCAGAGGGCCGGGGCCGCCACAGAGAAGGCTCTTCCCCTGGGTCCCGCCAAGCGACATTGTTTGGTTGACGGGACCCGGAGAAGACCCACTCTGTGGGACCTAATCGGTCGCTGGGATTCGTGCAGCAGCAGGCGGTCCCTGAGGTAATCTGGTCCGGTGCCATGAAGGGCTTTATAGGTCATAACCAACACTTTGAATTGTGACCGGAAACTGATCGGCAACCAATGCAGACTGCGGAGTGTTGGTGTAACATGGGCATATTTGGGAAAGCCCATGATTTCTCTCTCTTGCAGCTGCATTCTGCACGATCTGAAGTTTCCGAACACTTTTCAAAGGTAGCCCCATGTAGAAAGCGTTACAGTAGTCGAGCCTCGAGGTGATGAGGGCATGAGTGACTGTGAGCAGTGACTCCCGGTCCAAATAGCCTTCCTACTATAATAACAAAATACAATACAAAATATATATCTTGATTAAGGCAATGCAGCAATGTTTACTACCCCGAAGGAGGTTTTGCCGGAGGGAGCTGGGTAAGGCGTTGGTCAACAGATGGCAGAGGTTATGCAATGATGAGCCCTTGATCTCTACAAACTCATAAAACCTTGCTCAAATGCTACTGAGCAAATGTGAGGAATTTTAACTGCGAGAAAAATTATATCTCTCCCGCAGGTGTGTCACAACAGCATATAGCAGTGGTAGTGAACCTTTTCATCCTCAGGTGCCAAAAGCACATGCACGTGGACTATTGCAGTGATTTTCAACCTTTTTTGAGCCGCGGCACATTTTTTACATTTACGAAACCCTGGGGCACATTGAGCGGGGCGGGGGGGGGGGCTAAAAAAAGTTTGGACAAAAAAATTCTCTCTCTCCATCCCTCCTCTCTTTTTTGCTCTCTTTCTCTTCCTCCTTACCTCCCTCTATATCTTTCTCTCTCTCTCCTTCCCTCCCTCTCTTTCTCTCTCTCTTGCTTTCTTTCTCTCTCTTTCTCTCTCTCTTGCTTTCTTTCTCTCTTGCTTTCTTTCTTTCTCTTTCTTTCTTTCTCTCTCTCTTTCTTTCTCTCTCTGAGCTTCGCGGCACACCTGACCATGTCTCGCGGCACACTAGTGTGCCACGGCACACTGGTTGAAAAACACTGGACTATTGTATATGCGCGAGTGCCCAAACCCATAATTCAATATCTGGGGAGGGCGAAAACGGCTTCTTCCGGCCCTCTGGAGGCTGGAAATAGGTCATTTCCTGACTTCTGGTGGGCTCAGTAGGCCTGTTTTTTTGCCCTCCCCAGGCTCCATAGGTTTCCCTAGAGCCTGTGGAGAGTGAAAATGCCCTCCCCTGCCCCCGGAGGCCCTCTGGAAGGCAAAAACACTCTCCCAGACCCTTCGTGTGAGCTGAAAATCAGCTGGCTTGCATGTACATGCACTCTGGAACTAAGGTAAAGCAACAGTTCATGTACCAGCAGATATGGCTCCATGTGCCACCTGTGGCACAGGTGCCATAGATTCACCATTACTGGCATATAGGGAGATATTCCCCCTCTGCTTTTGCCTGTATATGGTGAAAACAGCAAAACACTGATTAATTATGGTCTCGTTTTTGTTATGCTCTCATTTTTGATTAATGCTGCAAAATCCCTACCAGAGAGAAGGAATTGTAGAGGGAAAAAAATGTCATTTCTGCTTATTTGAATACTTTTCCATTTCTCTCTCTAGATAAGCAACGTCTTGTTTTTTGTCCTGCCCCCTATATGTATGTGCTTATTTCGACAATATGCAACCTGCTTCAACAGTGGAATATATTTAATATGGACCTTGCTAGTGGTTGTAGGTAAGTTGTTCTGAATTTTTATGGGATCTGACATGAAAATTGGGAGTTTATTACCATTTTTAGAATTATGTACTACAATACCATGAAACCAAAAGATACTTCAATTGAGTTGTGTTTTAAGCATATAAACTACAGGTGGGTCCTTGACGTACGACCAAGTGGAGTCCAAAGATTCTCTTGCTAAGCAAGACATTTAAGTGAGCTTTGTCCCATTTGTTGGCCTTTATGTGGTCACAGTTTTTAAGTGGATTACTGCAATGAAGTTGGTAACATGATTGCTAAATGAATTTGGCTTGTCCATTGGTTTTGCTTGTCAGAAGGTTGCAAAAGGTGATCCTGTGACTTCAGACCCTGCAACCATCATAAATCATGTGACAGCTGCCAAACGTCCAAATTTTGATCACATGACATTGGGGATGCTGCAACGGTCATAAGTGAAAAAAGATAAGTCATTTTTTTTCAGTGCCATTGTAACTTCGAACAGTCCCTAAATGAATGGGTTGTAAGTCGAGTACATGTAATTCAGAAGCAGAATATGAATTCAAAACGAAGAAAAGTATTGTTTATGACCCCTTTAATGTATCGTATAATAGCCTTACTAATATATTCATCTTACTCCACTGATTCCTTTGACTATTACTAGTGATGTAGCAATCGAGGTTTTGCTAAGTTATGTTGTCACTTCTTTTTGTACCATAGGAATCCAAAGAAATACCCAGTAATTAAAATACTAACAACCCAAGTCAAAATTGTTTCATCTTTTTTTTTAAAAAAATGAATAAACAATTGGCTTGCACAGTATATATTGTGCAATCCAATTTTGCACAATATTGCAAAAGAGAATTGGAGAATTGGATTGCACCATATATATATATTAATATTTACTTTGTTTGTATTTATTTATTTAAAATATTTTTATAGCCGTTCATCTGATAACGTCTCCTGAACAAATACTATCATTAAAGTGTAATTCAAATACCATTCTATTTTGAAAGCCATATAATTAGCAATTTAATTGTTACAGAACATCTTCTTGCCTTTATCTTCATTTAAGTAGGCAACTCGTTAAACTAAAAATTCCACATTTCTGTGCCTAGAGCTGATGTGAATTGAAGCCCAAGATATATAACTCGTGCTGTCCCCTGTATGAAATGTCAGTGAATGGTTTGGAGTAGTGGTGAAGGTACTAGCTTGCAAACCAGAAACTTGAATTCTAGGTCTTCTTTAGGCACAAATGCCAGCTGGGTGACTTCGAGTCAGTCTCACTTCCTCACAGGATTGTTGTGGGGAAAAGAGGAGGCAGGAGTATTAAGTGAGAAACTGAGAGCATCCTAGACCAAGCCAAGTCTAAAAATGCTAGAGAATTTCTAGAAGCCTGGTACTGAGATAAATTACTGTATTTTTTGGAGTATAACACTAGATTTTAAAGGAGGAAAACAAGGAAAAAAGTATTCTGAACCAAATGGTATCGTAATATATTATTTAATATATTCTGCTACCAGTGTAGTGTTCTGTCGGACTCTCTGATAGGAGCCTCCCGAAAATTCAAGGATACAAATTTCAGACACACACACGTTTGAAAATTCAAAACAATGTTCTTTATCACAAAAGGCAAAATAAACTAAGCACTCTTTTTGTATTGCAAAGAGCAGTCTTCCCAAAACAACCAGGTAGTCTGTACAATTTCCCCTTAAGCAGTCATTAAGTACTTAGCCCACAGCTGGGGAGAAACTTCACACTCCTTCTTCCACACACACGCTGCTCTGCTTTTATTTTATTTATTTTATTTATTTATTTAGATTTGTATGCCGCCCCTCTCCGCAGACTCTGGTTTCAAAGGTGTAAAAAAGTAACGAAGTCCAGCACACAAGATTCCTGACGAACTCCGATCAGATATTCTTCCACAACAGCCAAACCCACATGCTGCTATTTATAGCAGCAGCCCTAATTACTGGAGCCCCACCCAAACACAGGTGGCCTCCCTTATTTCCTGTAATATGTTCTTACTTGGTCTCTTCTACGCACAATTCTGCGCTTGCGTGGGTCCAAAACGTCATCATCTGAATCAAAGGAAGATAAGGGAGATTGACTGCCTGGGCTGTGTGCCAAGCCCTCCTCTGCCGAGTCACTCCCACCTTCTTTGTCCGAGGAAACTAAACTCTGATCTGATTCTGTCGGCAATAACACAGGCCTGTGACATGTTGAATTTTCCCCTGCATCCACCTCCCCATTCCCTGGGGCAGGAGCTGGGCCAGAGCCAACCACAACATGTAGTAGAATACTTTTTACAACCATGTACACTTTTTACAAACTTCAAACTTGACAGCTTTAAGACTAGTGGACTGCAACTCCCAGAATTCCTCCTCCAGTCATGCTAGATGGGGTAATTTGAAGGCAAAAATGGGCAATTTTTTGCCAGTTTTTTTCGCAAAAATGTGATGGGAATAGGGGAATACTGAAGAGAGCTTCTGGCTACTGGGGGGATAGCAAAAATGCCAATTTTTGCAAAAATGGGGCCATTTTCCCCTTTCCCCTTGTCCCCAGGAGCTCGCTGCAGGCATCCCAGACCCTCTTTCCAAACAAGTTTTGCGAAAAACAGGCCCATTTTTTGCAAAAATGGGACCGGAGGGGCAGGGCTTCGGGAGGCAAAAAATTGGCTGTATTTGGTGTATCAGACGCACCAACATTTCCATCCTCTTTTGGGAGTGGGGGATGCATCTTATACTCCAAAAATATGGTAGCCATGAACCGACACAGAGATAAACAACATCTACATACCATTCAGAAGAGACAATCAAAAGAAAAAAGATCAGGAAGAAAACTCCAAAGGCCATTAAACAACACCCAGGTGAGCAGAGATTTAACACAAAAATTAAGATTAGAGCCATAATCAAGAAATAAACAATAGTACCAACTCAGACAAAGAAACAATAAATGAGAGCATAATCAAGGAGCCACCAAGAATATTTCCATCAACACTGACAAAGAAAGCTACAGTATTGGCTGGCCAAGCAAAAGCTTCACAAATTGGTGGACGTGTGCATTAAAATGAATGTTGATTTTGGAGGGTGAATGTTGCCTTTCTTTTGTAACCTGACTTTTCATCTTGTATGTTTCATCTAACATATAAAGGTTTAATTTTTCAGACAATTGATGGAAAATAATGATATGACTATGCCTTGGTATAGAATAGTAATCGTTTACTGTATTTCTGTAGGGATTGGATCGGTCTACTTCCATGCCACACTTAGTTTCCTGGGTCAGATGCTTGATGAACTTGCTATACTCTGGGTTCTGATGTGTGCTCTGGCTATGTGGTTCCCCAGAAGGTATCTACCCAAAATGTTTAGGAATGACAGGTAAATATCTCTGGAACACATGGTGTTCAGCTTTTGTGCCTTAATATCACAACTGTTTTCTTGAAAGAAGGAACACAGAAAGACAATTCTTGACAAAAACAAATGCAGGAAATTAGAACTGATGTGTTGTAAGATAGCTTTAGGTTTATCTTTATGTAGGCAAACAGATTGGGATTTAGTTCAGTTACAGCTTTTCCAACTTGCCCTGCAGCTGACCTCCCTATATTATAATCTTCCTATTGCTGCCTGTGATAGGCAAATGACAAAGCAATCCAATTGCTATCTCCCAGTTTATCCACAAAATTTAAGATTAGGAAATGTGTATGCAAAAAAAGGAGGTAGAAGATACATGTTAAAGTGCAAGATTATCTTGCATGTTAAAGGGGAAACTTGAAGTTGGCTGGGAAATTAAAGGACTATCTTGATGAAATACCTTTACTGAAACAGAGAAACAGAATGATCACAGATGGGCAAAACGGTGAGAAATAGGAGTTACTTCCAACTTCCTATTGAATTTCCTTGTGGAAAACTGGTGGGCAGCATTGGAAATCCCTTCCCTACTGCAAATGACCTGACTCTTAAGAGTCTTAAGACTTATTTACGTTGTCAGGTTTGGGCCGATTAGATCTTGGTCCCTGGCCAATGAATGAATTGTATGATCGTTGTACGAATGGGTGTGATTGATTTTAATATTTAGGGTTTTTTGATAGCTATTTAATTTAAATTTAATTTGATTAATGTTATTGTAATTTACTGTTTTTTTATATGCTGTAAGCAGCCCCAGGTCTTCGGAGAGGGTTGGCATAGAAATTGAATGAATGAATGAATGAATGAATGAATGGTGTGCTGGGCTGTGAGTCAGGAATTGTGCCTGGGGATGTGCAACAGGTACTGCTCAGTTCAGGAAGATGGTGTGTGCGTATGCAGGAGATTTCACACGTTAGGTAGTATGTAGCCCCTTGTGTGGGGATCATGGGGTGACTGGTGTGCGTGCGCGCCCTGGTGAGATTTTGCTTCTGTGTATGCGCAGGAAGCAAAATCTTGTGAGAAGACACACGTGTGCGTGAGATTTCAGCAATTTTTTTTGCTTCCGAGCATGCAATAATTGTTGCTATGCGCATCCTTGTGAGATTTTGCTTCCTGTGCATGCACAGAAGCAAACTCTTACTCGGACGCACGTGTGCATCAGTCACTCGGAACTGCTTGCGCATTGCACTGGTAGCAGCAGTGAGTAGGAACCCCCACCTGATGGGGAGGTGTAAGAGATGCCACATTGGTCAGGTAGGACAAAAGTGTGGCACCGGTCATGTAGGATGTGTGTGAGTCACAGGGCTGTATGAAGGTGCCTTGTAAATGGGAGAGGGCACATGGGAAGGTTGCGGGTAGGGAAAGGTGTCTGGAGATCCTTGAAAGTATGTTAGATGTGGCATGCAGGTGGGGGATGTTGCATGGGGGCCCAGTGTGGGTCATGAAGGCTGCATGGCCCTTCCTTCTCCCTTCCTTCCTTCCCTATTTTTCCCTTTCCTTTCTAGTTAAGTTCCCTTTCCTTTCAAGTTAAGTGATTGCTGCTGTGTGTGGGAGGAGCAAGGGATTGCTAAACTGGCTGGGAAACTGTCATGAAATGTTGAAAACGAAGTTCCTATGACCCTAGCAGCAGTACAACAGGAGGAAGCGTTTCTTTCTTTCTTTCTTTCTTTCTTTCTTTCTTTCTCTCTCTCTCTCTCTCTCTCTCCCTCCCTCCCTCCCTCCCTCCCTCCCTCCCTTCACTCACTCACTCACTCACTCACTCATTAGATTTCTATGCCGCCGTTCTCAAGGCGACTCAGGGCGGCATACAACATTATTTATTAGTTAGATTTGTATGCTGCCCCTCTCCAAGGACTCGGGGCGGCTCACAACATATCAAAACAATATACAATATACAATTCTAATTAAATCCTAAAAAATCCAATTAATATAGCTTATAAATGCAATATCATTATAAAGCAATAATATGTAAAGAAATCTAAATTATTATAAAAATATTATATATTATATAAAAATTATTTAAAAAGTATTAAAACCCCCATATACAGTCATACGCATTCATCTAATTCAATCCTACCTAGTATCGGCTGGAGACAATCTCATCACTCATGGCCACCAGGCCTGCCGGCAGAGGGAGGTCTTAAGAGCTTTACAAAAGACCAGGATGGCGGGGGTTGTACGTATCTTCGGAGGGAGTTTGTTTCAGAGGGCCACTGAGAAGGCTCTTCCCCTAGACCCCGCCAGCCCACGTTGTCTGGCCAACGGGACATGTCGAAGGCCGTCTCTGTGGGACCTAAGCGGCTGCTGGGATGCATGAGGCAGAAGACGGTCCCGAACATAATTTGGTCCTAAACCAATTACGATTTAATTCATTATCTATGAAGCAGCCACAACTTCTCCAAATTTCACACTCTCAAAATTCATGGGTCTGGATTTTGGACACATTCTGTAAAAGTTATGTCATTTGAGGTACCTTGGTTTAAAGTTAGTGCCCTAGGATGCACTGGTTTGCCTGGTTAAAAGTCAGGACAATGAGATTTTTTTAATAGTAGTATATAAATATCCCATAGGATAATGTGGCTAAACCTGTTTATTCTGGATGAATTTGATCTTACTGACGTCTAGTTTTTCTGCCTGGATTCTTCAATACTGTACATCAAAGCTGCCACCAATATATTATTCAATTCCTCTATAATTAGGATGCTCCTCATAATATTATATAGATAATGCCAAGCAGGCTGAAATACTGACACAAGGAACAAAGCTATGAAAGGGTTTAGGATTTTCCCAGTGGCATGTTTGTTGGTGGTTGCTAGGGTAATGAGAGAGAATTGGGTTAGAGATGGTTGGTCTAATCCCTCAGCAACTCTTCCCCAAAAGATTATAAGATTAACATGTAGCCCCTGGGCCCTAGAGCAAAGATGAGAGGAGCACAGATATCATATTTGCAATTAATCCTTTTCTTTCGTTCTCTCTCTCATAAGTATATGGCCGATTATTCACCAAGGATTTATTTGCCATGTGACAAATTACAAAAAATAGCTTAGTCTCCCCCCCAGTGTAGCACCTTTTACATCTATTAAACGAGAACTCCCATCGTCATCAGGCAATCTGGATTAGTGAAATTACCCTTTACTTTAGGGATTTATAGCCAGCCCTTCAGAGACTGTTTCTAGGTTGGTGATTTATTGAACAAAATTCAGTAATTAAATATATATGCATATGCACATATGGATGGGTGGATGGATGGATGATAGATGGATGATAAATAGATGGATGGATGGGTGGGTGATAGACAGCAGTGGGCTATGAGCCGGAACACTAAATTGTGCCCACTACTGTGGCCCGTACGTTCTTGCGGGGCCAGCGCAATTTTGCTGCTGCACCTGTGGAGGCAGCAAAATCGTGCACTGAACTGCAGGTGCGCCCGTGTTTCAGAGTGCACAGAAGCAAAAAAAACCTCACCGAAACATGGGCGCACCTGCGGCTCCGTGCGTGATTTTGCTGCGCCACAGGTACAGCAGCAAAATCGCGCTGGCCCCGCAAGAACTTATGTGCCGTGGCGGTGAGCACAATTTAGCGTTCCAGCTCGTAGCCCACTGCTGGTGATAGAGATTGCTTGCTTGCTGGATGGATGGATGGATGATAGGTGATAAGACAGACAGATAGATAGATGGATGATAGGTGGATAATAAATAGATGGATGGAAGGATGGATGGATGATAGAGATTGCATTTATTTATTTATTTATTGAATTATTTACTTACCGGTACTTACTTGCTTGCTTGCTTGCTTGCTTGCTTGCTTGCTTGCTTGCTTGCTTGCTTGCTTGCTTGCTTACTGGATTTATATGCCGCCCCTCTCTGGAGATTCGGGTGGGCTTACAGCTTGATGGATGGATAGATGGATGATAGGTGGAAAATATATAGATAAGCTGAAAACACCCTCCCAGAGCTTCTGCACAAGCCAAAAATCAGCTGGCTAGCGCGCACATGTGCTCTGGAGTTGAGTTAGGGCAACAGCTGACATACTGGCAGATAATAATAATAATAATTTATTAGACTTGTATGCCTCCTCTCTCCGAAAACTCCATATGGCTCCAGATATGGTTCCATATGCCACCTGTGGCACTCATGGCCTTAAACCACTACACCAAACTAGTTCCCTATAATTCCCATAAAAATCTATAGAATGTCCCTTTGAGTCCTCCCTCCCGAATTATATCATTACTTTTATTTTTAATTCTAATCGTTCTGCTGCAATCTCTGTTTTTCTCCCTCTCTTTTTCCACTTCCAAAGCAATTCTTTTTGATTTCCAAAATTGTTTTACACTTTCTGAATATTATCTATAGTTCTGTGACTATAATGGGTTTTCTCTTTGTAAACAGATGATACAATATTATCCTTGCCCTTTCCATTGCGCCCCCCGTAAACATGTCTTTTTTCTTGTTCACCAGACAATTATTTTCATTGTTTCTGTTAGTGTAATTTCATATACAGTGAACCCTCGAGTTTCGCGTGTTCAAGTATCGCGAAAGGGCTATTTCGTGAGTTTTCAACCAGGAAGTAAACTCCACCATCTGCACATGCGTGCCCTTCCACGCATGCATAGATGGTGGAGTTTCCCCGCCGGGCAGAGGCTTCCCTGGGTCTTCCCCCTCTTGCCCCCGTAAGACCCCAGCGGCGGCGCGAGCAACGGTGTGGGCGGGCGGGCGGCACGCGCTTGGGGACATCCCAGCTCCGCTCCCCAGCTGGGGAAAGCGCGCGCGTTTGGGGACTCCCTATATCCGCTCCCCAGCTGGGGAGCGGATATAGGGAGTCCCCAAACGCGCGCGCTTTCCCCAGCAACGCGCGCGCGTTTGGGGACTCCCTAGATCCGCTCCCCAGCTGGGGAGCGGATATAGGGAGTCCCCAAACGCGCGCGCTTTCCCCAGCAACGCGCGCGGGGTGGGGACTCCCTAGATCCGCTCCCCAGCTGGGGAGCGGATATAGGGAGTCCCGAAACGCGCGCGCTTTCCCCAGCAACGCGCGCGTTTGGGGACTCCCTAGATCCGCTCCCCAGCTGGGGAGCGGATATAGGGAGTCCCGAAACGCGCGCGCTTTCCCCAGCAACGCGCGCGCGTTTGGGGACTCCCTAGATCCGCTCCCCAGCTGGGGAGCGGATCTAGGGAGTCCCCAAACGCGCGCGCTTTCCCCAGCAACGCGCACGCGGTGGGGACTCCCTAGATCCGCTCCCCAGCTGGGGAGCGGATCTAGGGAGTCCCCAAACGCGCGCGCTTTCCCCAGCAACGCGCGCGCGGTGGGGACTCCCTAGATCCGCTCCCCAGCTGGGGAGCGGATCTAGGGAGTCCCCACCGCTCGCGCGTTGCTGGGGAAAGCGCGCGCGTTGCTGGGGAAAGCGCGCGCGTTTGGGGACTCCCTAGATCCGCTCCCCAGCTGGGGAGCGGATCTAGGGAGTCCCCAAACGCGCGCGCACCCCAGGCGCGAGCAACGGGGTGGGCGGGCGAAGGGCGGGCGGCAGTGGAAGCAAAAACACCATCTGCGCACGCGCAGATGGTGTTTTTACTTCCGCACCGCTACTTCGCTAAAAATCGATCATCGCGTGGGGTCCTGGAACGGAACCCTCGCGATGATCGAGAGTTCACTGTACTCCTTTTTAAAGAAATGTTAACATTTTGCTACTGTCTCACAAATAGGCGGTTGAAATTGGCAGTAGAGTGCCAGTTCTGCTTACAGCCTTCAGTGTAGTAAGAATTGGGTGTCAATTCATCAACTCTTCTACCAGTTCTCAGAGGACTAATTATAACTTTACCTTTTGCCATTGACAACAAAATTTAGCACTTGGGAGTATAAAAAGCACATGACCATTCAATAGGGGCTCATTTAAAGGGAGAGTTATAAAGCTGATGCATTCTGATAAATTCACAACTCCATTGTTTGGTCTCCATTCTGTAGCTCAGTCCTATTACATTGAGAGTTGCATCAGGGTTGTGTTTGACGGGTGGGCATGGACAGGCTGGGCATGGCAAGCTTGACGTGATCTCTGTCGGGGCCACTTGTGATGGGGTTGGGACGATCCTCCTGCAGCCCTCTTCCAGCAAAAGCAGAGCCCGGGAGGACCACGTGCCACCCTCTGAGCTCCATTTTCACTGGCAGAGGCCCCTTTGGGCCTGTACTTTGCTATTTCCAGGGTGGCCCCGCGGACCAGATCTGAGCACCTTGCGGGCCTTGAGTTTGACACCCCTGTTGTAGCTCAACACATACAAGTAATCTTCAACTTGCAACCTAGTATCCGTGGTTCATGTACTCAAAGCCTCAGAATTTTCTTCCTTTTGGTCACCTATAGAGTCACCACCAAAATTGTACATATCACAGAGAGCAGTTGTGCAATAATGAGCATGATGATGAATAGAAAACCACCTTGGAAATGACCAAGCAATTCAGGGTGCTTATTAGCGTGTACAAAGCCTTGTGCACTTAGACTGCAGTTAGGCATAGGACAATGGTGATGTAAGCAAAGAGCTGATGGAACGAGTTAAGCAGTTCATAAATTGTCACAGATAAGGGTCAGTGGAAGTCAGAAATGGTTGGACTCGTTCTGTCTGCTGTTGTCCTATACCAGTGTGTGGGAGGAAGCAATAAATCTTCTGAACTGGAACATAACTATGGCCCTGATCCTTCTTGACTGACATTTATTCCTTTAATGTTTGTTTAACTCAATGCCCAAGTCAAAAAGAGGGTGGTGAAAATATTTACTGATCCCTCGCATCCTGGGCATAAATTGTTTCAACTCCTACTCTCAAAACAATGCTATACAGTGCTGCACACCAAGACAACTAAATGCAAGAACAGTTTTTCCCCGCATGCCATCACTTTGCTAAACTATTAATCTCCTCACCACTGTTCAGCTATTCACTAAGGCTGCATTACTATTACTTTCAGCCTTCCCATTGATCCTATCACCCATCTCCTTCCACTTATGACTGCAGGACTGTAACTTGTTGCTTGAATCCTTACAATTTATATTTATAATAATAATAATAATTTATTGGATTTGTATGCCGCCCCTCTCCGTAGACTCGGGGCGGCTAACAACAATGATAAAACAACATGAACAATCTAATAATAAAAAACAACTAAAAACCATAATTATAAAACCAAACATACACACAAACATACCATGCATAACTTGTAATGGCCTAGGGGGAAGGAATATCTCAACTCCCCCATGCCTGGCAGTATAAGTGAGTCTTGAGTAGTTTACGAAAGACAGGGAGGGTGGGGGCAATTCTAATCTCCGGGGGGAGTTGGTTCCAGAGGGCCGGGACCGCCACAGAGAAGGCTCTTCCCCTGGGGCCCGCCAAACGACATTGTTTAGTCGACGGGACCCGGAGAAGGCCAACTCTGTGGGACCTTATCGGTTGCTGGGATTCGTGCGGTAGCAGGCGGTTCCGGAGGTAATACCGATAGTTTCCTGGTTGCTTATTTGTACGCTATGATCCTCATTAAGTGTTGTACCTAATTGATTCTTGACGAGTATATCGTGTCTTTTATGTACACTGAGAGCATATGCACCAAGACAAATTTCTTATGTGTCCAAACACACTTGGCCAATAAAGTATTCTATTCTATTTCTGTTCTGTTCTGCATTCTTGGGTCAATAATAGGGCACTGTTTCCAGATCTTGCTACATACATTTTGTTTTCAATTACAGGTAGTCCTCAATTTAGAACCACAATTGAGCCCAACATTTATGTTGCTAAGGGAGACATTTGTTAAGTAGGCTTTGCCCCATTTGTTCAGTGAATCGCTACAGTTGTTAAGTTAGTACCACCATTGTTAAATGAATCTGGTTTCCCTGTTGACTTGTCAAAAGATCATAAAAGATGAGCACACGATCGATCCCAGAGCACCGCAAAGGTCATAAATGTGAGTCAGTTGCCAAGGTGTCTGAATTTTGAGAACATGACAATGGGGATGCTGCAACATGTGAAAAATGGTTATAAATCAATTTTTTCAGTGATGGTGTAACTTTGAGTGATCACTAAATGAACGGTTGTAACTTGAGGACTACCTGTTCTTTGCGGGGTTTTCTCCATAATGCAAGTGGAACTAACTATTGCGGGAATAAAACCAGACCCTCTCCGTGTTACTGCAATGGATTTTAAATTCTCCATTCTCCGTAGTCCCTTAAAACAAATGCATTTGGGTTTGCAAAACCTGTGGCTGTTTTTCTTCTCTCGAACAAACTGAAGCATCAGTTATCCTGGGCAAATAGTTTTTGTCACCTATGTCTTGATTTCATCCCAAACCGACACTGTTTAAAAATACCTTTTTTTTTTTTTGCAGAGGCCGGTTCAAAGCCGCAGTGGGCATTCTCTCCGGAGTCACGACATGCCTCGCCTTTGTTAAGCCCGCCATTAATAACATCTCCTTGATGACATTAGGGCTTCCCTGCAGCGCCCTGCTTATTGCAGAACTTAAAAGGTATGTATCAGATTGGCTGAGTCAAAGCAGATAAATGGTGTTTAATTTGTTTATTTAGCTCCCGCCTTTATTATTTTTACAAATATAACTCAAGGCGGCAAAAATATCCAACACACCTCCCTTCCCTTATATTCTACACAACCACAACCTTGTGAGGGGAGTTGGGCTGAACAGAAGGAACTGGCCCAAGGCCACCCAGGTGGCTTTGATGGCAAAGGCAGGACTAGAACTCACAGTCTCCCACTTTCTAGCCCGGTACCTTAATCACTAGACCAAATGAGTTCTCCAATGCTGATGCAGCTTGTTCCAGCACAACCTCATCCCGTTTCGAGTTGAAAGTTGTCATTTGGCCTTTTCAGAGGTAGTGTGGTCCTAGGAGAAGTATTCTTACTCTCTTCCCTCACTTTATAAATTTGCTTAATACATAATCTAACGTGAAGTTAGTATCTCCTAGTGAAGCGCGTGGTCTGAACCCTGTTTTGCAACTTTAAAAGCTCTGATGTTAAATACAAAGAATATTGCCCTAAATACTGAACATGGACTAGATTCCACAGCACCGAGCAGACATCAAATCTCTCAGAGACCAATAAGATCACACAGGGTTGCCCTTCTCCAAGTCCCATCAACTAAGCAATGCAGGATGGCGGGACCGCAGGGGAGGGCCTTCTCTGTGGTTGCCCCAGCTCTATGGAACCAACTCCCTCCCTGTGTCTGTACTGCTCCCACGCTACTGGCCTTCCGAAAGGCTATGAAAACCTGGCTTTGCCAGCAGAGCTGGGGGCCGTGAATACTTTACATCATGGCTGAATTGTGATTGATTGATATGCATATTTGTTTTGATTGGACTGCTTGTGGGTTTTAAAATGGGGTTTTTATTGTTTAGTATTTAATATTTGACTTCTTTTTACTTTTGTATTGTACTTTTATATTATATATATATATATATATATATATATATATATGTATGTATGTATGTATGTATGTATGTATGTATGTCACATGTTTTTTTGCTGAATTTGAAAATTAAGGGAGACTAGGATAGATCTATTTCGGCCTTATTTTGGCCTCATCAGCTAGCCATACCCTCACTGGGACTTGAACCTGCAACCTTTGCCTTGTAAGGCAGAGAATTATCCTCTAGGCTACAGTATCCAATCCCTTCAGCTCTGCACCAGGGAAGGGTTACATATTTTTGTGTCGAATCATATATATATAATATCACATATTTTTTGCTGAATTTTTTAAATTAAGGGAGACTAAGATAGCACTATTTCGGCCTCATCAGCTAGCCATACCCTTACTGGGATTTGATATATATATATATATATATATATATATATATATATATATATATATATATATATATATATATATATATAAAAAATCAAATATATATATGTAGATTGTTCTGAGTTCGGGTTTTGCCCCGTGTAATATTTTGAGTGGCGGCCCCGGCTTGCTGGGAACCAATTAAATCTATAGTATTTCCTCCATTTCCTATGGGATAAAGATCTGAGGGGACGGGGTGAGAGGGAATGGGAGTTGGAATCCCGACACGCCCCTCCTGGCTGCCCTCTTAACAGCCGCCCAGTCTCTACCTTGTAAGTGCTCCAAGCTGCAGGAAGGGTAGGGCTGGCTGCAATACCAGCAGCTTCGGGGGGCTTCTTTCCTCAGCAGTTCAGTTGGTTACATGCAGGCAGCTGCACCAACTTTTTCTTTCCCGGCGGCTCCGGCGGCTTCCCTTCATCACGTGACGTTCCTGACGCTGCTGCTGCTCCTCGAAGGGAAGCTGCCGGAGCCGGCGGCAGCGGGAAAGAAAAAGTTGGTGCAGCTGCCTGCATGTAACCAACTGAACCGCTGAGGAAAGGAGCCCCCCGAAGCTGCCGGTATTGCAGCCAGCCCTACCCTTCCTGCAGCTTGGAGCACTTACAAGGTAGAGACTGGGCGGCTGTTAAGAGGGCGCCCAGGAGGGGCGTGTCGGGATTCCAACTCCCATTCCCTCTCACCTCGTCCCCTCAGATCTTACATTTCGGGTAGTAAACAAAATTTTCTGTTCAGTATCCGAATTTTTGTTCGGATACTGAAGCAAATTTTTGCAGAAAATTTTGTTCGGTATCCGAAATGTACGAAAACAAAGATGTTCGAAAACCGAGGCACCACTGTATTCTACCTTTTTAGGTAGAAGAATAAGTCCAGTAAGATCAAATGCTATGACATTTGAAATTTGGTTGCTTGCATGCTTTTGATCAGCTATGGTTCCAAAAGATAATGGCTACATTGCTGTGTGGTTTTGGGGCAAAGCTTCAATCAGTCCATCTTGATTTTTTGGACCCTAACTTGTAGACGTTCCTACCTTTGATATTTCATTTGAATCAATCAGTAATTCAACAGACTGAACCAAAAACCTGATTAATACGCCAGGTTGATTTGGCTTGATTTAAATTCCAATTTTATTCATTTACACTATTTCCAATGTAACTTCCAGTTATCACTTTTTCTTCTAGGTGTGACAATGTCCGAGTTTATAAGCTAGGGCTGTTTTCTGGCCTGTGGTGGATGTTGGCACTATTTTGTTGGATTAGTGACAAAGTATTTTGCGAGATTTGGTCATCTTTTAATTTTCCCTATTTACACTGCGTATGGTGAGTCCTAGTTTTATACTCCTTTTAAAAGTATTTTCCTTTGCTGGAGTGTGTCTGTTTTCATTGCAATAGTGACAAAGTTTCTTTGGTGTGTCTCATATTAACATCAAATCATGTGTAAGGTGTTTTTGGTGATTAATTTGTTCCACGAATCAGTCAAGTCAGATAGCACCAACGAAATAAATTCTGGTAGAAAAATATATTTTTGCTCCCTCAATTGTGGTCTGACAGTATAGCATATTAGGGTGTGTTAAGATTCGCAAGAATAAGGAAATTGCTATTGCAATTTCCTTATCCTTGTGAATCTTAACACACCCTAATACATCCATAACGAAGCTGATATTTTTGGGTGGAGGTGCTACAAATTGCAGAAGGCAGAACAATGACCCAAGATAACAGAAATTACATAAGGGGCAACGATTTTTCTGAGATTTTGCCAGGATGCAAGGGTGGAATATTGAGAGAACAATGCTGGAAATCTGTTCTAAAGTTTAAACCAGGAGTATCCAATTTTGACACCTAAGATCTGTGGGCTATGCTGACTGAGGAATTCTGGGAGTAAAAGTCCACAAATCTCTAAAGTTGTCAAGAATTGGCCACCTATAGTTTAAACCATTATTCCCCAGCTATAATTATTATTATTATTATTTATTTAGATTTGTATGCCGCCCCTCTACGCAGACTCGGGGCGTCTCACAACAAAGTGAAACAATTTACAACAAATCTAAATTACAGTTTAAAAATATTTTAAAAACCCCATTTTCTAAACAAACATACATACACACATACCATTCATGAATTGTATATGCCCGGGGGAGGTGTCTCAGTTCTCCCATGCCTGACGACAAAGGTGGGTCTTAAGGAGCTTACGAAAGGCAAGGAGAGTAGGGGCAGTTCTAATCTCCGGGGGGAGTTTGTTCCAGAGGGTTGGGGCCGCCACAGAGAAGGCTCTTCCCCTGGGGCCCGCCAACCGACATTGTTTAGTTGACGGGACCCGGAGAGGGCCCACTCTGTGGGACCTAACCGGTCGCTGGGATTCATGCGGCAGCAAGCAGTCTCGGAGATATTCTGGTCCAGGTCATAACCAACACTTTGAATTGTGACCGGAAGTTGATCGGCAACCAATGCAGACTGCGGAGTGTTGGTGAAACATGGGCATACCTAGGTAAGCCCATGACTGCTCTCGCAGCTGCATTCTGCACGATCTGGAGTTTCCGAACACTTTTCAAAGGTAGTCCCATGTAGAGAGCATTACAGTAGTCGAATCTCGAGGTGATGAGGGCATGAGTGACTGTGAGCAGTGAGTCCCAGTCCAGATAGGTCCGCAACTGGTGCACAAGGCGAACCTGGGCAAACGCCCCCCTCGCCACAGCTAAAAGATGGTTCTCTAATGTGAGCTGTGGATCGAGGAGGACGCCCAAGTTGCGGACCCTCTCCAAGGGGGTCAATAATTCCCCCCCCCAGAGTAATGGAAGGACAGATGGAATTGTCCTTGGGAGGCAAAACCCACAGCCACTCCGTCTTATCAGGGTTGAGTTTGAGTCTGTTGACACCCATCCAAGCCCCAACAGCCTCCAGACACCGGCACATCACTTCCAATGACTCCTAATCAATGACTCCTATTTTTATTATCAAATTTCAAAGTCTGAAGATCATTGAAATCATTAAAAACAATCCAGTGGTTCCAGGTAGCCCACAAACCAAGGATTACCCCCATTTCTGCTTCAAATTCTGATTTGATTCCTATTTTCCATAAATCCAGTAGTCAGCACTCAGAAAAGCAGCTGATTCATATGGTGAGGTCTCAAATCGGCATCTCTGAGAAAGCAAGTTAATTTGCCTTCTTTCCAGAGAGGAGAATAATTGCCGATGCACATAATAAAAGTGTTAACAACTCCCCCCAGGTTCTCTCAGTATCCTGGAGTTGAGCCCTGGAGTCCAAACTTTCCTTCACAACGCACACACTCTCTTTTGCGCACTGTTTCCAGGGTGCAACAGATGGCAAAGCAGTTACTGAATGCTTTCTTTTATGTTTGGTAGAATTCGAGACCAAGCCTATAAAGAATAAATTGGAATCACTTTATAATATTGCTTTTGAGTTAAAATGGTATATACAAAATATGCCCCCATTTTGGTGGAGGGGTATGAATGTTGTCGGGTGGCGGGCACTGGGCAACACTGTTATATATGGTGTGTATGTTTTATTGTTAAAAATCAATTAATTTTTTTTTTAAAAAAAGGAGACAGCTTAGTTCCCACAACAAAGAAACTACTACCCTCACCAAAATAGGGGCATCTGAACTCAATCTATATAGTCTGGAGGACAGAAGGGAAAGGGGAACATGATCAAAACATTTAAATATGTTAAATAAGGTTCAGGAGGGAAATGTTTTCAATAGGAAAGTGAACACAAGAACAAGGGGGCGCAATCTGAGGTTAGTTGGGGGAAAGATTAGAAGTAATGTGAGAAAATATTATTTGACTGAAAGAGTAGTAGATGCTTGAAACTTCCAGCAGACATGGTCGGTAAATCCACAGTAACTGAATTTAAACATGCCTGGGATAAACATATATCTATCCTAAGATA
The DNA here is from genome assembly GCF_031021105.1 of Erythrolamprus reginae. Lineage (NCBI taxonomy): Eukaryota > Metazoa > Chordata > Lepidosauria > Squamata > Dipsadidae > Erythrolamprus > Erythrolamprus reginae. Next base: position 261,164,239 of record NC_091951.1, on the reverse strand, counting down.
AAATACAAGAAATAGTATAAGGGCAGACTAGATGGACCGTGAGGTCTTTTTCTGCCGTCAATCTTCTATGTTTCTATGTAGTATTAAAAATAAAACTTTTGCCAAAGCTCTTCCATTTCTTGAGGAAGCGTCATAATTTCTGTACCCTGCAAAAGTCCATAAATTTGCTACTTCCACTGACCTGAAGCAATGCCCCTCCTTGTGAAACAATGCAGAGAAGAGCAACAAAAATGATTAGGGGGCCGGAAGCTAAAACATATAAAGAACTAGGTATGTCTAGTCCCGTGATGGCGAACCTATGGCACGTATGCCAGAGATAGCACAAAGAGCCCTCTCCTGGCACGGGCCCATCGCCCCATGTCAGAACTCCGTGGTGTTTCTTTCATGTGAACGACAACACAGCAGCTCATGAAATAAAAAGTTCTTACCCTGTTTCCCTGAAAATAAGACAGCGTCTTATTTATTTATTTTATTTTATTTATTCAATTTTATATTGACATTATTAATATATTATATTAATTTTTGCTCCCAAAGATGTGCTACGTCTTATTTTCAGGGGGGGTCTTATTTTTTTTCAATGAAGAAGAATTCACATTTATTGCTGAACAAAAAAAAATAACATTTATTGTATACTGTACAGTAGTTGTCATCACAAACCAGCATAACCAGACAAACGGTGAATCCTATCAAGAATTTCTTACTAATACCGTCCCATTATTTCCATGTACAACAATTGCGTGTTGGATGTGTTTTAAATCTGATTGATGCAGCGTTTTGGGATGCAATTTATGGACAGCAGTGTTATATATGTTCTGTTCGGGAATGCTACGAAATGAAATATCTCCTATGTCTTACTTTCGGGGGTGACTTATTTTCGGGGAAACAGGGTACCTCTTGCTGCCGGCCAGCTGGTTTTCAGGTCTCTGCTGCACCTTCGCGGATTTCCGTGCATGCAGGCACATTCGCGTGTGGACCTTTCAATTTGGGCACATGTGCAGTTTGGGCACCCATGTCTAAAAGGTTCACCATCACTTTTAGTCTAAGGAAAAGAAGGCCTAGGAGGGACATGATATCACTCTTCCAATATTTGAGGGGTTCTTACGAAGATGAGGGCATCAAACTATTTTCCAAAGCACCAGAAGGCAAGACAAGAAACAGTGGGTGGAAACTAACCAAGGAAAGAAGGTAGACTTAGAACTAAGGAGAAATTTCCTAACAGTGAGAGCAGTCAACCAATAAGCTTGCCTTCAAAAGTTATGGGTGCTCCATCACTTAATAAAACAAAAAGACTGGATAACCAAAATGACCTGTCCAAAATAATATAGGGCAGTGATGGTGAACCTTTTTTGCTTCACATGCCAAAAGGGCGTGTGTTCATGTGCTAGCACAGGCACACGTGCCCACACCCATTCCCTCCCCCCATGCATACACACACACACCGTGCTGCCCAAATGCATGCACACAACCCCCTTTGTCCCCATCCCCGTGTATGCACACAGGCGTCATTGAAGCTTGGGATGGTGAAAAAATGGCCAAACCGGAAATTTGAATAAACAGACTTCCAGTTTGCCCGTTGTGCTGTTTTACGCACTCTGGAGCTTTCAAGGAAGTTCCCTGAAGCCCTGGAGTACGAAAAACAGCACAACAGGCAAATCAAAAGTGCATTTTTCCAAACTTCCGGTTTGCCCGTTGTGTGATTTTTTTTGCACTCCGGGACTTCAGGAAAGCTTCTGGAGGGCAAAACAAAAAATGCGCGCTGGAGCTGACATAGGGTAACGCCTTGCGTACCTTCCGTTATGGGTCTGCGTGCCACCTGTAACATGCGTGCTATATACACTGATACCTCGTCTTACAAACCCCTCGTCATACAAACTTTTCGAGATACAAACCCAGGCTTTAAGATTTTTTTGCCTCTTCTTCCAAACTATTTTCACCTTACAAACCCAAGCCACTGCCACTGGGATGCCCCGCCTCCGGACTTCTGTTGCCAGCAAAGCACTCGTTTTTGCGCTGCTGGGATTTCCCCGAGACTCCCCTCCATGGGAAGCACCACCTCCGGACATCCGTGTTTTTGCGATGCTGCAGGGGAATCCCAGCAGCGCAAAAACAGGCACTTCACTGGCAACGGATGTCCGGAGGTGGAGTTTCCCAATGAGGGGAGCCTCAGTGAAATCACAGCATCACAAAAGCCCAGAGGTGAGGTTTCGAGGACTTCTGTGTTTTTGCGATGCTGCAATTTCGCTGAGGCTCCCCTCGCTGGAAACTCCACCTCCGGACTTCCGTTGCCAGCGAAGCACCCATTTTTGCACTGCTGGGATTCCCCTGCAGCATCACAAAAACACAGAAGTCTGGAGGTGGGGTTTCCCATGGAGGGGAGCCTCAGGGAAATTCCAGCAGTGCTTCGGCTGGCAAAAGGGGTGAGTTTTGGGCTTGCACGCATTAATCACTTTTCCATTGATTCCTATGGGAAGCATTGTTTCGTCTTACAAACTTTTCACCTTACAAACCTCGTCCCGGAATCAATTGAGTTCGTAAGATTTAATATCTCTGTATTTGCCATCATGGATATAGGGTCTCCTGCTCTAGCACGGGGTTGGCCTAATAGACCTCCATGGTCCCTTCCAACTCTATTATTCTATGTTCTAAGACCATAACCTCAGTCCTTTCGCTCCTCTCTTTTCCAGGCACATCCTCATCTGTATTGCAGCTTACCTGGGCTGCGTCTGCTTTGCCTATTTTGATGCTGTCTCCGAGATCCCCGAACAAGGTCCTGTCATCAAGTTCTGGCCCAGTGAGAAGTGGGCTTTCATTGGGGTGCCTTACGTCACACTCCTTTGTGCTCACAAGAAGTCTCCCCTCAAAATTACTTGAAAAGCAACGGAAGTGTCCTGTCCTCTTTACCTGCTGTTTCTCCAAAGGGCCTGAATCTCTACTGCGGAAACAAAGGACATCCGATGAGGTGGTCAGAGCAGAATCTCACAAAAAAAAAAGTTCTGAGTGGCTTAAGAAAAATGCTTGAATTCGTACAACGAGGAAGCACGGGAAGTAGAAAGCCTGTATTCCCACAAGTGTACCTCCCTTTCCCCCCAAAAGTAAAGCTATTTCCCTTTTGTTTTGACTGCCTGTCACGCTCTCGGTGGGCAGGGAAGTGGGTGACCTCCTACTCGCCACATTAAGGAAGGAAGAATGGGGGGGAAAACGGGTGTATTGTCTCCGCGAGTATGTTGGTGGCTGTGTTCTGGTTTGGGAAATAATCACCAGATTTGTGTATTAAGGATTTAATAGAATTGCTTTGCAGATGTCCCTCCTCTGCTGCCGGTGTATATTTTACACATTAATAGAGCAAATGAAATCCCTCTAAACTCTGCGGTCAGTTTTAACAGGAGAATGATCTTTGAAAAACTGGCTCTGTTAATCCATCAAAATATCATAAGCACTACGACAATGTGGGATTTTAAAAAAATCCATAAATAGTAGTTCATTCTTTGGAGATTTGTTTACTACAGTTCAGAAAATAAAATGTAGAAGAAAAGTCAGTGAAGGAATACAAATTTGTACTTTTTAAATGACCAGTTGTGAGGCCTGACTAGGTCTCGGAAGGAGAGCAAGTCAGCAATTATCTACCAGATTTCTTTTTAAAAAAACAAAGTTTATCTCTCAATCTCTATTTTAATTCCCTGTTCTTTGCAAGCAAACAAATGAAGTTGGAAAGGTTTGAGTTTAATTATCCGTCTGGTTTTCTGTTTTTTTTTGTTTCTTCTTGTTACCATGACACACTTCCATGAGTTAGTTACGTAGAGAGTAATGAAGCCTCATTATTTGCTTCCATTTTTAAGCAGGTGTAACTAAATTTCAAGGGCCGCGAAGAATCAGTGCTTTGGTTTCTGTAGGTGTTTGAAAGCTGTTTAAATTGTGTACGAGTTGGGGTGTTTCCCAGATTTTGAAGAATTGGAACCTTGGTTAAAATAGGTGTCAGGGAGCCCATGAAATCAAAACAGTTCTCATGGCCATGTGATTAAAAGTACAGCTTACGATACCAGGGTGAAAATGGAGGGCATAAAATATACTGTACTCACTTTTTAAAAAAACTGATCCTGCAATGAATCCTATGAATTTGGAGTGTTTAAGGCAACTTTCTAAAGAATCCTCTCTGTTGTATTTAAATGCTTTAAATTTAAGATGGGGGCTAATATAAGATGAGAGATGCCTGATAAATAATCGGCCAAGGCTTAGTAGTTTGAGTAGGAAAGGAAAATACAGATGACAGATAACTTGATTTGTTTTCTGGCATATGCAAAAACAAAAACTGGCATTTCTATCCCTGGATACAAAGCCAGGATATAGTTGTAAACAAGGGTTTCTCAATTGCCTAAAAGACCAAGCTGGGTAAATATCTGTGCTTGATCGTGGAATTGAACGTTTTGTTCCTTTTTATTCCATTTGGCTGTGACTGTTCCAGTTCCTTGATGCGTTGCCAGAAATGTTGCATGGAGCATTAAATAAACGGGGTAAAACTTTCCCAGTTGGGAGCCACTGGCCCGTGTGGAACTTTTCCAAAGTGAATTGATTGAAGCATCTTTATCACTGCGGGCCTAACTCCATGCCTGTTTGTGGCCTGGTCCCCCGTTTAGGACAAGATAATTCAGTGTTCTCCCTTTGAGCTACATTGTTTAGTTCTTGCAGATGCGGAAGACACATTTGTATTTTTCAAAGCTGGGGCAGTCGACCTTAGTGAACATCAACAGAAGTTTCCTCCCTATGGCTTGAGGCACATTTCATTGGCCAACCTGTGGCAAAATGAGTGCAGAGGAACTCACTTCCCTGCGCATGTACTTTGCCAGCTGATCACCAGCACAGACCGTAATCCCATACAATTTTGAGTTGTCTTGAGCTGGGACGAGTTCTGAGTGATTTTGAGACAGCTATTTGAGGCCTTTAGGTTGTTAAAGGAGTGGATAAGCAAAGGGTTCACTCTGCTTGTTAGTTATTGGTATTCTTAAATGATTGCCGCGGGTTCACACCCATTTTGCTGCTAGGTGTTGCGGGTTCATTGGGAGGACTCTGAAAAAATGTTGTGATCGACAAGAATGAGATGAATGTTGGTGTAAGGGCAGAAGGTTAAAGGATGATTTTCCCCTCCCCTTTTAAAACAAAACAAACCAACAATTTGGGATATAGTCCCACTGAAAATTGGTAGTTGTACAGTCAGCAGCAAAATTTGTGATGCTCTGGATATTATAAAATGCACGCTGAAAGGCCACAGATACCTTTATTTTATTTTATTTAAAAAGTTATCTATTTCCCCCTTAGTTTGCAATTCTCAATTGCTATTACTATAAAGGTTTTGAATCTTGAAATATTTGTTTACAGCGTTACAAGAAAATAAAAATGGAGTCAGTAATCCTTCTTATCAAATTACTTTAGCAATTTTGGACACAAGCTGTTGAGTTTGGGAAATAATGTTTTTAGGATTAGAATTATAGAATTCTTTAAGTATTTTCTTTGATGTGCATGATGTTTTCTGTCTTGTATCAACAATCTTTTAAAAAGAAAATTACAACTTCTGGTAATCAACTACCGACATTTGACATGAAGTTGGCATGTGTTTAAGGAACTGCGCAAGGTGCTACAGAAAATCTAAAAATACGAATATGAACATTTATGAAATGTAAACATTCTTCATTGTGTGTGTCTCATTTTATGGGAGGAAATATGGAAAGGATTTTTCTAGTAAAAAAGTAATTGTGGGGCACTGTTTAATTGGAGTACCTCTAGTATCCAGCTGTTCAGTTATGCCAACAAAAAAAGTATTTTCCATCCCATTCTGGGGGTGGGGGTGGGAGAATGTGAATATTCTTGGTTTTACTTGCAACTGTGCAGTTATTTCTTTGTATAGCACGTTCTGTGGTGACATATTATGTTGAGAACACATTTTCACTAGCTGCTTTGTTTGTTTTCTAAAGGTTAGGAGATCTGACCATTCTCAGGTATATAATAATAATGAGTTTGAAAACATCTGTGCTCTGCTTCTTCCTTTTATACATAATATTGACAAACTTTCTCTGGGATGTAACCACTTGATTAATGACTAAAGTTTGGTGTCTTGACAAGATTTTGAAATTCAGTAAGCTTTTATGAAAATCCACTTGGTTTTTCTGTTGATGAACAAGTGAGTTTGAAATACAACTGATAATCTAGAAGAGTGGTCTCCAAACTTCTTTTATTCTGTACCTTTACCAATAAAATGCTTTTGATCATGCCCTCCCAATATATGTATGTTTATTGATTTATAAATGATATCCTTGTACTCTATACCAATATGTACCTTATAAAACATAGACCCTCAATATATTTTGTATACTCTTTGAATAGATTAATTTCTTACTTTGGGATAAAAATAAATGCAAATAGATATTTTAATATTTTCTTCCTTAAACCTCAATACATAATTCTCTGGTATAGGCATGCCACTTTGGAAACCGTAGATGTAGAATACTGGATATACGTGCAATTCCTATTTTCATCTTGCATGGCTGTTGCCTGATATAAGGCAAAAAATGGTAGCTGATGCTCTCATCGTGGAAATATGTTTTGGCAGTGTTCACACCCATATTTAGAGAGAACAGGCAGGGCTACTAAATGGATAAGAAAACATCTTGCACTAAAATTGGATATGTCTTGGAAGAATGATTGCAATAAATTATAAAACATTTAGGGTGGGTAATAGCTATTGCGATTTTCTTTACAGGATATGGAATTTTGAAGGATTTCTTAAAACACAAGGGAGGTGGGTTAGCACATATAGAACAAATGGAAGGAAATTGTGCCATTATTTAAAGAGAAAGCAACTTTGAGGGCTAGACATATCTTCAGTTTTATTTGGATACAAAACCCCCCTAAGAAGTTTAATTTTTTAAATTGTATACTAAAAATGAAATCGAGTTAATTAATTAAATTAATTAAATACTGAATTAAATCAAATTTAATATGAAGTACTGTATATGGTTTGGTTTGAAGATTTCCCTTTTAAAAGCAATCGGGATAAAATCCAACTCTGCAAATAAATTTTTGCTCAGGTAAGTAGGATTTTGTCCAGTCTGGAGAATTTCAGTTATCCAGATCATGGTTGTCCCAAAGGTGCTTTTCCAAAAGGCAACTGGACTTTCTGTTTTTCCTTGAAAATATTTCACTTTTCATCAAGGAAGTTTCTTCAGTTCTTTCTGATAGTAGAGTTTTATTTCTCTTGCTCAACATGGCCTGGTGGTTGAGAACGTTTGAAATCTGCAGAAGGAAAGGCAGGCAGATCTCTATTACTGTCATTCTTAATTTTGAGTCTGCAGTTGGATTTCATCCCCATTTTTATATTAATTAAATGTATATTCTTCCTATGAATACTGAGTGGTTCATGGTGGTATATAGAATAGAATAGAATTTTATTGGCCAAGTGTGATTGGACAGACAAGGAATTTGTCTTGGTGCATATGCTCTCAGCGTACATAAAAGAGATACATTTGTCAATAATCATGTGGTACAACACTTAATGATTGTCATAGGGGTGAAATAAGCAATGAAGAAACAATATTAATAAAAATCTTAGAATACAAGCAACAAGTTACAGTCATACAGTCTTAAGTGGGAGGAAAAGGATGACAGGAATGATGAGAAAAACTAGTGGAATAGAAGTGCAGATTTAGTAAAAAGCCTGACAGTGTTGAAGGAATTATTTGTTTAGTAGAGTGATGGCGTTCGGGAAAAAACTTCTTGTGTCTAGTTGTCTTGGTGTGCAGTGTTCTGTAGCGATGTTTTGAGGGTAGGAGTTGAAACAGTTTATGTCCAGGATGCGAGGGGTCAGTAAATATTTTCCCCACCCTCTTTTTGACTCATGCAGTATACAGGTCCTCAATGGAAGGCAGGTTGGCAGCAATTGTTTTTTCTATTCCCTAGTATTTTTTATTTTATTTTATTTTATTTTAATTATTATTATTATTATTATTATTATTATTTAGATTTGTATGCCGCCCCTCTCCGCAGACTCGGGGCGGCTCACAGCAATAATAAAACAATGTAAGACAAATCTAATAATTAAAAAGTCAGTTAAAAAAAACCCCTTATTAAAAAGCAAAAACATACATACAAACATACCAGACATAAACTCTGTATTTGCATTTTTAATGTGAGAACAACTCAAATAGTGCAGGATCTGAAGATGTGGAGAGACATGGTCAATAGAATTCCCAAGAGTCAGAAAGGTTTGGATGAATCATTTCCTCCTCTATATTGTCTAAGTCAGGGGTCAGCAACCCACGGCTCTGGAGCCGCATGTGGCTTTTTCATCCCTATGCCCTGTCGCCGCCACAATTTTGAGAGGAGCTTCCGGTTGGGAAAAGCGCAGGGGGAGACACTGGAAAAAGATGGGTTTTCTGGTCTGCTCCACAACTGATAAGGTTAGGACAGATAGATACTCCTGCTGGAGTATCCATCATTTGTGTGCAACCCTATGAAAACATGCATTAGTTTGACTTTTGTCCTTCTGCCATACGTGTAATTTCTCTCCTCACCCCCTCCTGTCCCCCACCCCCCGGGAAGTCTGATCAGTCGAAAGAGATGGACTGGTGCAGAGAGACTCATGGCTGAGGAAGGACTGCAGTGTGGGTCTACCAATTTCAAACTCGGCACTTTTAAACTCCTGCTCTAAATTATGCCAGGTGATGGAACGGAAACGGAAGTGTGGCCCCTTCAGGATAGGCACCCCTATTCCCACAACACTGATCCTGTAGATTCCGTCTGCACAATTGATTGATTGATTGATTGATTGATTGATTGGATTTGTATGCCGCCCCTCTCCGCAGACTCTGGGTGGCTAACAACAGTAATAAAAAACAGCATGTTACAATCCAATACTAAACAACTAAAAAAACCCCTTATTATAAAACCAAACATACATACAAACATACCATGCGTAAATTGTAAGGCCTAGGGGGAAAGAATATCTCAGTTCCCCCATGCCTGACGGCAGAGGTGGGTTTTAAGAAGCTTACGAAAGGCAAGGAGGGTGGGGGCAATTCTAATCTCTGGGGGGAGTTGGTTCCAAAGGGCGGGGGCCGCCACAGAGAGTATATCGGAGTCAGAAAAGCGAGGATCACTGGGGGGTGGGAGACAAACGTGGAGGAAGTAATGCAATCACTGGAACACACACACACACACACACACACACACACACACACACACACACACGTATTTAGAACCGGAAACGTCAGGCTGTGTCCTTGGAGGGTGGGGGTGGTTCTTCCATTGATGTTGCATTGCTATGGCAGTGCGTTGGCTGGACAATTCAGAAACGGGAAATGGCTGTCATCTTTGGCAGCTGTGAAAAGATAACATGCTGTGCTCCCTTTTATCAACCTTGATTGTTCCTTAATTGCAGGACATGCTGTTTGATCACCATTTGATAAAGTCCCTCGGGGTGGTTTTAAATCAGGCTTCCCTCTGCCTGTGTTTCTCTGACTTCACTAATCTATATTCCCCATCTGAACCCCCAGTGACACTCTAACAATGATGGTAAACCTTTTTTGGCTTGAGTGCCGAAAGAGTGCGTGCACACATGATAGCATACATGATAGAGCCGGGGTGGCGCAGCAGGTAGAGTGCTATACTGCGGACCATTGAAGCTGACTGTGGATCTGTAGGTCAGCGGTTCAAATCTCATCACTGGCTCAAGGTTGACTCAGCCTTCCACCCTTCCGAAGTGGGTAAAATGAGGACCCGGATTGTGGGGGCAATAGGCTGGCTCTGTTTAAAAAGTGCTATTGCTAACGTGTTGTAAGCCGCCCTAAGTCTAAGGAGAAGGACGGCATAAAAATCAAATAAATAAATAAATAAATAAATACGCTTGGCCACACCCATAATGCAATGTCCTCCCCTGCGCATGTGCACCACCCCTGCACTCCTCCCCGCTCATGTGGCCAGGCCTCACTGAAGCCTCCGGACTTCCAGTAGGCCTGTTGTTCACTCTCAGTATTTAGGAAAGCCTCTTGAAGTCTCAGGATGGTGGAAAATGGGCCAACCAGAAGTTTCTGGATTTCTGGTAAACCTGTTGGGCTGTTTTTCGCTCTCCCCAGGCTTCAGGAGAGTGAAAAACGGCTGAAAAGAAAGCTGAAAATCAGTTGGCCAGTGCATATATGGGCATTGGAGCTGACATAGGGCAATGCCTCGTGTGCCCTCAGATAGGTCAGCGGTTCAAATCTCATCACCGGCTCAAGGTTGACTCAGCCTTCCATCCTTCCGAGGTGGGTAAAGTGAGGTCCCGGATTGTGGGGGCAATATGCTGGCTCTGTTAAAAGGGCTATTGCTAACATGTTGTTAGCCGCCCTGAGTCTAAGGAGAAGGCGGCATAAAAATTTAATAAGTAAGTTAAGTAAGTAAGTTAAGTAAGTAAGTAAGTTAAGTAAGTAAGTTAAGTAAGTAAGTAAGTAAGTAAGTAAGTAAGTAAGTAAGTAAGTAAGTAAGTAAATAAGTAAATAAATAAATAAATAAATATGGCTCCACTGCCACTTGTGACACTTGTGCCATAGGCTCGCCAATCACAGAGGTCATCTTTGTGATTCAGGCTGTCCTCAAGTTACGATTGCAATTGAGTCCAAAATTTGTGTTGCGAAATGAGAAATTTTAAGTGGGTTTTGCCCCGTTTTATGACTTTTCTTGCCCCATTTGTTAAGTGAATCGCCGCGGTTGCTAGTAACCTGGTTGTTAAGCGAATCCGGCTTCCCCATTGACTTTGTCAGAAGGTTGCATGAGGAGATCAATAGGGCCCCTGCCACCATAATAAATATTGAGTCAGTTGTCAAGCATCCGAATCACAGGATCACAGGGATGTGATGAGGCAATGGTCATAAGTGTGAAAAATTGTCATAAGTCACGATCAATTCAAAAGGCCACTAAATGAACTGTTGTAAGTCAAGGACTGCTTGTCCTTTCAGACTCTCCTGCCTTTGTCCACAATCTTTGTGATGAGTGTTCTCGATCATATTACCTCACTCGTCCTATTTACAAAATAAGCTTTTGGTGGGACGGGTGGTCTATTGGTAGCCCGCCAAAGAGTGCTATATTCATGTTACATTCAGATCAGGTGTGGGTTCCACTTATCTTCGCCATCGTTTTGCATTGCGATGTTTCGGGCACACCCCCTCGTGCGATTTCACTTCCGCACATGCTCAGAAGGTGGATTCAGCCTAAAAGAAAGCTGAGGGGCTACTCAGCTGTGCTTCGGGCAAAGAAATAAAGGTCAATATTAACCCAGGGGTGGATAGGAGGGCTTTTTTTCCGAAACAGGACGAGGAGAAGCCATCATAAAAATTAGCTGAAAATTTTTTTGGGGGGGAAAGATGGCGCCCAGAGACCAGCACCACCCGAACCGCATTGTCACGTCACCAGCTGGTCGCTAAGAGTTCGGGTGATCTGATCCAAACCGAGAAGAACCCATCCCTGATTGAGATGATTCGAAACTATTGTGTTTGCTGCTACAGTTCCCTTCTGGGTTTTGTGTGTGAAGGAAGCCCTTAGTTCCACAAGGGGGCAGTGTTGAACTAAATTTAAGCTTTTCAGTAATCTTGGAGTAGCAGAAGAAACTGAATAGTCCTATGCCTATAAGGTACATTTTATTTTTGTATTATACTGTACATTTAGCATTTTTTTAAAAAAAGGCTAGTTCTCCAAGCATATTTGTTGGATATTGTTTCTGATTCCTTCTGCCTCTCTTGCCCATTCTTGTTCACCTCTCTTCCTGAAAATTCAACTTACAGTGAACAATTCATACTACTCAGAACTTGTGACTCTTTGCATATGTATTCTTCCTTGCATAAATATAGCTTTGTTCTGATGCTTTATGGATTTTCAGAGCCTCTCCAAATTTGAACGCTACCTAACCCTGACGCTGATGGCTAAATGGAAGATAGCCACATCCTATTTACTGGAATGATAAATGGCAGAGAATGAGTGAAGCAATCTTTGTATTACAGGAACTGATTTTTCTGTACTGATTTAACAGTATTTGCAAAAATGATGTTCCTGCCCTTCCATAAATGGCTGAAATTAATGTAAGTAGTGTCCGTTTTTTGATGGTGGGATGACAGCCAAAGAGGTGTAAAAGCAATTCCAGGCTTTTCATTGTTCTATTTTAGAATAGATTATTGTACGGTCAGCAAATGAAATGCACTTTTGTAGAAAGAGCGGAAAAATGCAAGTCAACCCTTTCTGAAAGAATGTAGATCTGAATGTAGAACTTTCCGTGAAGTTATGACAAGGAATATAAAATGTGAGCATTTAATCCTCTTTCTTTTAAAGCTGCAATCCCATCTCCCAGAGATGTTGGGAGACAACATCTCTGACTTAGGAGGATATATGCTGCTCAAAAAAAATAAAGGGAACACTCAAAGAACACATCCTAGATCTGAACGAATGAAATATTCTCATTGAATACTTCGTTCTATACAAAGTTGAATGTGTACAACAGTATGTGAAATTGCCAATCAGTGTTGCTTCCTAAGTGGACAGTTTGATTTCACAGAAGTTTGATTTACTTGGAGTTATATTGTGTTGTTTAAGTGTTCCCTTTATTTTTTTGAGCAGTGTATATATATATTAAATTAAATATTACATTCACTAAGGGCATTGCTCTGATCCATATTAGCATAACATTTACATGTGAATAACACCGAAAGAGTAAAGCATTCTGCACTATAAGATAATGCACATAGATCCCAGCATTATTTAGCCCCAAAGTGGTAACTAACATTAGATAAAGCAGTTCGTTCCAAAGTTGGCACCTGTCACTCACCGATAATGTAGCTGTCTGACAAATGCATAGTTCTGGAATGGGCTGACATGCCCCCTAAAGCATATCTAAATCACCCCATGCTGAAAGGGCTGAATAAATGGAATGTAGCTTTTGTTTCCCAACAAATCCTCTCCCGTGTAATCCCATTTATGCAATCGCACAATTGCCGCAAACTGGACAGGCCTTTCATTCTGCCAAGAGTCATTAGGGAGATGGGTTGCCCTCTAGATCACTTCTGATTTGCTGGCTAGTCCTGAAACAGCAGAAACTGACAAAGCAAGGATCGCTTTCTTCAAAAGAAAGGGGCTTTCGGTTGTCCTTTGTCCTCTGCAAAAACCAGGGAGGAAACCCAACAAAAGTGAGGCAAGCTGGCCGGGCTATCAACATCCAACCAGGTGGCCCACACGGCTTCTCCAAGCACCGTCCCTGAAATGTACTTTGAAGATGTGCTCAGATGCAAGTGGACATTAAGCAGCTAGTTTTAGTCCAACTGTGAATTTTACTTGGGACATTATCTCTGGTGGACTTCCACTGATCTTTTTCGTATTAAAAAGAATATTCTAATAGTCTTTTAAATATTAGATTTGTTTATTGTACACTGTTTATTATTGTGAGCTGCCCTGAGTCTGCAGAGAGGGGCGGCATACAAATCTAATAAATTATTATTATTATTATTATTATTATTATTATTATTATTATTATTATTATAAACATAGAAACATAGAAGACTGACGGCAGAAAAAGACCTCATGGTCCATTTAGTCTGCCCTTATGCTATTTCCTGTATTTTATCTTACAATGGCTATATGTTCATCCCAGGCATGTTTAAATTCAGTTACTGTGGATTTACCAACCACGTCTGCTGGAAGTTTGTTCCAAGGATCTACTACTCTTTCAGTAAAATTATATTTTTTCATGTTGCTTTTGATTTATCTACCACGTCTGCTGGAAGTTTGTTCCAAGGATTTACTACTCTTTCAGTAAAATAATATTTTCTCATGTTGCTTTTGATCTTTTCCCCCAAATAACTTCAGATTGTGTCCCCTTGTTCTTGTGTTCACTTTCCTATTAAAAACACTTCCCTCCTGAACCTTATTTAACCCTTTAACATATTTAAATGTTTCGATCATGTCCCCCCTTTTCCTTCTGTCCTCCAGACCAGAGGTCCCCAACCTTTTTTGCACCAGGGACCGGCTTTAAGCTAGACCAGTTTTCCATGGCCCGGTGGGGGGGGGGAGCTAGCTGTCAGCGGCGCCGTAAAAGGGGCGATCAAGAGAGGAATGGGTGAATGAATGGACGGAGGGTGGGAAGGAAGGAAGGAAGGAAGGAGGGAAGGGACAGGAACAGAAGAAGGGTGCAAAGGAAGCAAGGAAAGGTGTGAAAGGGGAGAGTAAGAGAGGAAGGAGTGAAAGAAGGGAATGAGGGAGGAAAGAAGGGAGGAAGGAAAAGGAAAGCAAGAAATGGAGGGAAGGAAGGAAAGAAAGAAAGAAGGGGGGAAGGGACAGGAACAGAGGAAGGAAGCAAGGAAACTTATGAAAGGGGAGAGTAAGGGAAGAAGGTAGGAAGGAGAAAGAAAAGAAGAAATAGAGGAAGGGAAGGTAAAAGAGAGAAAGAAAAAGAGCAAGAAAGAAAGCAAGAAAGAGAAAGAAAGAAAGAAAGAAAGAAAGAAAGAAAGGCAACTTCAAAGAAAGGCTCACTGAGCATCTCTCACTCTCTCTCTCTTTATATCCCTCTTTCTTTCTTTCTCTTCCTTTCTCTCTCTCTCTCCCTCTCTCTTTCTCTCCCCCCTCTCTCCCCTTTCCCTCTCTCTTTCTCTCTCTCCCTCTCTTGCTATCTCTCCCCCCTTTCCCTCTCTCTTTCTCTCTCCCTCTCTTGCTATCTCTCCCCCCTCTCCCTCTCTCTTTCTCCCTCTCCCTCTCTTTCTCTCTCTCTCCCCCTCTTTCTCTCTCTTCTTCTCACTTTCTCTCTCTTGTTTTCTTTCTGTCTCTTTTGCTTTCTCTCTCTCTCACTCTTTCTTGTTTTCTTTCTCACGCTCTTTCTCTTGTTCTCTCTCTTGCTATCTCTTTCTCCCCCTTTCTCTCACTCTCTCTTTCTCACTTTCTCTCTATCTTGCTGTCTGTTGCTATCACTCACTCTCGTTCTCCGTTCTTCTCAGCGGTGACGCGCGCACGCCCTGCCCGCCTCACCTTTGCGAGAGCACTTTCGCCCCGGGCTCTCAGCAAGGGGGTTTGCAGGAGAGGTGGGGCCGGCGAAGGTGATATTCAATGTCAGGGGCGCACAGGCGGTTGCACGCGCTCCCTATCTCCCTGCTAGCCCACTCGGAATATTCAAAATAAGAAAAGCCTTCGCCGGCAAAGGTTTTTCTTATTTTGAATACTCCGAGTGGGCTAGCAGGGAGATAGGGAGCGCGTGCAACCGCCCGTGCGCCCCCGACATTGAAGACCTCCGCTGAGAAAAGCCTTTGCCGGCATTTCCTCTCGGCGTCAAGGAGGCGCAGCGGCGGGCGGAGAGAGGGAAGGGGGGGGCAGCGGCGTCCCTCCTGGCCTTGGCGGGCCGCCCGACCCTCCCCACCTCCTGCAAACGCGGCGGGCGGCGGGGGGGAGAGCGAGGAGCCGGTTCTGGCGGGCGCGGGGCTTGGCTGGCTGGCGGGGTGAGCGCCGCTGGTGGTGCGGAAAGGCCGAGGGGGCCCTGGCGCCGCGGACCGGCTGAAAACCCCCAACGGCCCGGTGCCGGTCCACGGACCGGCGGTTGGGGACCTCTGCTCCAGACTATACAGATTGAGTTCATTAAGTCTTTCCTGATACGTTTTATGCTTAGGACCTTCCACCATTCTTGTAGCCTGTCTTTGGACCCATTCAATTTTGTCAATATCTTTTTGTAGGTGAGGTCTCCAGAACTGAACACAATATTCCAAATGTGGTCTCACCAGCGCTCTATATAAGGGGATCACAATCTCCCTCTTCCTGCTTACTATACTTCTAGCTATGCAGCCAAGCATCCTACTTGCTTTTCCTACTGCCCGACCATGCTGTTCACCCATTTTGAAACTGTCAGAAATCACTACCCCTAAATCCTTCTCTTCTGAAGTTTTTGCTAACAGAACTGCCAATACAATACTCAGATTGAGGATTCCTTTTCCCCAAGTGCATTATTTTACATTTGGAAACATTAAACTGCAGTTTCCATTGCTTTGATCATTTATCTAGTAAAGCTAAATCATTTACCATATTATTGTTGTTGTTGTTGTTGTTATTATTATTATTATTATTATTATTATTATTATTATTATTATTATTATTATAATAATATAGCTCAGTGATGGCGAATCTTTTTTTCCTCGGGTGCCAAAAGAGTGCATGGTGAGTGCCCACACCCATAATTCAATGCCTTGGAATGGTAAAAACAGTTTCCCCCACCCTCCCGTAGGCCCTCTGGAGGCCGAAAATGGCCTATTTCCCAACTCCTGATGAGCCCAGTAGGCAAATGCTTTCCTGGAGCTGGGGAGGGTAAAAATGTCCTCCTCATCCCCCTGGAGGCTCTCTGGAAGCCAAAAACGCCCTCCCAGAGCCTCTGTGTGAGCCAAAAATCAGCTGGCCAACACACACATGCACGTTGGAGCTGAGCTAGGGCAATGGCTTGCATGTCAGCAGATATGACTCCACGTGCCACCTGTGGCACCCGTGCCATAGGTTCGCCATCACTGTTATAGCTAATGATTTGATGTCATTCTTGCTTTAATAAGGGAGTTTCTTATTAAACATTTCCCCATGTTCAAGATTACCGTATTTTTCAGAGTATAAGACACTGTATAAGACAGAGTATAAGATGCACCTTAGTTTGGGGGAAAGAAAATGGAGAGTGGGGAATCTACCTGCCAGGTCTTTAATCCGGTCAGTTTCAGCACATCATTTTATCCCCTGGTTAGGGCTGAAAAAAATCTTTGTCGAAGGGAGTAGCAATGAAAATAAGCTTGCAAAGAATTAGGGCTGGGGAAAAAAAACCTTTGGAGTAGCAATGAAAACAAGCCTGCAAGCAGGGAAGATCGTTAGCACCTCATTAGGGCTAGGGGAAAAAAGCTTTGAAAAAGCTACATTTGGAGAATAAGATGCACCCAAATTTTCAGCCTCTTTTAGAGAGTGAAGATGCGTCTTATACTCCAAAATATACGGTACTTGGTGTTCTGTCGAGCTCTCTGGCAGAATCGTCCTGAAAAGTCAGATACAAATTTCAGACACACACAAGTTTGAAAATTCAAAACAATGTTCTTTATAACGAAAATTCACTTAAACTGGTAATTGGTGCAAGTCCGTTATCAGTTCTGAGATACTTAGCTTGCAGCTGTGAGGCAATTCACAGTCCTTCTTCTTTCACAAAGTGAAACACCCTTTGCTCTGCTTTAGTTTCAAGGGGGGAAAAGCAACACACCAAGGTCGAAGTCAGCAAAGCAGGCACGAAACACAATGATCAGATAATCCTCCACAATGGCCAAACCCACACACTGCTCTTTATAGCAGCCTCACTAATTACCACAGCCCCACCCAACCACAGGTAGCCTCATTTTCTTTGATAATAATCTCTCAGTTGTTGCTGCCTATGCATCGCTCTCCGCATGCGTGGCTGTATCATTAACTCTTGTTCTGAATCCAAGGAGGAGCTAGATAATTGATCTTCTGAGCTGTCTTCCACACTCTCCTCCTCCCTGTCACTCATGTCTTCTTGGTCAGAGGAGCCTTCATCAGCACATCCACAGTCCTTGGGGCAGGAGCTGGGCCAGAGCTAACCACAACACTTGGTTTCCTGTCTGACACTTGGAAAGGAAACTTGGTTTTCTGCCAGAGCAGGGGGGGATTGGACTAGAAGACCTCCAGGATCCCTTCCCAACTTTGTTGTTTTGTTACTCTGTTTTGCTACTCTGTTACACAGCTAGTTTTTGTTCCCCAGGTGCAGTAGCAGACTTCTTTAGTCACAAATAACATGATTACATCCACAGGCACTGCAGAACAGCTGTTACAACACATCTGGTGAGCGGGTCAGGTGTTATCGGTCTAGAATGCGTATATGCCAACGTGAAAAGCACAAGCTAGGAAATAAATAAGAAGTGGATGATTCACCGACTCATGATGGTTTGACCCAATTGTCTCAGCCACATGAAAGGAACTTGGTGTTAAGTGAACATTCGTTCTGGGCTTTTAGGTTTTGCAGATGTTGGACTTTGCAACATAGCCTTGAGGTACATTATATATCATAAGAACATAAGAGGAGCCATGCTGAATCAGGCTAAAGCCCAATGAATCCAGCATTCTGTGTCACACAGTGGCCCACCAATTGTCCTTATCTTGAGCAGAAAGAGAAGGCAAGACTCTCCCTTTCCCCTGACCCCCAACAAATGGTACTCAAGGGAACTCATATCAATTTATTTATTTTATTTATTTATTTATTAGATTTGTATGCCGCCCCTCTCCGTAGACTCTGGGTGGCTCACAACAACAATAAAACAATTCAAGACAAATCTAATAATTTAAAAACATTAAAAAAGCTGTTATTAAAGCAGACATACACACAAACATATCATACATGAATTGTATAGGCCCGGGGGAGATGTCTCAATTCCCCCATGCCTGACGGCAGAGGTGGGTTTTAAGGAGTTTACGAAAGGCAAGGAGGGTGGGGGCAATTCTAATATCAGGGGGGAGCTGGTTCCAGAGGGTCGGGGCCGCCACAGAGAAGGCTCTTCCCCTGGGTCCCGCCAAATGGCATTGTTTTGTCGACGGGATGTGGAGAAGGCCAACTCTGTGGGACCTAATCGGTTGCTGGGATTCATGCAGCAGCAGGCGGTCCCAGAGATATTCTGGTCCAATGCCATGTAGGGCTTTATAGGTCATAACCAGCACTTTGTGACCGGAAACTGATCGGCAACCAATGCAGACTGCGGAGTGTTGGTGTAACATGGGCATGATTGCTCTCGCAGCTGCATTCTGCACAGCTGCATTCTTATACTTGAATGTAGCTTTTTCAATGCTTTTTTCCCCAGCCCTAATGAGGTGCCAACGAGCTTCCCGGCTTGCAGGACTTTTTCATTACTACTCAGAAGTTTTTTCCCCAGCCCTAAATTTTTGCAGGCTTGTTTTTATTGCTACTCCCTCCAAAGATTTTTTCCAGCCCTAACCAGGGGATAAAATAATGTGCTGAAACTGACCAGACTAAAGACACTAGCCAGATGAATACCTGGTAGGTAGGTCCCCCCCCCCTATTTTCTAAGGTGCATCTTATACTCCAGTGTGTCTTATACTCTGAAAAATACAGTAGCTATTGTCTATTTGGGGTTTGCAATAGAAAAAGTTAAGCAGATTTTTCGCTAGTGATTTAAACTGATGCTGCTTTGAGCAATAGGAATATTTAAATTTTTGTCCTTGGACTACTGTGGCATATGCTGCTTGTTACAAATTTCTTTAAAAAAAGAAAAACAAACATAAAAATAACTGCTAAGAAAGCTAAAAGACGTCAGAGTTTGCAAGACAAGCTCACACTTCCAAATTAAATTTCACAACTGCAAATATTATTAGCTTCTGCAAATATATATATATATATACATGTTTTTTTTGCTGAATTTGAAAATTAAGGGAGACTAGGATAGATCTATTTCGGCCTTATTTTGGCCTCATCAGCTAGCCATACCCTCACTGGGACTTGAGCCTGCAACCTTTGCCTTGTAAGCCAGAGAATTAACCTCTAGGCTACAGTATCCAATCCCTTCAGCTATATATATATATATATACACACACACACATACACACATACATAAAATGTATGCTCCAAATAATTTGGAGCCTCTGGGATACAGATAATCCTCGAATTACAACCCTTTGTTCAGTGAAACTTTTACAGTTGCAATAGTACCCAGGGTCACCTGATCACTTTTTGCAACCTTCCAACCAGCAAAGTCAACACGGGGCAGATTTGCTTTACAACCATGTTACCAGTAATGGGCAGCCAAAATTTTTACTGCCACACTGTGGGTGTGGCTTATTTTGTGGGTGTGGCTTAATGGTCATGTGACTGGGTAGGGGTAGCTTGCTGGCCGTGTGAGCAGGTGGGAGTGGCTTGAACGATCATCATTCAAGTGAACTGTTAAGTCTTGACTTACAACCTTACCAGTGTTGCTCGCTGGGGTGACAATTTGCTTCGTGTTTCCCGCACTCTCCTTCCTGGGTCCCCCCTGACTCAGGCAGGGTAGCTAGGCAAATGGATGCTGCCAGAAGTATAAATGCTGCCAGCGATGCTTCTATCCACCCCTTCTGCTTGCACCTCAGGTGGGAGGTGGCCGCATGAGGCTGGAGGGGAGCCAGGTAGGAGAGAGGGAAGCTCATCGAAGGCCAGGAAGGAGGAAAGAGGAAAAAAGCAAGGAGCGCAGAAGCAGCAGGAGCAGCAGGGGGAAAAAAGGAGAGCTGAGCCCAGACAAGTAATCCAGGAAGTGACAGCCGCTGATCATCTGGAGCTGCACATGCATCTTCATTTCCGCCTGTGGAAATGTGTTCCACCCTGTCCTGTCTGCTGCCCACCCCTGCATGTTACTAACACAACAGTGCTGTACAGTGAATCAAGTGTGATAAGAAAGTTCATAAAATCACTTAACAAGTGTGAAAAATCCCTTAACACAGTGGTTCTGAACCTGGGAACCCTTTGGGGTCGAACAATTGTTTCACAGGAATTGCCTAATGTTGCGGTTTGTATGATGATTAAAGTCTGTTAGGACCTTAACCCCGCGGAGATGGATGGATAAAAGCCTTAGTCATTTGTTCAAACAGGATATATTTATTTTTAAAAACTGAAATAAACAAATAAAAGATTGTTTAGAGGGACAACATAAAATATACGTCTTACATCATGGAGGATTAGAAGAGAAGAGAAGTGGGGAGAGATGAAGAAGGAAGTGAGTTGGCAGGATATTACATCATAATAGGAGGATCTAATAAGGCACACATAGTTAACTCTTTCATTTCTAAATGTCTCTGAGGGGCTGTCAATATACAGCGTGACACCTAAGACCCTGGGAAAAGACAAATTTTCCATGGTGTTAGGAACTAAAGCTTCTATTCTGGCGTCTTGGAACATATTTTTACAATCCGACCAATCAGGCGTTTACAGTGGGTGTGTCCCTCTGACCTTTCTGCCAATCAGCTTAAAGCTCTATTGGGAGAATTGGCGGTAGACTTATGGTTGGGGGTCACCACAACATGAGGAATTGTATTAAGGGCATTAGAAAGGTTGAGAACCACTGGTCTTAACAAGTGTGATAAGGTTGTAAAAATCCTCATTTAACAACTGTCTCACTTAGCAATAGAAATTTTGGGCTCAATTGTGGTTATAGGTTGAGGACTATCCGTATTATCTAGTATAGGGAAGCATGTTGTAGGCCTTGGGAGAGATTTAAGGAAGTCCAAAACTGCAAAAGCAGGACTTTATTGAACTGTACAACTTTCAGCAAGCTGCAGAAAATGGCATTCTAACTCCTCCCTGTACTCACTTGGTCCTTCAAGAATCACGTCCCTGTCTACACCTGTTTGTAGAGCACAAAAGTTCCTGGCTACCTGCTTCGGTTCAGTAACAGGTTTGAGCTGAGGAGATTCTGTGGCCACCCTCCACCCCTTTGGAAGGCTTGGGGTAGGGTGCCTGTCACGAAATAAGCCTAATGGCAGCCGATGTTAAGGCCATCTTATGCTAATTATGCTATTTTTGTTTGTGGTCTTATGCTAATGAGTTATTTTTGTAGGGGCAGCAAGGACAATGACTGACTCACCAGAAGGGGGCGTAAAGTCCAACCCAACCAGTTGTTTACCTGGAACTACAGACCTTTGAAAATGAATAATATACCCCGTAAATCTAAATCTCTTACCTCTCTATCTCTCCTCCCTCCCTCCCCTCCCTCCCTCCCCTCCCTCCCTCCCCTCTCCCTCCCTCTGTCTTTCCTCCCGACACGCGCCGGCACGTCCCTCCTCTCTCTCTCCCCCCTCCCCTCCTCTCCTCTCCTCTCCCCTCCCTCTTCCCTCTTCTCTCTCTTCCTCCCTCCCTCACTGTCTCTCCTCCCTCCCTCCCCTCTCTCCCCCTCTCCCCCTCCCTCTTTCCCTCTTCTCTCTCCTCCCTCCCTCTCTGTCTCTCCTCCCTCTCTCCCCTCCCTCCCTGTTCTCTGTCTCTCCTCCCTCCCTCCCCTCTCCCCCTCCCCCTCTCTCCCCTCCCTCTTTCCCACTTCTCTCTCTCCTCCCTCCCTCCCCTCCCTCTCTGTTTCTCCTCCCTCTCCCCCTCCCTCCCTGTTCTCTGTCTCTCCTCCCTCCCTCTCCTCCCTCCCCCTCCCCTTCTCTCCCCCTTCCTCTTTCCTTCTTCTCTCTCTCCTCCCTCCCTCTCTGTCTCTCCTCCCTCCCTCCCCCCTCTCCCCCTCTCCCCCTCCCTCTTTCCCTCTTCTCTCCTCCCTCCCTCTCTGTCTCTCCTCCCTCTCTCCCCTCCCTCCGTTCTCTGTCTCTCCTCCCTCCCCTCTCTCCCCCTCCCCCTCTCTCCCCTCCCTCTTTCCCACTTCTCTCTCTCCTCCCTCCCTCCCCCTCCCTCCCTGTTCTCTGTCTCTCCTCCCTCCCTCCCCTCTCCCCCTCCCTGTTATGTCTCCCCTCCCTCCTCTCCCCCTCCCCTTTCCCCTCTTTTCTCTCTTCCTCCCTCCCCTCCTTCACTCTGTTTCTCCTCCCTCTCTCCCCCTCCCTCCCTGTTCTGTCTTCCTTCCCTCCCCTCTCTCCCCTCCCCCTCTCCCCTTCCCTTTTCCCCTCTTCTCTCTCTCCTTCCTACCTCCCTCCCCTCCCTCACTCTCTGTTTCTCCTCCCTCCCTCCCCTCTCCCCCCCTCTCTCCTTCTCTCTCTCTCTCTTGAGCATGAACTCATGGGATATTTCTGCACTGTCTTGATTTAGAGAGCACAATTCCGTTCTTTCTGCTAAGCGGCTTGTATCTAAAAATATCAAGGGCCAACTTGGCTACTGGTAATTGGTCCTCTGCAGATTTCAATCTTCTCTACGTTCTCTCCATCGTGAGCTGAAAGTGGAGGGCAGAATTGCACGCTACAAAAATTGCAGATGTCTCCGGCAAGAGCCAGCCACCTCACATCTCCCTCCCATTACCATTCTGTTTGAACTGAGACAAGGTAAAGAAAGAAAACAGCACCACCAAAGCCTTGTTTAAATCATTCTCTTTTGTTTTTTAAAAAAGTATTCATTTATTTATCGTACTTAAAAGGTTTTGACTTACACGGTGTGCCCGATGAGCAAAGGTTGCCAGGAATAGAGAGCAGGGGTGTGGAAAAACTACACGCAAACCACAATGATTATAATCTAGCATTTATAGCTGTACATTCAAGAAGATGATAATATATTTATATATCAAGCTTTTCCTTTACACTATACAACCCTGCTTCATTGTAAAAAATAGTAATTCTATCATAGTATTTTCACGCAATATCTAACAATAAACATACATAATAAAATCATTATCAGGGCATTTTGTTATTTTAAGATATTAACCGACAATGCATAGCTTCAAATAAATATTTTCCCTTCAATTAAATTCCCTTGGGCTTTAAGATTGTCATTTGCAATGTTTCATCACACCCCGTGAAGTGGTCTTTCCAGTGAAATCTACAGGGTATTTGTTTGGGAGAAATCTAATTTTAGGAGCAGAGATGCAATGCCTTAAACTATTTTCACAGTGATTAAAGATGACCCTTGCTGGTTCTAAAGTCAGCTTCAAAAAAAACCCTCCACATTTATTTGAAGCACTAGTCTGAATTCAAAAGTAAAATAGTTTAAATTCTCTATACTCAACACGAGAATTGATTGTACATACAGAGATCCAATAGCAATGATATTTTTCTCTGAGAACACAAATCATTATTCCAGCCCAAATTCTGGAATATATAATTATGTATGTGTGCATATGTGTGTGTGTGGATGAACGTAGGATTTCAACTGGGATGTAAGCAGTTTTATTCAAACTAAAAAAAATCAGTGATATTTGGAGATTGCCCATGGAAGCTTTTCATAAAATTTCTTTAAAAACTATATTATTAAAAAATTTAATTCAACAAGGCAGTTAAAACAACAACTGTCTATAGACTGTCTTGGCATCAAAATGTAACCAAACAACTTCTTAGTCTGATTTCTTAAATTAGTTAATATTAATCCTAGACTTTGGATGTTCGACATTGCAATTGATGCAAAGTAAACTCTTCTTTGCTTATTACATTATTGTAATGTAGCGATGCATGGGATTATGACCTAACACTGAGTTAATCATCAATAATAATCCATATATTCTGGAACATTAGAGCAGTGGGAACTGTTCAAACTCATTGTAGCATTTTCAAAAGGCCTCATTAACAATACCGCTGGTGGTCTTCATCCCCCGGCGCGTTTTGCGGGAGGGCCGGGGGACACGGCCATCGGCGTAGCCGCCATCTTGAAGAGGGGCCGAGATCTCGCGAGACTTCGCGAGATCTCGGCCAAATTCGGGTGGCTTGGGCCTACCCGATGACGAGTCCGGGGAGGAGCCTGCCAGCCCTATAAAAGGGCTGGCAGGCTCGAAATCCTCCTTTCGCTCCGGACTCGTCAGAAAGCGAACACCCACCCGCCCTCCCTATCTTGCAGTGTGCCACTGAGGGTCGCCCTAGGGGGCCGAATAGGAATTTTTGGCGGTCCTGGCATTTGTCACGATCGTTTTTTCGCCTATTCCACACTGTGGAGACGGATAAGCAGTTAGGGGGTGCTTCGTCCCTGTTTAGGCTAATTGGCTTACCTTTGGTCATTTGGGTAGGCAGGTTAGGGGCGGAAAACTGGGTGGTGGTTTAGCAACTGCATGTTCTCCGTTGGGCATCTTTGGGGATGATTGACAGGTTCTCTCCAAAGGCTTGTGGTGTGAGCGACCTGAGCAATTGGGGGGAACCTGTCTTTGGGTCCTGCCCATTTAATTCCCCTTGTAGGGGTTAGCCGGCGGGACCTCCCACATGCAAGTGCATGGCAATGTCTCAGGTGAGGGAGTGGTCCCTCACCTGGATCAGCATGGAGCTAGGCCCATAAGTTGCCCCGGAAGTTTTTCTGACGTCATTTTCCGCCCCGGAAGCAATTGTTTGACCCTGCGGGTCCTTGTTAGGGTTATAGTTAATTATGCTAATTATGCTAATTTATTTAAAATAAATCATGCAAATTTAATTAATAAAAATGAGCCAGTTTTAAATCCAGCTCTTGTGTCCGTGTCGTTACTCCGCCTCTCCTGCAAATGCTACACATACTTTCTAGGTGCAGAATATCTCATGTTCAGTTTCCATCATGCTATTTAAAGGATATCAGATCGTGTTTGCCCTCCCAGGTAAACTTGACAGGAAACACAGTTAGATGAAATAATTCTACTTTATTGTAAGCCTACATTAACAGAATCTTGCAAACCAGAGAATACAAGCATCTTGCTGCCACATTTAATGGCTCAATTTGTTAGGGTGGATCTTTCCTAAGTTTTCTTTCTCTGACCTTTAAGACACTGGGGGATTCTGCTGTAGTGAAATCCATTTTTTTTACTACCGGTTCTGTGGGCGTGGCTTGGTGGGTGTGATGTGGCTTGGGAGGCGTGGCTTGGTGGGCATGGCAGGGGAAGGATACTGCAAAATCCCCATTCCTTCTGTTCTGCTGGCGTGTTTCAACCGCCCATAATTACAGGGTAACTAGTCCAGGAAGACACAAATCACACGATAAAAGGAAAACCCAAAAGTTTTTATAAACAGAAAAACAGAAACAGCTCCCTTTTTAAACGTCAAAGGGATTTTCTGGTACACACAAGGCACAGGTTAAATGCAATCCAATTGCTCACCCAATAACTGGGAAATTGAGTCCAATTCTAAAGTCCAGAGAGTCCACACACAATTTTGAACAGCACAAAAACCACGATCCAACCACAGGTGGCCTCATTTTCTCTTGTAATAATCCTTCAGTTGTTGTCTCCTATGCATCACTCTACGCATGCGTGGATGTGTCATTAATTCTTGTTCAGAATCCAAGGATGATACAGATGATTGATCTCCTCCTGGGCTGTCTGCCAAACTCCCCTCTTCCCTGTCACTCACACTTCCTTGGTCAGAGGAGGCTTCGTCGGCAGATTCCATCGGGAGCAAAACAGCCCTGCGGCATGTGGATGTTTCCCCCACATCCACCTGTACATTCCTTGGGGCAGGAGCTGGGCCAGAGCTAACCACAACACCTCCCCACTCCAGGGGAAGGATACTGCAAAATCTCCATTCCCAGCCACTCTGGGGCCAGCTGGAGCTGGTATTTGCTGATATTCCGAACTACTCAAAATTTCCCCTACCAATTCTCCAAAACTTATCAGAACCTGTTGGCTTTCAGCCCTGGATTCCTGCCTTTCTTCTCTAATAGTTTCCTAGGCAGCTTTTCTTTCCCTTACCTTCCAAGGTCACCCATATAGGACATATCACAAATATCCTTCCTTAGGAATACGAGGTATGACTCAGTATCTCTCATGTAAATTATTGGTGGGAATATTAAATTACAGTTCTTCTTTCTTCTTAAAGTTTTTTAATGGCTTGAGGAAGAGTAAAGGATTCTAGGCATGTGGGAAAATTTATATGCTTTGAAGAATTTAACTGAATAACTCAAGCTAATTTCTAAGAGGGGGGAGCAACTGGTTGGAATTGCTAAAGGCACGTTGCATTCACCGTGTTTCTTTATTACCATTGGACACTGAGAGCTTTTGATCTGTTTTTGACAAATGCATGTTGGCTTTTGGTTATTACTTTATTTGCCTCTAGGTGTTTGCTGATTTGTTGCTTGATTATCTTTTCCATAATCTTCCCTGGTATTGAGGTCAGGCTGATAAGTCTGTAGTTTCCTAGATCTATTTTCCCCCTTTTTTGATGATGGGAACTATATCAACTCTTTTCCAGTCCTCTGGCAGTTTCCCAGTGCTCCAAGCTCTTTGAAAAATATAGTTAAGTGGTTCTGAGATCTCATCTGCCAGTTCCTCCAGAACCTTGGGGTGTAATCCATCCGCTCCTGGAGACTTGAATTCATCTAGGGTAGACAGGTGTTCGCTTACCATTTTCTTCCCTATTTTAACTTGTGTTCTTAATATGTTTTTTGTGGTGCTATTTTTGATACTTAGGACTGTTTATCCCCTTTGCGTAAAGACATATGCAAAAATATGAGTTAAGTAATTCTGCATTCATTCTGTTGTTTGTCACGCTTTTGATACTTTATCCCAGCAATGGACCAATTGTTTCCTTGACTTTTTTTCTTGTTTTTAACATGTTAGAAGAAGGGGTTTTTTTGGGTTATTTTTTACTTTTATCGCAGGTCTTTGTTCATTGTGAGCCTTAGCTTTCCTCACTTCATCTTTACAGGCTCGGTCTATTTGCTGATATTCTGCCTTAGTTATTTGCCCCTCTTTCCACTTGTCATTTTTTTTGTCTTTCAATTTGTCAGAGAATTCTTTATGCAGCCATGTTGGTTTCTTTTGAGAGCTGTTATTTTTCTTCTTCTTTGGTATTGTACTATACTGGGCTTTTATAATCTCACTTTTCAAAATTTCCCAAGCTTCCTGAGTTGTTTCCCCCTTGAAGATTCTCATCCATGGAATCCTTCCCAAGGTCTAATTTTATTGAAATTAGCTCTCTTAAAGTCCAAGATTCCAATTTTACTTTGTTCTATTACTTGTGTTTGCATAATATTTGTTGTGGTTCCGTCTGAGGCCCCTCCGGGAACGGCTGACCTTCTGTCGGTTTCCAGCTCAGAGGGAGAGGCTGAGGAACAGGAGGTGCAGACAGACGAGGAGGAGGAATCCCAGGCTGAAGAAGAGGGAGGACAGCCAGAGTCCCACCAGGGGGAGCTCTCCCCAGCAAGCAGCCTGGATTCCTTAGAGGAAAGTGCACAAGCCATAATTGATCTGCGACAACGAAGAGCTACTCAGAGACGGAATCAATTGGCTAAATACTTTCAGCATTAAAGTGGCAACAGCTGGGTTTGGGTGTGGTGCTCTTGGGAAAGGCTAAAAGGCAGACCCACCCTTCCTGGCTTGTGGAGTTTTATCTTTGAGAGTCGTGGGACCTGACTGTGAACTTTGGCGTCTTGGAATCCTGGTTTGTGCCTTTGACTATTGAAACCTTGGGGGGGGGGGGGTGCCAGCAAGAAGCTTGCTGTATTGTCTGGACATCAGGACCCTGCTGTACCATATTATATCCTGTCTGTTGGGAAGAACAGGTTTTCCTCTGTGCTTATTTTTTCCAGTTATAAAATACTTTTGGCTTTTACCAGAGTGTCTGGCTGTTTTTTCCAGTTGGTGTTGAGGTCTGGGGGAACCCAGACAGAACAATATTGAATTTCAATATTGCCTGATAACATGGCCCCAAGGTTCCTGTAACTTCAACACCTATCATTCTATCTCTGCAAGTGAGAATTAAGTCCAATATAGCGGATCCCCTTGTTCCCTTCTCTACTTTTTAGTAAACAAAGTTGTCTGCTAGGTTTGTTAGAAACCTGTTGGATCTTCCACTTGGTGCAGAGTTTTTCTCCCACTTGATGTCAGGGTAGTTAAAATCCCCCATTACTATTGTGATGTGCTTCCTACATACCTTAGTTAGCTGACGAGCAAAAAGTTCATCTATCTCCTCTGGTTGGGTGGCCTGTAGTATAGACCAGTGATGGCAAACCTATGGGTGCCACAGGTGTCACATAGAGCCATATCTGCTGGCATGCAAGCCATTGCCCCAGGTCAGCTCCAAGGTGCATGTGTGTGCTGACCAGCTGATTTTTGGCTCACACAGAGGCTCTGGGAGGGCGTTTTTGACTTCCAGAGAGGCTCCAGAGAGATGGGGGAGAGCATTTTTACCCTCCCCTGGCTTCAGGGAAGCCTTTGGGACCTGGGGAGGGCAAAACACGAACCTACTGGGCCCACCATAAGTTGGGAAACAGAGGGCCTGTGGGGGCTGTGGGAAGCTATTTTCATCCTCCCCAAGCATTGAATTATGGGTATGAGCACTCACGCATGCATGATAGCAATGTCATTCCCCCCTTTAATATAGACCCAAATGCATTCAAGATAATTTTCATCATTGTTGTAGAGATGGTTATTTCTTATATAGTATATAGTGCAACTCCACCTCCTCTTTTATTTGGTCTATTTCTCTTAAATAATTTAAATCCCTCTAGCTCAGTGTTTCCCAACCTTGGCAACTTGAAGATATTTGGACTTCAATTCCCAGAATTCCCCAGCCAGCGAATGCTGGCTGGGGAATTCTGGGAGTTGAAGTCCAGATATCTCCAAGTTGCCAAGGTTGGGAAACACTGCTCTAGCTGCATGTTCCATTTGTGGGTTTATTCCCCTATGGCAACAATATCATATCTGCCCTCATTTATTTGAATTTCTAATTCGCCTTGTTTATTCCTCATACTCTGTGCATTGGTGTATAGACATTTGAGTCCATTTTGATTGACCCTGTGCTTACTGTCTACTGTCTGTGCATTGGTGTATAGACATTTGAGTCCATTTTGATTGACCCTGTGCTTACTGTCTACTGTCTGTGCATTGGTGTATAGACATTTGAGTCCATTTTGATTGACCCTGTGCTTACTGTCTACTGTCTGTGCATTGGTGTATAGACATTTGAGTCCATTTTGATTGACCCTGTGCTTACTGTCTACATAACTTGTGTTGTGTCTGGCTGCCTGAGAGTTTGCATGCCTCTATTATCTCCGTAACCACTGTGTATCTGGGCAACAGACGTGCCAGTTTTAAGTCCTCACTCAACTGTTGGATTTCAGGACATTTAGTTCTTCAGGAAAGTGTCCCTGAAACAGCTAGGAATAGCAAAGCCATGGAAACTAAGCAATGGAAGGAAGAGCAGTTAATGAAGGACAGCTCTTCTACATGGAGACTCTAGCAATGTGTTGGAGCTGTTTGTTCCCGTAAAGGTTTTCTGCCTCTTCCAAATGCCAGTGTTCCTTTCGGTAGAACCACCCACCCCACAGCTTCCTGCACAGTTGTCTCCACAAATGGTGTTTTTGCAAAGCTCACTGATTTGCCAATGTTCCCTATTTCTCCAGCCTTCCTTTCTCTGACATACAGCCCACATTCTTAGTCATCACCATCTTCTTGCTTCTGAAGTTTCTCCTGGTTGTCTGTGGATTTTCACCCATAAGAAATTAAAGCCTTTGGCTTCTAGCCATGGACGTTACTACTACTACTACTACTACTACTACTACTACTACTACTACTACTACTACTTATTCTTCTTCTTCTTATTATTATTATTATTAATTAGATTTGTATGCCGCCCCTCTCCGTAGACTCTGGGCAGTTCACAACAGCAATAAAACAATTCATGACAAATCTAATAATTTAAAAACATTTTTAAAAAACCTGTTATTAAGCAGACATACACACAGACATACCATACATAAATTGTATAATTGTATAAAATTATATTTTGCACATCATGGTAGGCATAAATGTGCAACAAAATTCACCACAGCTATGGAATTTAAAAAAACAATACATGTGTATAGGTATGCCTACAGAAACAGTAATGTTATATTCAAAGTGTTGGTAATGAAATATAAAGCCCTTCATGGAGTCCGACCAGAATACCTTCGGAACTGTCTTCTGCCACACGAATCCCAGCGACTGATTAGGTCCCACAGAGTTGGCCTTCTCTGGGTCCTGTCGACAAATCAATGCCATCTGGTGGGCCCCAGGGGAAGAGCCTTCTCTGTGGTGGCCCCGACCCTCTGGAACCAACTCCCCCCAGAGATTAGAACTGCCCCCACCCTCCTTGCCTTTCGTAAGCTATTAAAGACCCACCTATGTCGTCAGGCATGGGCTGAGCCCCTGGGTTATATTATTTATGTATGGTAGGAGTGTGTTGTATGGTTTTTAAATAATGGGTTTTAGATTTCTTTTTAATGCATTAGATTTGTTACATTGTTGTTATTGTTGTGAGCCACCCCAAGTCTTCGGAGAGGGGCGGCATAGAAATCTAATAAATTATTATTAATTATTATATTCATTACTAAATGTAGTTCTTTCATCAGCAAAGGAGGCTCCTGAAAAGCTATTTTACTCCATTAGCCCTGTCTAGTTAAAAATTGGATTTAAAAAAAAAACTAGAGAGTAAATCAGAAGTCACTACTCACAAATCACTACTCACAGTCACTCATGCCCTCATCACCTCGAGGCTCTACTACTGTAACGCTCTCTACATGGGGCTACCTTTGAAAAGTGTTCGGAAACTTCAGATCGTGCAGAATGCAGCTGCAAGATCAATCATGGGCTTTCCCAAATATGCCCATGTTACTCCAACACTCTGCAGTCTGCATTGGTTGCTGATCAATTTCCGGTCACAATTCAAAGTGTTGGTTATGACCTATAAAGCCCTTCATGGCACCGGACCAGATTACCTCAGGGACCACCTTCTACTGCATGAATCCCAGCGACCAGTTAGATCCCACCGAGTGGTTCTTCTCCGGGTCCCGTCAACCAAACAATGTCGCTTGGCGGGACCCAGAGGAAGAGCCTTCTCTGTGGCGGCCCCGACCCTCTGGAACCAACTTCCCCCAGAGATTAGAATTGCCCCCACCCTCCTTGCCTTTCGTAAGCTGCTTAAAACCCATCTCTGCCGCCAGGCATGGGGGAACTGAGATACTCTTTCCCCCTAGGCCTTTACAATTTTATGCATGGTATGTTTGTATGTATGATTGGTTTTTATATAATGGGTTTTTAACTGTTTTTAGTATTGGATTTTGTTATATACTGTTTTACTGCTGTTGTTAGCCGCCCCGAGTCTGCGGAGAGGGGCGGCATACAAATCCAATAAACAAAGTGAGTTTTCTATGTTTGATGGGTCAGTATGATTAGACTGCTGCCAGCAATGCCTCTCGGAGAAAAATCTGTGAGTGTATTTCTAAGGTTTTCATACTGATGCATTGCCTTAAATCCCACATGAGAAAGTTATTTGAAAGTCTTGAGGATCTAAACGGGGCTGATCAAGTCATTTCAGGATTCAAGAAGTTGTTTAAAGATGTCCAAAACAGTTTTCATGGATAGCATGAGAAGCCTAACTGCGTGCTAGTTCCATTAGTTCTTTAAATCCTAGCCTAAATATTTATATACAGCATAATGATACTTCCTTTGTGCATTAAGACAGATGTTGAGAGAGAAAACGATCTAGGTAAATATTAAATATCCATGTGTGTGTGTGTAAATTAGCATGCCTATAAAGGTGCATTAAAATGCAATGCCAGTAAGAAGAAGGCACACAATTTCAGGTCACAGTTCTGGGGCTTATGATGAACAAATAGAGAATCCTTGTCTTTTATTAACCATGGCTGCCTTAGGCATCACATTAAGCAAATCAACATTTGCTTGAACATGGCTTAGGCTAGATTTGCACAAACACAAAAAGCTATAAACCACGCCTGATTTCACACATCACGGTAAGCCAAAAGCCAGATAAAATTCCTCATAACTCATCTCTGCCAGGCATTACAAGAATATTTGAGATGTACAGTTTCCCAATAGCTCTATTGAATATCTATGAGGTTGCTAGGGGGCTTATCCATTGGTTTGTCATCAGGCGTCTACAGAGCACTAGTGATTCAGTTGTACATCTCAAATCTCCAGATAACTATAGGTGCTGATCAGTGGTGGGTTGATCCTGGTTTGGACCGGTTCTGCAAAGCGGTAGCAATGGTGGTGGGAGGCTCCAGCTGTCTGCTTGGGACGCTTCTGCGCACGCAAACTGGTAAATGGGGTTTTGAACCCATTACTGGTGCTGATTATCACCTATTCCTTTATGGCAAAAGGATTGATTATTTGAGAGGGCCTTCTTCTTCTGTAGTGTATACCCGTCTTATACAATCAGACATCAATTAGATAGCATCATCTGAAAAGACACATAGTGTCTACCCCGTGGAACATGGTTCCCCCTAGAAATTTGTATGGCTCTTCTCTGACAGAAGAATTTAAACCTTGGTCTGTGCCCCAAGCTTTGAACTGGAGTGGTTGTGGAACCCTTTGAGGGACATTCATTCGGATGGTGCTAAAGTTCTAATTCTGGACATTTAATTGTTTCATGTAATAAGATACCCAAGGTTGGGATGTAGTTATCATATTCCATCCGTCCGTCCGTCCGTCCGTCCGTCCGTCAGTCAGTCAGTCAGTCAGTCAGTCAGTCAGTCAGCCAGCCAGCCAGCCAGCCAGCCAGCCAGCCAGCCAGCCAGCCAGCCAGCCAGCCAGCCAGCCAGCCAGCCAGCCAGCCAGCCAGCCAGCCAGCCAGCCAGCCAGCCAGCCAACCAACCAACCAACCAACCAACCAACCAACCAACCAACCAACCAACCAACCAACCAACCAACCAACCAATCAACAAATCAGTCAATCAGTTCAACCATTACACCCATCAAAGGAAGAGACAGCAGATTGTCACAATAATTATTGTGGTAACTTCCTTAATTATTTCAACATCCACAATTGTTTGGTTTTCTTAAAAAAAAATAGACATACTTGTTTCACGTACACTTGATTTTTCTAAGAAATACCTAGATGTCGCTATTCATATATTTATACAGATAATGAAAGGTTTTTAAAAAGTGCTGTAGAGACCGAAAGTGCAAGTACAAGACAAACAAAATAGCAAAAACATTGAAGCAATTTTCCAAAGATGTGAGTTGCCAAATTTCTATTATGCTTGGGTGGACCTAATACATGATGAGCACTGTTGATGGGTGGGTGACTCATAGGAATTGAACTACATTTTAACAAGATCAAGAATATAGCACAGACAACCGTTGCACATTTTTTGCAGGCAGTTGCTGTTTCAGCCATTCTAGTTAATGCAAGGTCATAGAAACACCAAACCTTAGTTGGCCTTTTATGATGCTGGAAGTGCTCCTCTTCCTGATGTTTCTAGAGGTGCAGAACAGAATTTTATTGGTTGAGCTAACAATCAGACCTTCATTCAACACTTTCCAGCAGTCTTGGAAAATTCTAATTTAAAGCTCAGCAGTTCCACTTTCCCACACATTTCCAAAGCTTTAGAGACAATAAAAATGGAACCGCAAAGCTTTTGCAAAGCAACAAAAGAAAACAAACCCACAGAATACATTCAGTTTCGCCTCTTCCACCCGTTTACCCAGCAGTTTTAAAATCCTATTTTCGAAGCTACATAGCTTCTTAGGGATGGCAAAGCAAACAGCATTTTAAATGATTTAGTACTATTTACAGTATTGCTGCACTTAATCGCTGTAGAAGAGCCATCGAAATCCTTAAATGAAAGTTTTCTCAGTCAGCTTCTCAGATGTCCTTCTAATACAATCAGGGAGAACAACAGTGGCCTTTCCAGCAAGCCCTAACCAGTCAGCAAATCTCTGTAGGGCTAAAGCTTACAGATGAAGGCAGGCAGGATCATCACTTGATTTTCTGATATCTCATGATATGCAACTTATTTTACAAACTGCTGAAAAGGATTGGACAGTTCCTTTTTCTTTTTCGTCCATACATACAGTTCCTTTTTCTCCTATACATACAGTCATATGTTACAGCAACACAATGTCGTCTGAAAATAGGTGAACGTATTTGAATTTTAATCCACTGGGGATGCTTTAATTGTAAATATGTCTCTTATCTTTGCGAACTGTTGAGGATTAGGTGATAGATAGATAGATAGATAGATAGATAGATAGATAGATAGATAGATAGATAGGTAGATATGTAGGTATACAGTATATGATAATAGTTGATAATAAATAAATTTCATCCTTGCAGTTTGTGAATAATGTTACCGGAGCCATCACAATAACCTTCTTGGTTACCATTTCTCAGATGCTGGAAAGCCAACTCAACTTGAACTCAGTTCTAAAATTCTTCGTGAGTCTCAAATGTATGATGTACAAACGGCATCTTTCCACAACTTTTTTTTGTTTGTCATATTGCTTCTGCTGCCGGTGCTGAATAAATCTTCTATCATCTTAAAATGAATATGTACAATCCTAAATAGGAATCGCTGTTTCCAAAGATAGATAATATTATTTCTATTTATAGATGCTGTTTCCAAAGATAGATAATATTCTTTCTATTTAAAAATGCAGCTCTCTCTTTTGATATACATATATCTGTTATATCTAAGAGCCCATGCAAGAAGCTAAGTGTACTCATAAACAACAGATGTACCATACCTCCAACAAATAAGCAGTGAAAGCTTCTTGGAGCATATTCAAAGCTGTGAGTTTTCACTCTGTGCATCATTTTTGTTCGGTGGCAGCTACTGCATCAGTTGCATTTGTCCATGTGTAATTTCAGTTCCTCTTTTTTTTATTGTTTTAAGTTGGACAGTTCTAAAGATACAGCTTGTTTTTATTCCCCCCCCCTCCCTTCCGTTGTTGTCTGTTTGACTGTTGTTCCCAGAGGTGTATTTCCTTCCTACTAGATGGACACAGGGCACACGATAATCCTGTCTTCCAGAAGGACGCTGACAATCAGGAATATAAAATAGAGCCCGAACATGGTGAAACCTAGGAATTTGTTCATGTTCCATTTGCAGAATGCAATAGAGAGGATCACAAAGAGAAGCATGATGAAGAGAAGAACAATAGCACAGAATAACCCATTGCTGCTCACTTCCACCGGGGAGAAGTTGTTAATTAGGGTATAGATAAACCACGGCAGAGGAAGGCTGTTGAAGGAGAGAGAAAAAAGCAGGATAAACTAGAAGGATAATTGCAATATGTTTGCATCAGATGGGTTAAAATGGTATTTCTACAGTACCTCTAGAAAAGCATTGAAATGATCAACTTTTTTATTCTTAAGGATTATCCTCGAAGCTAAATAGCTGTTGAGTACTGGGATGTAGAAGCATATTTCAAAGCAATTTCCATTATGGTGATTAAGCAATACAATAAGGTCATCCTTGTCTGAAGGATTGGTAGAAAAAAATGCAGCCTTTCAGATAAAGCAAATTATAATTTCCAGCAGGTTCATGGTTTATGTGAGTCCCCCAATTATTTATTTATTAAATTTCTGGGCTGCTTGTAAATATGGTAATGTTCTTAGTTTAAAATAATGTTAAAAAGTGCACCCTCATTTTGGTGGAAGGGTCTGAATGAACGATGTTGGGTAGTGAGAAAATTCATCACTGTGCACGCATCCCATCTTTTATGTAGTGTGTATCTGTTATTATTAAAAATTAATAAAATTTATTTTAAAAAAATAAAATTCTGGGCTGCCCATCCTGCCAAGCTGATTCCAGTTGGAGTCACCCTAATGGAAAGGAACAAAATGTATAAAGAAGGGGGGGGTCTGTGTAATTCATTAATAACCCCCCCTCTCCTTCTCCCTTCCTCCCCCTTCATAACAAGAAGAAAGACTAAAAATATGGGACAGCTCTTTCAGAATTTGAGAACACTATTCGTTTGACGTAGATGAGGCATTAATGTTTTACTATGACTTGATTAATATTTAAATACATTTCTAAGAGACAAATGGAATAGCCCTAGTCTGTTATAGCTCTTTCTTTAACAGCAGTGATGGTCAGGTACACAGTACCGGTAGCAAAATTTGGAGCTCCGCCCAAGGGCACTCAATTTGCACTGAAAGATGTAAGCCACACTCACAGTGTGGTAGTAAAAATTTTGGAAGCCCATCACTGTTTAACAACTACTTTGGGGGCCTATAGCTGGTCCTGAATGAAGTCCTGGGGAGATGTCACTCATCTAAAACATCTATTGTGCTGGTTATCATCTGTCCTTGGATATTGGGTGGGATTGCTTGTCTCCAGTTAATTCTTCTATTTAGTAAGAACCAGTAGGGTTGGCATGCTTTGGATCCCATCTATTAAACAGTGTCAATTTGCAAATGGGCCTTCTCTGTTGCTGAACTTGAATGACACTCTCACAGGGTCTGCGAAGACCTGATCCTGACTATGTTCAAAAAAGTCTTTACCCGACTATTGAAAAAAGAGACTGTCTTCCCACAATTGAAATTAGATTGTTTTGTGTGTAACTTGTCGGTTGGCGGGCCCCAGGGAAGAGCCTTCTCTGTGGCGGCCCCGACTCTCTGGAACCAGCTCCTCCCAGAGATTAGAACTGCCCCTACCCTCCTTGCCTTTCGTAAACTCCTCAAAACCCACCTTTGTCGTCAGGCATGGGGGAACTGAGATATACAATTTATGTATGGTATGTTTGTATGTATGTCTGCTTAATAATGAGGTTTTTTAAATATTTTAAATAGTAAATTATTAGATTTGTTATGAACTGTTTTATTGTGTTGTGAGCCGCCCTGATTCTACGGAGAGGGGTGGCATACAAATCTAATTAATAATAATAATAATAATAATAATAATAATAATAATAATAATAATAAATTGTGTTGCTTTCTTCTAATGATAGCCATTTGCTGCGAAAAGCAAATAGAATGCAATGACTAAAATTCAACCACAGAGAAGAATACTTATAGGAGCAAGCAGTCTGAAGAGAGATGGAAATCATCTTTGAAATCCAATAAGAATTGGAGGATAGCAACCAGAGGTAAGAAAAGGTACCTGCTGTACAACAAGCCATGCTTGATTTGGCAACCTAACCTTCAATGAAAGAACAGTTGAATTAACGCAAGATGGAATACAACTAACAGCGAATAAAAGGCAAGGCTACTGTCAGATCTCGAGTTGGCATGCTTCCATCAACATCTGCTGAGCACTCATTTCTTCCCCAACTTTGTGCATTAACACTTTTGTAGCTGAGCAAGAGTGAGTTTATATTTCTCAGTGTGTAAAACTCAAGCAGCTGTAACTACTAAAGTTCATGTAGGTTAGCAGAGATTCTCAATATGCTGTGCATTGTG
Organism: Erythrolamprus reginae; assembly: GCF_031021105.1. Taxonomy (NCBI): domain Eukaryota; kingdom Metazoa; phylum Chordata; class Lepidosauria; order Squamata; family Dipsadidae; genus Erythrolamprus; species Erythrolamprus reginae. Next base: position 261,126,493 of record NC_091951.1, on the reverse strand, counting down.
TATTTCCTTATTTCTATGACTGTAACTTGTTGCTTGTATCCTTACGATTTATATTGTTTCCTGATTGCTTATTTGTACCCTATGACAATTATTAAGTGTTGCACCTCATGATTCTTGACAAATGTTTCTTTTCTTTTATGTACACTGACTTCCTATGCACCAAAGATAAATTATTTGTGTGTCCAGTCACACTTGGCTAATAAATAATTCTATTCTATTCTATTCTATTCTACTCTACTCTGTTGACCAATGCAATGTGCCACAAAGCACACTGATCTTAGGTACCTGAGAGTAAAAGTAAAGAAACAAAATATATAAGATGATATTGCAATAATACTTACCCCACAGTGATGTCAAAGATGTTGCTTCCTACAGAACTGGAGACTGCCATGTCCCCTAGTCCTTTTCGTGCCACAATGACACTGGTGATTAGGTCAGGGATGGAAGTACCAGCAGCCAAGATTGTTAAGCCCATGATTTCTTCACTGATCCCAATGGTCTCTCCAACCTAAACAGAGAAAGAACCACTGAAATCATTTGCAAAACAGAGGTAGTCCTCGACTTAGACCTCAACCATGTCCAAGATTTCTGTTGCTAAGTGATATGTTTGTTAGCTGAATTTTTGCCCCACGTTATGACCTTTCTTGCCACATTTCTTAAGTGAATCACAGCAGTTGTTAAGTTAGTAGCATGATTGTTAGTGAATCTGGCTCCCCCGTTGACTTTGCTTGTGAGAAGGTTGCAAAAGGTGATCACATGACCCTGGGGGCACTGCAGTCATCATAAATATGAGCCAGGTGCCAAATGTCTGAGTTTTGATCATGTGACCATGGGGAGGCTGCAACGCATATGAAAAATGATCATAAGTCACTTTTTTCAGTGCTGTTGTAACTTTGAACAGTCATTAAATGAACCGTTGTAAGTCAAGAAATATCTGTATAGAAAGAAAGAGACTGACTAGGGATCCACTGTGTAAAAGTACATAATATTGCTATATTTGCTGTTTCAAAATCTACTCACTTTAGTCAGTCTCTAATAGTGGCTAACAATTGCTTTACTGAGCCTGCCACTCTTTGTTGCTGATATTTCTTTTGTGCTTTTAAAATGTATATGATTTTTTTTTTTAAAAAAAATAGCGTTGCTTTAATGTTATTTTGTTAAAATAAACCTATTTTAATCTAGGCTACTTCTAACTTCTTCGGTGCAGAAAATCAACATAAATGTTAATATAAAAATAGAATGTGACTTGCACGTATTTTGAAAATAAAGATAATAGTGATATATTAACTCAGATTGCATCACGATATACCCAGTGATTGCATAAAGGGACAAAACATTATGAAGAGCATTACAGTCTTGATCCAGAAAAAAAATCCTTCATAAATTGAAACATTTCCCTGAGAGAACCAACTGAATGCCTTGTTCATGTAATAAGCGAGCCAAACCTACCACATTGGGCAATTCTGTTTGGATACTACAAAAAGCTTCTGTAAAGAAAAAAAGGTTTCTAATACTGCATCATTCCATTCTGAAGTGCTTTTCTACATTAATTTCATTTATTTTGAAAAGCTAATGGTCCTGAGTATGTCAGGACTTGGTTGTTGGAAGGGCTGCTTTCTCTCCAAAGGGGCTGTTTCAAGTTCATTTTAAAAGCCCTTTTCTGACTGTCCCAACTTTAGAGAAAAGTCCCAACTCTTTTTTTAAAAAAAATACTTTATTAGGTTATATAAAAAAGAAAAAAGAAAACGGGAAAGGTGGATGGGAATACAAAAAAGAGAAGTGGGAGGGGGTTGGGGTAAACAGTATTTTTATACAGCGACTTATATATATTATTGTATATGCATTCCAAATATTTGTCTATATGTAAATATTTTGTATTCAATTTTCTTATTTGGATAATCTTATAGCTGTAGTATTTAATAGTCCAAGAATAACGTGGAAAGAAGGGATGGTTGGAGGTGGGATAGAAAAGGAAAGAGGATGGAAAGAAAAGAAGAAAGAAAGAAGAAGGAAAAAAAAGAGGAGGGGTGGTACCTGCAAACTAGCAGGCATTTGAATTGTGACGACTTAGTTTGATTATATTTGTTATTTTTGTTAGTGAGAAGTGATTGTAGGTTGCGATATTAGTAAATTTCAAAAGTCCCAACTCTTTAAGATAATAAGGAAAAAATACTTCTGATACTCGTGTTCTGTCTTTGACAGCACATTTGGTCTTAACCTGGATTCTTCTTCTTATCCTGACTTGTGACTCTGCGGCTGCTCTGACTCTTTGGAGCCAGCTACCTGCTGAGATCTGGATTACCCTCACCCTACTGGCCTTCCGGAAAGCTGTAAAGCTGTAATTGTTGCATCATATGTTTATTCTTTGGTTGTGAGCCATCCAGGCCCGACTAAATCCGACTAAAATATAATTTATGAAATTTGGAGCCCTACCCAACTCCAAGCGACTCCGGGCAACTTACATTAAAAAATATTGTTCAATTAATTATTATTATTTTTATTATTATTGATTGGATTTGTATGCCGCCCCTCTCCGCATTGATTATTGAATCAATCAATGCAATTAGTTAAATATAAGCATCAAATAGCTTACCTGATGTGCCCACCAGACCATTAGATAAGAAAATACAGCTATCCAACTGATGGCTCCAAAAAATGTGAAAGGGAAAAACTTTTTGGATGGCTGAAAGAGAATAATAATAATTTAAAAAATGGTAAGTATACTCATTCTGTAATATAAGCCTTTCCACTTGAACATAGCAGATATAATACAATGTGGTTAGGTTTATCAGTTCAAAAGCAAAGTTCATTGAATTAACATGGTTCCAACCATAAAAAGTACTATATTACTTGGGAGTAATATTAGATAAAATTCAGATAGATACTTAGTAGCTACTTACAATTGGTATGCTATAATTACATTCAGTAACTATAGGCATTAGCAAGATCCTTTCATTCAGTTTTGAAATATTTTGTCAGAAAATGAGAAATCATATAATAGTGTAGGAGTTACACTATTATTTATATTTATATTTCTTATTTAGCTTTTTTGTTTTAAAACACTGGTTTCTCATTAAAAAAACAGTTCTGGCAACTGGAACTCTTCCACTGTTGATAAAATGTAGGCAATTTAAATCCTTTTCGTAATGATTCACAATATGGAATTCACATTTTTCCCTGCTGCTGTCAAGAATAATTTGCTGTGATCATGTACCTCTTGTTTCTTCTATTACCAAATCACTTACAAATAGGGAGATTTGCCAAGTTTTGTGACTACTTGTGCCAAACTTGATTTCTTTATTTCTTTTTACCTATTGAATCAAATTCATGTTCAACTGAAATCTTTATTACTGTATAATCACAAAGCCAACAATTAGTTAGATGGAAACTGAAAGGAAAAATGGAAGCTTAAAATAAGAACAATTAATATAATGTTTTTCATGCTGGAGGAAAAATGATTGCTGCATATAGAGGCACAAAATAGGGCAACCAAGGAAGATATATCTGAACACACACATCAAAAGATGCCACATATTATTGAGATTGGGATCAAACTTCATTTGGTCTCAGTGATTTGAAGAGCACTATCCCAAATAGACTGCTTAAGTACAAATATTATTGAATTAATACATAAGTTTAATACTGCCAACTGCAGAGAGGTTCCCCCTGGGTAAATGATGTGTTGGAGTGGAAAAGCTACATGAGAAGAGGTAAGTTTTATCTACTAAAAATACATTTAGTTTTTCTCACAGCTTCGCCCTCCTGAATTAAATCAAAGATTAATTTGAAATTGACCAGGGCTTTGAACAGAAAGTCTCTGAGTTGGGAATTTTCCTCTGCCAAATGGCAAAGAACTAGATAGTGACCAAGAGTTGACTAGTCACTTCTGAAAACTGCTTTTTCTTCAACTAAGATGTTTCAGTTTCAGTTTCAGTTTAATCAGATTTGTATGCCGCCCCTCTCCGCAGACTCGGGGCGGCTCACAGCAACAGCAATACAAGACAAATCCAATATTAAATTAATTTTAAGAACACCACAAGTTAAAAACCAGTCATACACACTAGCATACCATACATAAATTTTATAAGCCTAGGGGGAAGGAACATGTCAATTCCCCCATGCCTGACAACAGAGGTGGGTTTTAAGGAGCTTACGAAAGGCTAGGAGGGTGGGGGCAACTCTGATATCTGGGGGGAGTTGATTCCAAAGGGTCGGGGCCGCCACAGAGAAGGCTCTTCCCCTGGGTCCCGCCAAACGACATTGTTTAGTTGACGGGACCCGGAGAAGGCCAACTCTGTGGGACTTAACTGGTCGCTGGGATTCGTGCGGCAGAAGGCGGTCCCGGAGATATTCTGGTCCGGTGCCATGAAGGGCTTTATAGGTCATAACCAACACTTTGGATTGTGACCGGAAACTGATCGGCAACCAATGCAGACTGCGGAGTGTTGGTGTGACATGGGCAAATTTAGGAAAGCCCATGATATCTCTCGCAGCTGCATTCTGCACGATCTGAAGTTTCCGAACACTTTTCAAAGGTAGCCCCATGTAGAGAGCGTTACAGTAGTCGAGCCTCGAGGTGATGAGGGCATGAGTGACTGTGAGCAGTGACTCCCGGTCCAAATAGGGCCGCAACTGGTGCACCAGGCGAACCTGGGCAAACGCCCCCCTCGCCACAGCTGAGAGATGTTTCTCTAATGTGAGCTGTGGATCGAGGAGGACGCCCAAGTTGCGGACCCTCTCTGAGGGGGTTAGTGACTGCCCCCCCCAGGGTGATGGATGGACAGATGGAATTGTCCTTGGGAGGCAAAACCCACAGCCACTCCGTCTTATCCAGGTTGAGTTTGAGTCTTTGGCTCAATAGTTTTAAATAAAGGTATTATTGGTTGTTTCTATTAAGCAAGTTGATAGATCTACCATTGGTAGATGCTAATGTATTTCTTTTGATCTTATAAAACAGGGTAACAATGGAGTAGCTCTAAACAAAAAGAAAATATACTGTGTGTTAATATGAGTAGCCAGGACTGATGTCCATCATTTCTAGTCTTCCTTTAATAATTCTGGGGGATAATTTCTCATCTTCAAGTTTGGGTCGGGAAATAAAGGTATTTGATTTGAAATGTGAACACAGGAAGAGAGAGAGAGAGTAAGTCAGAGGGAAATAGTAAGTCACAGCTGGGTTGTCCAATTACTCTATGGTAAAAATATTTTGAAAGTCGTTTTCTCAAGATTCTTTGGATATTTCAAGTCGCTCTGTGAGTGAGATGCTGATCTCCTAATTTAATATATAAATATAGGTGAGGATATTACATTTAATAGCTAGAACAGTAAAGTGTACAATGGGCCAGAATGCACAATTTTAGTTGATTGATTGATTGAAAAGGTCTGACTCCTGCATGAGGCAATCTACACTATGATTGGTTGCTGTGAGTGGGGAGGGGGAGTTTCCCTTTTTCCCGCCTTTTGTGTGTGTTCTCTATGCTGTTTGATCTGCCACATGATGTTCCTGATTATCTTGTCTGCTGCACATATAAATGTTAAATATATTTATTTATATACATCTACAAGTTTGTGTATGTCTCTGATTTCATTTCAACGCTTGTTGAGCAATTCCCTGACAGGTTATGGACCCCTAAGCGCCCTGAAGCATCTCTAGTAAAATTCTCTGAGGTGAAAGATTTTTCTTGAACCCAAGAAAAGTTGAGGACGTTTAGCCCGTGTAGCTCATCTTAATAAGATGAATTATCTCTTACAGAGCCTAAAAAATGGCAATGTTTCTGTGGAGAGAAGATTTGTGGACAGTTCTAAGCAATCTTCAAGCAGATTTTACTGAGATGGTGGTCTTCGAATTTAATATATGTATATACATAAATGCATTTGCAGATTGGACCCAAACCTCTAACCTCTAACTATTAATTAAATGCCAGAATCAGGAAACAGATGCAATTCATGTATTCTACTCCTCCCTTGCAGCTCTCCTTCTTTTTGAGTTTTAGAAGGGCTTTGTGTCATTTCTTTACAAATGAATATAGAGGGCTGTTAAATTGAAAAGCATGGAGGACCTTTCTTGCTCTGTCAGGGTTTGAAACTAAGAAAGTTGTGACAATTAGAAGAATTAAGATAAGAGATGGAGGTTAGCAAATCCTTCATGGCTTGTGATTGGGCTATCTGAGGGACCGCCTCTACCTGCTTAAATCTACCATTAGATTTGGCAGAGAAGACATGCTGTGGGTACCATCAGCTATGTTTGGTATGTTCCAGGGGACATGTTTTCTCTGCCATGGTGCTCACCTTATGGGACAGTCTCTCCCCCCCACCCCAAATTAGATTATCTCTATCCCTTTTGCTATTCTGGAAGGTCCCTCAAGACCTGGTTATGTTATCAAATTTGAGGTTCTCAGGGAACCAAAGAACAAGCTTCAATGGTTCTATTGATAGGGTGACCATTTTTCTCCTCCTTTTGCTTAGAGCTTGTACATTTGTTTCTATAATATTTATCTTACGCTGTGCATGTTTATGTCTTTATATTTGTTGTTTTTAATATTGTTTGCTGTAGGCTGCCCAGTTTCCTTTTTGCGAGATGGACAGCTATAAAAAAAATTGATGAATAAAATAAAACCCAATTTTGCTCTGGGTGATCTGAGAGGGAAGCTGAAGAAGGGAATCTCAGTTCAAAGGGTCCTTTGCCCACTCTGGAAGATCATTTATTCCAAGCTTGCCTTTTGAAAACAATGACTCTGAAAGGAGCTTAGGCTGCGAATGGATTTTGTTGGGATTTAAAGTAATGTTAAATTATAGCAGGAGCTGTTGCTGTTGATGGAAAAAATGTTGGGTGTCTGCATAGTCCAAGGGGAACATTTCTTCTGCATATCAAGTCTAATAGATCTAAAGAAGCCGGCATGCCGACCAACATAAAAGAACTATTAATACAATATTTCATAAGTTGCTATTAAATATTTATACAGGTAAATGGCAATGTATTCACTGTTATTGTCTGCCAGGCAAGGTCTCCAAAAGCTCAAGCCAAATGTCATTTATCATGACATTTTTCATCAAGTGTTTTCTCTCCCAAGCAATCTAAAGGAAGCTGAAAATGAACTTCTTTATGCATGCTCAAGAATAGTATCAAGGCTAGCTATGTCCTTTATAAACATATTTTGCATATCGATTCATGTATAAAAGTTAAAACAGTAATTCTCACTGGATTTCTAACATCAGGTAGAGTCGCCCATAATGGAAAAACGATAGGCAAAATAACCAGATATGTAAGCTGTTTCCGGGGCGTATCAGGCCAGGCCAGGCTGAGGGGCTGATTATCCTCATCATCTTCCTGTTGTGGGGAGGAAAAAAAAGACAACATTAATTTACATGGAAAAATGTATCTTTTCAATTTAAAAGAAGTTTACAACAAGCTGCCTTCAATTGCTAATTGGAAAAAAAAAATAAACTGAAGAAAACAATATCCAGCAATGCCATAAAATGTGAACCAGATTTTGAAGGAGAATTTTGCTTATTGAGGTATTTGTGTATATTCTATCTGCGTTCATCAATGTAAGTGGGGAGGGAAATATCATCTCCCCTGCAACATAGACCAAGTCTAGAAATAAAACACCACAGAAAATACTGGCACAATATTGTTATAAGATGTTACAACAGAATCTTGAATCAAGTCTTGGCAATCTCACACTACTCACAAGAGCCTACAAAACTTTTGCCAGACCCATCCTTGAATACAGCTCATCTGTCTGGAACCCATCAACACCCTTGAAAACGTCCAAAGATATTTCACCAGAAGAGCCCTTCACTCCTCCACTCGAAACAGAATACCCTATGAAAATAGACTAACAATCCTGGGTCTAGAAAGCTTAGAACTACAGCGCCTAAAACACGATTTAAGTATTGCCCACAAGATCATATGCTGCAACGTCCTACCGGTCAATGACTACTTCAGCTTCAACCGCAACAACACAAGAGCATGCAACAGATTCAAACTTAATATTAACCGCTCCAAACTTGACTGTAAAAAATGTGACTTTAACAATCGAGTTGTCAAAGCGTGGAACTCATTACCAGACTCAATAGTGTCAACCCCTAACCCCCAACATTTCTCCCTTAGACTATCCACGATTGACCTCTCCAGGTTCCTAAGAGGTCAGTAAGGGGCATACATGAGTGCACTAGTGTGCCTTTCATCCCCTGTCCAATTGTCTTTCCTTTATCTCATATATCATATATATTTTCTTCCTTTCATATATCTTCTCCTCTATTTTCACATATTATCTTTATATATATTACTTCATGTCTATTCTCTTCCATATGTATTGTGTATTGGACAAATGAATGAATGAATAAATAAATCTTCATTCCCCCTACCCTTCCTGTATAATCTGACTAAGCTGATTTTTTTTACATAATGGTTGTTGAATTCAATCTTCAACGACATCTCCATAAGTTGGACTAAATTATTAATGAAGTTCTCCCAGACTTGTTCTAGGATTCTATGTAAGCCAGATGCTCTTGTCCTATTGCACGAATCCCTGCCGCACGAATCCCAGCGACCGATTAGGTCCCACAGAGTTGGCCTCCTCCAGGTCCTGTCGACTAAACAATGTCGTTTGGCGGATCCCAGGGGAAGAGCCCTCTCTGTGGTGGCCCCGACCCTCTGGAACCAGCTCCCCCCCTGAGATTAGAACTGCCCCCACCCTCCTTGCCTTTTGTAAACTCCTTAAAACCCACCTGTCGTCAGGCATGGGGGAACTGATATAACTTCCCCAGGCCTATATTGTTTATGCATGGTATGTTGTGTGCATGTTTTTTAAAATTATGGGTTTTTAGTTTTAATTATTAGATTTGTATTCTACGTTGTTTTTTTCTATTACTGTTGTGAGCTGCCCCGAGTCTACGGAGAGGGGCGGCATACAAATTTAATAAATAAATAAAAATAAATAAAATAAATTGTTGGTTTTCCAAAGTACTTTTTACTGTTATGGAAATGATGGAATAAAAAGTTATGGTACATCTTACATTGTTATGTTCAATATTCTCTAAAGTATTTATTTTGCATAAATAAAGATGAGCATCTATCATTATGTACTTATTCCAAACACAGAATCCATTTGTCTATACGCTTAGTAAACTACTCAAATTGAACTTTATACTATACATTAGATTTAACAATTATTTTCCTACTCAGACTTTCTCATGAAATAGCAACAGTAATGAAATGAATGAGTCAATGCTTCAACATTATCTAACTTTACTACTAAATTTATCCTTTTAGCTATGAAAACGATACATCCTACTCATTTTAAATATGTTTGCAACATTTTTAATGGAGAGAAAATTGTTGTGTTTCTGCCCACAATATGCTTTTCTCAAAGTCACATGTACATACATGTATTTAGTATGCTAAATTCACCATGGTGAATAATATTTGAAAGCAGTTTACTTTGATAAAACATAAGATAAAAGGGAAAAAATGTGTATAAATTTTGCAGATTATATTTTCTATTTGGGCTTCACGTGATTCACAAGAGGCACTATGCAGTCATAACTTTCATACCAACTTATTAGAACAGATAAACCTAACTTCCTGGACTACAGAGTACGCATGATGATGTATTATTTACATGGATAATGTGGTAGAGATGTGTAAACATTATAGAGATGGTTTGATGTCCAGATTTGTAACTCCAGAAATAATTTTATTTACTCTGGGATCCTCTGAGGTATATTTTGATCCAGTGTGTTCCCAGTCCAGAAGTAGATTCAGAAAAATAGACTCTTCCCACCCAATATATGACTTAATAATAATATTCATTCCTAAATACAGCAAAGCTGATGGTCAGGTCTTTGAACGGGTCCAAATAATAGTGGAAGGTCTTAAGCATAAAACGTATCAGGAAAGACTTCATGAACTCAATCTGTATAGTCTGGAGGACAGAAGGAAAAGGGGGGACATGATCGAAACATTTAAATATGTTAAAGGGTTAAATAAGGTCCAGGAGGGAAGTGTTTTTAATAGGAAAGTGAACACAAGAACAAGGGGACACAATCTGAAGTTAGTTGGGGGAAAGATCAAAAGCAACATGAGAAAATATTATTTTACTGAAAGAGTAGTAGATCCTTGGAACAAACTTCCAGCAGACATGGTAGATAAATCCACAGTAACTGAATTTAAGCATGCCTGGGATAAACATATATCCATCCTAAGATAAAATACAGAAAATAGTATAAGGGCAGACTAGATGGACCATGAGGTCTTTTTCTGCCGTCAGACTTCTATGTTTCTATGTTTCTATGTCAGAACTTGAGAGCAGGGAGAAATCAAACTTTAATTCACTGGTATTTTCCACAAAATAAAACTTTCTTCTGTGTAGATAAGTCCATGGCTGTATTGCAAGATATTCTATTTTTCTGTCCTGAAGGAGAAACTGATTTATTTTTTGGAACACCTGTGAGATATTAATTGGCTGAGATAATATACATAACTCTTTAATTGCAGTTATTTCAGTTTTGAGTGACAGATTCACTGTGCACACAATGGAAAAGGAGTTGAAGAACAGAATCCAACCTATTAACTCTATTAAAAACTAAGGCGGAAAACTGATTTCCTCTTCATTGTAACTAATTATAGTCTGGCGTTAAGTACAGATTGAAATAAATTACATAAGCACAGTTTGCTCTTCCGTTTGTCCTTTTAAACCCCAAAAAAAAATGGCTCTTAGAAATTCAATACCAGTGTGACAGGCCTTTTAATACTCCAGATTACTAAAACTAACGATTTCTGAACTTCAGTCATTTAAATGTATATTTTCTACTCCAACACCCCTTCAAAAGCTTTTTTTTTTAAATGGAGCATCTCACTATATTGTATACACGGAATCACACAAATACAACTGCATAGACTAAATTTGATAAAATTTAGGCACTTTGGTAAAAGAGGTCATATATGAATGTAGAGATACTGCCTACAAGAACTTTTACGGATATAAACTAATCAACACTCTGGTGTGCCAGGGACCTACTGAATAACAGTTGTTCAATAACATACTTAATGATCATAAAGCACATCATAAAAGCCTTGCTTCCTTGTTAGAACTAGGCTGCCTGTTTCTTTTACTTAACATTATCTTTGTGATGTGAGGCACACATATTTTTCTTTCCTTGCTAGTTTCCATAGAAACTGATAAAAAAAGAACAGGCCTGAGTATGAGGAGATGAGAATATGAAGTTGATTATTTTTAGGGAACTCAGAAGCAAAAATAATTCAGCTTACTTTGAATCTCACCTTCTCTTAAAGTCAACAAATTGTTTCTTCTTTCACCACTTATTTATAAATAAATATCTAAACTTTGTTTGTCATTTCAGTCCTGATTAGTAAAACTTCTCCATTAAGGGTTACCAGAGATAACATATATTTTAAACAGATGAAATAAACCAACTTTAGATTCCTTCATTTTACCTCTAACAATCCTATTTCTTAATCCCTTCAAATAACATCCTAGGACAGTGATGGCAAACCTTTTTTGGTTCATGTATCAAAAGGGGGAGGAGTGTGGGTGCCTGAGGAGGGCAAAAATGGCCCTTGGAGGCCTTCTGGAGGCAGAAAATGGCCCCTGTGCCAAGTTCTGGTTGAACCAGAAGGCCTTTTTTTTTGCTCTCCCCCAGCTTCAGAGCCTTTCTAGGAGCCTAGGGAGGCCGAAAATGGCCTTCCCCACTCTCCTGGAGGTGGGCCATTTCTGGCTCCAGAGGACCTCCAGGGGGTGGAAAAGACTGTTTTCACCTTCCCCAGGCTCCTAGAGAGGCTCTGAAGCCTGGGGAGAGTGAAAAACAGATGTACCATTGCGTGCCGAGAGCGGGGGTGTCACATGTGCATGCATGGGGGGGTGGTACATGGCATTATGGGTGTGGGCAAGCACATGTCCCCTCTCCACCCTGCTTCTTCAAATTGGGAAATAGGCTTTCCCCACCCATCCCAGAGGTGGGCCATTTCTACTTCTGGAGGACCTTCGGAGGGCATTTTTGCCTTCCCCAGGCTCCTAGAAAGGCTGCGAAGCTTGGGGAGAGCAAAAAATGGGCCTTCCCCACCCCCTACTGAGGCTGAAAACAGACTGTTTCTAAACTCCCAGTGGGCGCAGAAGGCCTGAAAATCAGCTGCTCCAGACCTGAGTCACTTGCCCACCAATATTGCTCTGCATGTCACTTTCGTGCCATAGGTTCACCATCAAGGTCCTAGAACTTCTTTTTTTGTCATTTTTTTCTTTATCCCACAAAATTCTTCAAAGCTCTAACAAATCTGTTTTGTAAGTCCAATCTGGAAACGTATCCAAGTCATCCTCTTGGTTGGTTGTTTGTATGCCATTTTTAATTTAAATATCAATTTTTTGTAGGTCCAGTGTCGCCTGACATTTTAAAATCTACTTTCAGATCAACCACAGTCTTGTCTGGAAAAAACTCTTGTATACTATCATTTAAACACAGTCTATCTATAGAGACCTCAGTGCATTCCTAAAAGGTCTGTAAAGGGTTTGCATAAGTGCACCATTGTGCCTACCATCGCTGTCTTACTGTCCTATTGTCCAAATTTACCTGTACCTACTTTGCTTTTGTTTATGTTTACACCAATACCCCCAGTTAGTTGGGGGAAAGATCAAACGCAACATGAGAAAATATTATTTTACTGAAAGAGTAGTAGATCCTTGGAACAAACTTCCAGCAGACGTGGTAGATAAATCCACAGTAACTGAATTTAAACATGCCTGGGATAAACATATATCCATCTTAAGATAAAATACAGAAAATAGTATAAGGGCAGACTAGATGGACCATGAGATCTTTTTCTGCCGTCAGACTTCTATGTTTCTATGTTTCTACTATCCTGTACATGTTTTGACAAATAAATAAATAAAAAATAACAACAATAATAAATAGAGACAAACACTCCTAAAATTAACTTCTGGGTCCATTGTTCCAATATATTCTTATTATGTCCAATCAACCTTAAAATATTTTGCTCCATTTTAAATCAAAGTTAAGTGTAAATCAAAGTTAAGTGTTCTTCTTTTTAATTGTAACATTTAGTACCTTCTAGTTCTCTCTAGAAGCTTCAAAAGTTCAGTGTCCAACCTTCAAAGTTGTATTGTATCATCTTGTTTAATTTAAAGAACTAATAGCATTTTCCCATGGAATTTTTTTCTGATTTCTGGATCTTGACCATTTGTAACTTTACAAAATCACATATTTGTTTACTCCTTTTTTAAAAAATTAAAGATCCCATTGTAGATATAAAACTAATGCCAACTTTGAAAGATAAATGAGTTCAAAGGAAAAAAACTTCCTTCTTTATCCCAGCAAGCATAAATAACTTTACATCTCTTAAATGTTGTTTAACATCTCTTATCACCACTCTTAAAATACAACAATCTCTTCATCCTGTATCTCACCTCATTCTCTATAAACAAATCTTTAAAGCCTTATCATCCATCTTAATCAGAAAAGTCTATTAAGAGTTACCAGAAATAACCACATATCTATTATAAACAAGATCTTAAAGGAAACCCAAACACTTGAAACCTTCTGTTTTATATTATTCTCATTTTAAAAAAAATTTAAACAAATCCCCCAAACCTCACTATTTAAATCTAATCAGTAAAAATGTAATAAATATGTCAAAGGTAGCAATGTAATTGTTTTCACCAATTAGATAAACTTAAAATGCAGCAAACCACTTTCCCATATAGCAATAGCACTTAGACCTAATATACTGTACTTCTTCACAGCGTTGTATAGCCATTTACATATATAGCGATTTACAGAATTGGCATATTGCTCCCAACAATTTGGCACCTCATTTTACCAACCTCGAAAGGATGAAAGGCTGAGTCAAATTTGAGCACCCCAGGATCAAACTCCTGGCAGCTGGCAGAATTAATTTGCAATACTGCATTCTAACCTCTGCACCATCACGGCTCTTATAACTCTTATCTATAATCAAGCCCTTAAAACATTGTTGCCTAGTTTAAAAATATTATTAAATATTAGCCACAGTCAATGTTCCCTCTAATTTTTTTTCGGTGTGGGCGGAAAAGTATAGTGTCTGAGCGGCAGTCCCCTTGGGACTGGGCGGCATAGATAGATAAATAAATAATAAAATAACAAATAAATAAATAAATAAATAAATAAATAAATAAATAAAATTTTAAAAATCCCTTCTTTTTTATTAAAAGAAATTAATAATTAAAAAAACCCAAAATCCATTACTATTAAAACTAAAACAACCAGCAAAACCAAAAACATAACTATTAATAAAAACAGGTGAGGGCTGGGTTTTTTTTCTCTGTTATTATTTAAGTGCTTTTACCATATGCTTTAAATCAGGAGTTACTTCTCTCTCTGTTTCTCTCTCTTTCCTGTCATTCTCTGCCTCACTCATTTTCTCATTTCTCTTTTTTTCTCCCCCTTTTTCTATCATTTCTCTCTCTCTTCCTTCCACTCTTCTCTCTCTTGCTTTCTGTCTCTCTCTCTCTCTTGCTTGCTTCCTCTCTCTCACTCTCTGCCTTCCTCTCTCATCTCTCTCTCTCTCTTTCTTTCTTGCTCTCTCTCTCTCTTCCTTCCTCTCTCTCTCTCTCTTGCTTTCTTTCTCTCCCTTTCTCTCTCTCTCCCCCTCTTGCTCTCTCTCTTTTTCTCACTTTCTCTCTCTTGTTTTCTTTCTCTCTCTCTCACTCTTTCTCTCTCTTGTTCTCTCTCTCTCTTGCTATCTCTCTTTCTCTCCCCCCTCTTTCTCTCTCTCTCTCTTTCTCACTTTCTCTCTATCTTGCTCTGTCGCTCTCACTCTCTCTCGTTCTCTCTCCGTTCTTCTCACAGTGGAGACCGGTGAAGGTGATTTTCAATGTTGGGTGCGTGGGCGCGCGTGCTCCCCATCCCCCTGCCAGCTCGCCCAGAACATTCAAAATAAGAAAAACCTCTTTCAGAAAACAGAATTTTTTTTCTGTTTTGGAATCAAATTCTTTCCAAGTGGCCATTTCTTTTTAATGTAATCTGGCTCTTTTGTACAGCTATAACAACAGTACTTGGTAACAAAGCTACATTCCAACCAGTAGTCACTATTTTTAGATCTCCATAGATACTCCAATTGTACTTGCTGTAGTAGATGTGCTGCAACAACAGTTGCATGTATGCTTTTTTCATGCATGCAGCAAATCTAATAGGTACCAAAGGATGAACACTGCCATTGTGTAAAATCAAGTTCTATAAAACAATATGTGATTGTTTAAACTATAGGTTATTTTAATGATTAACAGCCATTTGTAAGAAACATCGAAAGTGTTAAGGAAGTAAAATCTTTGATGTCCAGTGTTTCTAGAAAAAAAACACAATTAGTTAAATTGGATTTACACTTACAACTTTGTGATTACCTTACAATCACATGACTCAATTTCGCACCATGGTGACTTGACTTACAGCCATAATACTGTATATATATAATTATTGCTCTGCCTGACTGGGCTCAGACAATGCGTAACAGTCCAAAGAAAAGAAATCAAACACACACGTGCTCTGCTAATCAGCAAACTTGTATTAGATAAACAAAAAAAAGGTTACTCAAAAACAGTTCTTAGTGTCCAAAAACAATGAGAGTGCAAGGCTTACTTCAGCCGCATACAAAAATACAGGAAAAAACAAACAAAGACAACCTGGAATGAGAAAAGACGTTTCAGGAGTCCTTTTGAATCTTTGGAGCAAACAGCAAGTCCCAGAGTTTTCACCTCCCACTTGTCTGAAAAAGCTGGGTTGAAAACTCCAACGGCATGGAACAGAAACTTCAGAGCAGGAACCACAAAACAATACAGATAAACAGCCACAGTTTGCCTTGGCCTTTGTTCCCCTTTATCCCTTTATCCCTCATTAAGGGAACCACACCCAGCCCTCAGTATAAGAACCACACCCAGCCCAGGTGCTTCTATAATGACTTGTAATACTCCTTAAAGCGATCCCTTCTTTGCATAGCTCTTCGGCTATGCAGATCAATATATTGATCTGCAGAAGAACCCAGGGACGAAAGACTGTCTGAGGGACTGCATGCCAAATCCCCTGGGCTGTCTGCTAAATCCTGCGTCCCAGTGGCCTCGTCCTCCTGGCTGTCTGCCACATCTTCCTGGCTGTCTGCCACATCTTCCTGGCTGTCAGCCAGGCTTTCACATTCACTTTGTGCCGCGTCTCTCCCATCTGTGGGAGCAATGGCTGGCCCAGGCCCAAACACAACAATTATAAAACTGGATTTTGTCATATGATGGTTCAATTTATTGCCTCAATGACTTATGACAAAAACTCTAGTCCCAATTGTGAACATATATTGAGGATTAACTGTAATTGAAAGCCAAGACTGGTTATGAGGAAATCAATTATTTTCAGGCCAGATAAATCATTATGTAAATATCAACGAGGTGAGGGAAATAGGCCAAGAATCTTTGGAGGGAGAAAACTAAGATAAAAGGGGTTGCATTGATTTCTATGTTGCGCAGTAGGAACATTTTGTCTGGGTTTGTGGGTGGTGTGTGTATGTCCACTCATATCTGTATGTTTGTATGTAGTGTGACATTTCTTGTTTACATTAGAACAATGTATCTGACTAATTTGAACCTCTGACGTTTCTGCTGCTACTAAATATAGATCAATTTATAAAGGAGGATATTTGTAAATCAGATTTGAAATAAGGGGAACTTCATGCTCTCTCTGAGCTTGGATGTTTTATTGTAGCTGTTTCATTACATCAACCAGGTAATATAATCAGTGCTCAAAGTACTGAGATGCAAGAAAACAAACAAGCTCAGAGAGCATCGGGGACCCCACAGATTGACTTTCTGGAAAATAAATATCAATAGCCATGTGAAAACCGATATTGTGGTGCTCTTGAACATCTACTCTTGATCAAAGTTAATGTATACATAGGGATTATGTCAAGGATCTCACATTCTCAGATTAGTTCTAATTTTAGTTGTGTGCAACTATAGGCAGCAGGCTTCGCTTTGTCATGTTGAGGACTGGTAACCCAGCAACAGGGCAAGTCATCAATAAAGAACTTTCTATTTGTCTGTAGGGACATTTATAGTGGAATGTCTCAAGGAGAACATCTTGCTCCTAGCATTCCACAGTTAATGGCATAACTGACACATTATCTTGCTCACAGTGATGATGAGAACAATGCAGGAAAGAGGTGCTAACGTAGCTCTGGAACTTTAACACAAGTCTGTAGATTATGGATTAACATGTCTAGCGCAGTTCAGAACAGGATACTTGTTCTGTTAATAATTTGTAGGGGTCTGATTGGTGTTTTATTGGTGATTGATTGCTGGGTTGGGCTACCATATAAATTTTCTTAATTTAATAAATAAATAAATGTGAATGGTGAATGTTGTGGTTAGCTCTGGCACAGCTCCTGCCCCAAGGACTGTGGATGTGGGGGAGACATCCACATGCTGCAGGCCTGTTTTGCCCCCGGTGGAATCTGCTGATGAAGGCTCCTCTGACCAAGAAGACATGAGTGACAGGGAGGAGGAGAGTGTGGCAGACAGCTCAGAAGGAGATCAATTATCTAGCTCCTCCTTGGATTCAGAACAAGAGTTAATGATACATGCGGAGAGCGATGCATAGGCAACAACAACTGAAAGATTATTATCAAAGAAAATGAGGCCACCTGTGGTTGGGTGGGGCTGTGGTAATTAGTGAGGCTGCTATAAATAGCAGCCTGTGGGTTTGGCCATTGAGGAGGATTATCTGATCGTTGTGTTTCGTGACTGCTTTGCTGTGTTTGACCTTTTGTGTGCTGATTTTTCCCCACTTTGAAACTAAACCAGAGCAAAATGTGTTTCACTTTGTGAAAGAGGAAGGACTGAATTGCCTTACAGCTGCAAGCTAAGTATCACAGAACTGATAAAGGACTTGTACCAATTACCAGTTTGTTTGGAGATGAGTGCTCTTTGCTATACAAAAAGAGGGCTTAGTTTAAGTGAATTTTCATTATAAAGAACATTGTTTTGAATTTTCAAACGTGTGTGTGTCTGAAATTTGTACCTGTGAATTTTCGGGAGGAGTCTACCAGAGAGCCTGAAAGAACACTGAAAAGATAGGGTCAAAGATGAATGGCTCATTAATAAATGTAGATTGAATACAAAAAATAACTAGTCCAAAAGAATACTAAGATGGCTTTGGTCAAATGGACCAATAAATCTGAAGTTGCAAAACAATGATATGAAAAGTAAATGGATCAAGGGGAAAGAGCCAGTTTAGTCCAGTGGTTAAGGTACCAGGCTGGAATTAGGAGACTGAGAGTTCAAGTTCTGCATTAGGCATGAAAGTCAGCTGGGTGACTTTGGGTGCATTTCTCTCTTAGGCCACAACATCAGACTTGGGCAACAAGCTCAGTCAATTCCTGTTACAACCAATGGATCAACACTTAGTTGATTTAAAAAAGGAGCAGATTTTGCACTCATGGGAAACTACTTGAACAATAACAATAACAACAAAAAAAGAATGGTTTAAAAACTAGAGGAAGACTGAGAAAGTTTTGATTTAATGGAACTGATGATATCCTCAAAACAGAGTTAATGAGATTCTTGTAGTTGATAGGAATCTCAAAGAGAAAGTTGTAAAATGTTAAGGGCAATACACTGTATTTTTTGGGGTATAAGATGCACCCTAAAAGTGGGTGAAAATTTAGGTGCGTCTTATAGACTGAATATAAGCGGTTTTGGTCTCCCGAACCTTCCACTCTGCAGGCAAAAAACAGGCATGTTTTTGGCAGAGTGCTTCTGGGAGCCTGGGAGGGTGAAAACGTGACACCCAGAGGACCTATGAGGCCAAAAATGGGCCAAGTAAAATAAACAAAACAGACAAAAACAGGCCATGCAGAGCACTGCAGACTGCTTCTGGGGGCCTGGAAGGGCGAAAATCCGATATGCAGAGGCCAAAACCTATTTTTTTCTTCTTTTCATCCTGTAAGTTTAGATGTATCTTATAGTTCAAAAATATGGTGCTGATAAAGATGTGACCTAAATAAAGTTGGTTTGCAAAAACAGATAGGTATAGTTATAATGTAGGTGAAAACAGAATTTAATTGAATTTTACTTTTCTATAATTTTCTATCTTTAATTTATTTTACTTATTCCATAATCCCTCCCTAGTGCATAAGAATACTTATCCAGAAAAGATAATTGATAATTGTTAAGTATATACAGTATGTAGGTATGAATGTTTGCATCTCTTCCTGGATGTTAAAAGAAAATAGTTTCTCAAATAATTTGTGCCATCTCCTATTACCTAATTAAAAATAAATATTAAATTGACTTGGATTTACCACATCACATTAGGCTACATTGTCTATATCCAATATCTCATTTTACACCATTTAATATTATTTAGACAATAAATCTAGGAAAAGTAACAAAAATAATCCACAGAGCACTGCACAGCAAGACAACTAGACACAAGAACAGTTTTTTCCCGAATGCCATCACTCTACTAAACAAATAATTCCCTCAACACTGTCAGACTTTCTACTAAATCTGCACTTCTATTCTACTAGTTTTTCTCATCATTCCTATCACCCATTTCCTCCCATGTTGACTGTATGACTGTAACTTGTTGGGTATATCCTAAGATTTTTATTAATATTGCTTCTTCATTGCTTATTTGACCCCTATGACAATCATTAAGTGTTGTACCACATGATTCTTGACAAATGTATATTTTATTTTATGTACGTTGAGAGCATATGCACCAAGACAAATTCCTTGTGTGTCCAATCACACTTGGCCAATAAAATTCTATTCTATTCTATTCTTCTATTCTAGTTTATGTTCTATTTGAAATATACAGTGGTACCTCTACTTAAGAACTTAATTCGTTCCGTGACCAGGTTCTTAAGTAGAAGCAATTTTTCCTATAGGAATCAATGTAAAAGCAAATAATGCATGCAAACCCATTAGGAAAGAAATAAAAGCTCGGAATTTGGGTGGGAGGAGGAGGAGGAAGAAGAGAAGGAGGAGAGTCGCTGCTGAAGGAAGAAGGTGACGGGAGGGGAATAAAAAAATCCAAAACTTTAAGGCTTTAAAAAATAAAAGGGACTCTGAGATGGCGAGGAGGAGCATGTGCCTCCAATACACCCGGTGCGAGGCTGCCTCCCATACATGGCTGCTACTGCTGCTACCTGCTGCCTCTTTCTTCCCATGCTGAAGGGCTACCCTCTCCTCTCGCTCACTCACTTTGTAGTCGGTGCCTTTCCTTTGCTGTGGTGACTTCTCGGCTGCCCAGAGCCTTTTCTCTGGACGCTGGCCGAGGTTTATTCCCTGTACAAGCGCCCAGAGAAAGGAAATGCTTCATTCGCTCTGCACTGCCAAAGCCTCCTGAAGTGCCACTAAAATGCTCCTCTGGCAACCCAGATGGGCAGGATTAAAGGGGAATGGCCAGGCTGTCATGCCACTCTCAAATTTCCTGGGAGATTTTTCCCAACTCGGGTTCTTAAGTAGAAAATTGTTCTTAAGTAGAGGCAAAAATATCTTGAACACCCGGTTCTTATCTAGAAAAGTTCTTAAGTAGAGGCGTTCTTAAGTAGAGGTATTGTTATATATTTTTCCTACCTTTTCTAAACTACAAGATTAATCTTTCAGGTTATAGCATTATCAATTAAGATTTCCCCCCCAAAATAATATGAGGATCATTAAATATATGTCATCAGGAATGAAAAAGAAAAAGACTAAAATATTTTGATTCACATTCTTTCCTAGCCTTTAAATTTCTCAATTTGAATTTCTCTAAAGTGGTAGAGTGAATCAAACGACAGGCTTAGGAAAAAACATTTTATGCAGTACAACCACACATCACTTGCCATGCATAAGCAAAGCAATAGTTCAATAGATTTTAATGTCTATGAAGCTACTATTCATCTCCAAGCTACGTAGATATTTTCCTTCTTTGATAATAAGAGCATCTTCCCAATAACTTTAAGTAATTAATTTAATATGAAAGTAGCTTGCACAGAGCCCTGTATTATTAAATCATAGTTTTACTTAGCCTCATAATGCTGTTTGTACTAATGGTAAGTTTATAGCTTCCAATAAACTTGGTTTGTAAATATACTGTGTATTATCTCCATGTAGCTCTCAAGGGTATATTTCATTAAATTTGCATTTAAAGCACTGGTTTTCAATCCCCAAGTTGCAAATATTGTTGGATTACAATGCCCCTTTCCCCCAAGCATTCCCCATGCTATTTGTGAATGATGTAGCTGAACAGAATAACATGTGAGAACTAAGGGCATTGGATTTCATAAGGTAACTTTGCATTGTTTAGAATTGTAATGCCCAAAACTGATCTCAAATTCCAAAAATAAAATAATCTCTCTATGGTTCACAATACAAATAGGTTTCATTTTTCAGATTGTGATCATTCTAGGGCAGTGTTTTTCAACCAGTGTGCCGCGGCACACTAGTGTGCTGTGAGACATGGTCAGGTGTTCCGCGAAGCTCAGAGAAAGAAAGAAAGAGAGAGAGAGAGAGAGAGAAAGAAAGCAAGAGAAGAGAAAAAGAGAGAAAGAAAGAAAGAGAGGAGAAAGAGAGAGAGAGAGAAAGCAAGAGAAAAAGAGAACAAGAGAAAGAGAGCAAGAGAGAGAGAGAAAGAAAAAGAAAGAAAGAGAGAGGGAGGGATGGTGGGAGAGAGAAAGTCATAGAGGGAGGGAGGGAGGGAGGAAGAGAGCAAAAAAGAGAGAAAGAAAGAGGGATGGAGAGAGAGAAAAAAGAAGAAGGGAGAGAAAAAGGAAGAGAGATTTTTTTTTTGTCCAAACTTTTTTAGCTGCCCCCCCCCTCAATGTGCCCCAGGGTTTTGTAAATGTAAAAAATGTGCCATGGCTCAAAAAAGGTTGAAAATCACTGTTCTAGGGTAACACAGAATTAAACACAGGGAGAAAAGCAAGAATTTAAAAAAATGATACCTCTTCTGCACCAACAGCACTTCCATTTTGCACTGGTTCATCACTGGGTGGTGTCACTTCAACTTCAATTTTTTCTTAAGTATAAACAGAAGAACGAAATGTAAAACTGAAAACAAATCAGTCTTTTATTCAATTTATAAATCATCTAAATCCATTTTGACTTTGGGCTAATTTGGGCGTTGACTGAACAACTGAATGCAAGTATTTTATATTTTAAAGTTAGTTCCAGATAAAATTCAGAGAACTCAATACCCTATATTTGAAAGACAAACCGAAATGTTGACATGGGTTGAAATAGCTGTCTTATATTAAGTGTCATGACTCTGAAAAATTAGTTTAAATAACGTTATTGGGAAAGCCAGTTTAACATATAATTTGTCTTGTCTATTTAGTATTCCAGTTAACATTGAAAAAAACGATCACTCAAGCCTTTTTCGTCAGGAGTCAGTTATAACAATAATCTTGTTTTCTTTTTTTTATATAATATTTTTATTGTTTTTCTTTAAACAGACAAGACAAACATTTAACATTTAAAGGAGCTGCCATTGCTCCGCTCGTCATAGAAGTCTAATACAAAAAAACCCCCTAACTATATTCAGATCAATACAGAAATACAATTTATAATATTCTATGTTCTTACTAAATTTACCTCTATATTTCCATTTTTATGTTATAATTCATATAACTCAAGTCAGTTCTCATATCTATAAATTTTTTCAATTTATTTCTAAAAAAAAATTAATGTTGTTTTCAATGAGTAAAAATTAAATTGGATAAACAAGTTGAGGAACTGCAAATGAGACAACCTACTTGGCCATCCTATATGAGACATGGAGTAGTCTAAATTTAAAGATCATTAAAAATGAAAAAAAGATTCTGAAAAATTATGCCATTATTCAAATCTGCTTTCATTTGAAAAAATGCTTTTCATCCAAGTGACTTCGTGCGGTCAACAATCATAAAACAATTTAAACAATTTAAGTATAAGACAAAAATTAATATATACGGCAGCAAGAAAACTGTCAACATAGGCATCAATATAGCCAGGAAATGGGTTCCTATGCATATTCAGGGTCCCAGGACTGGGCACAAAATCAGGTCTTCACAGCCTTCAAAGAAGCTAGCTACTGCTTGGTTGATAGGACCTTGGTTGATAAACCTACCAATTTGCTAAACCTATGGAACCAAATTGGATGGGTAAAAACAACTATGAGAAGACAGTCCCTCGGGTAACCTGGTCCAAAGTCATGAAGATTTTTAAGGTGGCAACTAGCATCTTGAATGGCACCTGGAAACACTTTGACAACTGCAACTCATGTAGAAATAGTGTTATATGAGTTGAATATCTGACATCTATAAAGGTGCCTTTTACAACAATTAAAGCTTCCAAATACTTTTCAAGAGCAGCATAGTGGATGTTATAATATATAATAGCCTTATTATTGACCTAACATAAGTTTAGTTGCATTCAGATGTATAGCACAACAATACATATATATAAAACTTTGCAAAAACATCATCAAAAAAGCACAACAAATAATGTTCTTTCTGTGTCAGCTCAGGAAGCTCAAACTGCCCAAGGAGCTGCTGATACAGTTCTGCAGAGGAATCATTGAGTCTGTCATCTGCACCTCTATAACTGTCTGGTTTGGTTCTGCAACTCAACAGGACTGACACAGACTTCAGAGGATAATCAGAACTGCAGAAAAAACAATTGCTGCCAACCTGCCTTCCATTGAGGACCTGTATACTGCACGAGTCAAAAAGAGGGCGGGGAAAATATTTACTGACCTCTCGTATCCTGGACACAAACTGTTTCAACTCCTACCCTCAAAACGTCGCTACAGAGCACTGCACACCAAGACAACTAGACACAAGAACAGTTTTCCCCCGAACGTCATCACTCTACTAAACAAATAATTCCCTCAACACTGTCAGACTTTTAACTAAATCTGCACTTCTATTTCTACTAGTTTTTCTCATAATTCCTATCATCCTTTTCCTCCCACTTAGGACTGTATGACTGTAAGTGTAGCTTGTATCCTAAGATTTTTATTAATATTGATTGTTTCTTCATTGCTTATTTGACCCCTATGGCAATCATTAAGCATTGTACCGCATGATTCTTGACAAATGTATCTTTTTCTTTTATGTATGCTGAGAGCATATGCACCAAGACAAATTCCTTGCATGTCCAATCACACTTGGCCAATAAAATTCTATTCTATATTCTATTCAATATATTATAAAGGTTCCAGAGGAACTCTCCAATAAATTAACATATCAGAAAAGCATTTTAGGACAATAGTCATGTTAACCTATGGTAACAAAAGAAATATCTATTTTGAAGTAAACAATGCTGATCTCTTATACTTACCAGCATTTTTGGCTCTTCCGTTTCGTTGTTCGCCATCTGTTTCTGGGGACTTTTTGGCCATCTTATGAAGAATGGATGCCCTTTCTTTGAACTTTCCTACAAAATATACACATCTTTGTTAAAGCTTAGTTATTTCTCAGCTAATGCCTCACTTTTTATTCATTTAGTGGTAGCCTGTCACTCTGGCTTCTGCTAACTTGGTCTGCTCTCTACTCCAAACCTTTCCCAGAAGAAAGAATAAGTATTTCACTTGAACATATGAAATAGATTTAGGCTTTCCCATTATCTTAAACTAGATGTGTAGTTCAAACATAATTGTATGAGAATAAGCGTTGAAGAATAGCTATCAATCTTAATATTTGCAGGAGAAGGCAAAGAGAGACATTGTTTTGGTTCTCTTTTTTACATGCCTGGGTTACAGATTACTTACTTATTTCCTTCTTGATAAATCAAAATACCTGATTTATATATTAATCTACTAAAATTGTTGGTTTATTACATCAGAAGCAATAAAGCATCGAATAGGAAATGATAAGCCAGTGGTAGGTTGCTCCCAGTTCAGCCCAGTTCTATGAACTGGTAACAGCAGCAGTGGAAAGGCTTAGGATGCACATGCATGTGAGTACACAAACCTGTGTAACAGGTTTTAGAACCCACTACTGTGTTAAGCATACACCTGAAAGTTTAGATACAACTTCATTATGAAATAACAATATTTAAGAAGTGTAATAGTCACCAATACAATTGTTTTTTCCTTAGGTAGGACACTGGCACATACATATCCTTTCAAAAGAATTGCTATTATGATAGAGTTAACATTTCAGAATTATTTGTCAGAGTTATTTTTACACTGTTTTTCACAGAACAATATATTTTAGTTTAGCTAGCACAATTTGAAAATATCAGTATTTAAATAAAGGTAATGAAAAGATACACAATATTTCACAGAGTACATAAATATCATCCCTCAAGAAAAGAAAGGTTATTTAAATAGATATTTTAAAGAAAAAATCTGAAGACAGAAATAGGTAGTCTGGTCATTCCTTTCATTTAACATATACACGGAAAAGTCAAACCTAAACTAATAGCATCAAATTCTCAAATAACATACATTTGCATTTGAATAGAAAATCAGTAGTGAAGAATGCCGAAAGCAAAAATGTAAATATACTCTCCTGGAACTTGAGAAATCTCATTATGTGGTTTGCTGTACTGCTCCTACTATCATTAGAGCTGATGTATAGATTGTTGCTGAGTGATAGCGACAGACTGTCATTACGCTTACACTTCCAAAAATGATATGATATGACATGCAATTCCGTGTTAACCTTTCAGACATAGAAGTATAGAACCAGGCAAATATAAAATCAGATGGAGTTTATCTGAAATGAATAAGTTTATCTCTGGAACAATTGGTCAGGGAATGAAATATATTTCCTTTCTTCATGAGATTCAGTCATTGTTTATTCAAATAACTATTAGCTCAGTTAACATTAGAATACCATTAGAATTTATTTATTTATTTATTTATTTGATTTTTTAATGCCGCCCTTCTCCTTAGACTCAGGGCGGCTTACAACATGTTAGCAATAGCACTTTTTTAACAGAGCTAGGCTATTGCCCCCACAATTTTATTAAGAATAATTATTTGACAGAAATATTTACTCTTAGATTTATCAAATATAAGTGTTCTTTTTAAAAATAGAGGGGGGGAGAAGCAAAAGTTACTTTATGGTAAAGATGGGCAGCCAATGAATTTTATAAATAAATAAATAAAAGAGCAGCCTGCCGTTGGTTTCAATTATTCATACGCTTAATTTAACCATTGCACCTTAATTTTTTTCCTTTAAAATGCTTCACATAAAATAAATGTGATCATTTTGAAAGATGATATATTGCCAATGAGAAATAAATTCTAACCCCCCCCCAAACTCCCCGAGACATTTGAAGCAAACTGTAAGAATTCCAAAAATAGCAACATACAGATGGTGTCATCATGATGCAAATAAGACTGATGCAAATATGCAAGCTTGTGTGATGAAGTTAGAATGTGTGTTTGCTCCCTACTGCTCCTCCAGTGAAAAGGAACAGTTAAATAGAAATATTTCAGAAACAATGCTACATAATAGTTTCTTCGTTGAAGAAAATTCTGTAGCATTGTCACTCTCATTTCCTGTTTTAAATCTACGCGGGATGAAAGCACATTTCATTATATGAGATAAAAAGAGTACTTTTTTTTAGTTAAAATGATTACTGGTTCATTAAAAAAAGAGTTGAATTCCACACTACATTCATCAACAAACATTTTTAAAACACGCACTTATCTGGTTCATAGAGGAAAGATTTACATGATGTGAAAAGAAACCAGAGTTCTAACAAAGTCAGGGTAGTTTGAGAAGCTGAGACAAAAATAATACGGACAGTAAAGGGAAATTGGAAGGTGGGGAAAATTTATTAAATAATTTAATAAATTATTAAATTAAATAATTTTCTCTCTTTCTCTCCTGCTCAGATTCTTTTGTACTGGTATATCTACCATCTTCGTTGTACTTCCTTAAAATTGTAAAAATATATCCAGGATGGTGTAGACAGGAGAACAGCAGAACTGATCTCTCTTCAAAACCTTTTATATATCAGAAAAATATGATATTGCTTTTCAAGTACACTGAAAAGGTCCGAGACTCCTGGATAAGCAGTGATGCTACATAAACACCATCAAAGCCGAATGGCCCTTCCACAAAGAAATATAGCAGAATTAAAAATGGAGTCACTTCCTAGGTTTTAAAAGCTGCTTCTCCTCTTGTGCTGCCTGTGGAATTACAAAAGGGCTGGGCTTAGGAAAACAAAGTACTACATTAAATCAATCTGATGCTGCTCAGTTGCTCTCTGTTTCACATGATTTTGCAAAACTGTTGTCCTAAAGTACAGGTGTGTTATGGCAATAACATATGCGACTCAGATGTTGTCCTTTCATTCAATGAAGACTTTCTGCGTAACAAATGTCAGTTCAACATTTAATAATTATGCAATGTAAAATTATATAAAATAAAATAAAGGAAAAATATGCTTCCTGAAGTTCAAACTGAGCTTGATTTTCAGTACAGAAAGAACAGAGAATATTTCTGGTGTACTTTTTGTAATTTAGTCATGTAGGCTGTTAAATGGATGTTCACTTGTTTAAATATAGTAACACAATTCTACAGTTAGACTTGAACCTATTTCTACTTCAGTGACTTGCCTGCAATGCCTAGCACTAGTGAGTTTCAGTGCTTTTCATTTTCTAAAATGTCTTTGATGACCTTTATACACTAATTCTTCTGAAGTTCACTTCTTAAGCTTCTACTATCGAAAGCCAGAAAATGCAGCAGATCAACTCTCCTAAATATATGAAATTTAATAACATTTTCTAATATGTAGAAGGAATTTAATTAATTTATAGGAAATTTGGCAAAAACAGTAGTGTTGACAAATACAGTGGTACCTCATCATACGAACTTAATTGGTTCCAGGAGGAGGTTCGTAAGGTGAAAAGTTCGTAAGATGAAACAATGTTTCCCATAGGAATCAATGTAAAACCAAATAATGCATGCAAATCCTTCAGGAAAATCCCAAACTTTAGAAGGGAGGCGAACAGAGGGCAGGGAGGAGCAGCTAAAGGGGGTGGGTAGAAGAAGCAAGGCTAGGCTAAAGGGTGAGTGGGAAGGAAGAAAGGCAAGGGGGCGCCCCTCCCTTTTCTTTTTTCAAAAGACACAGTTTCAGTGCCTTTGCAAGCATGCAAAATCTTTACTCCTCCAAGCTGCCCTTCCCTTTTCTTTCTTAAAAAGACACAATTTCAGTGCTTTTGCAAGCATGCAAAATCTTTACTCCTCCAAGCTGCC
Source organism: Erythrolamprus reginae (assembly GCF_031021105.1). NCBI lineage: Eukaryota > Metazoa > Chordata > Lepidosauria > Squamata > Dipsadidae > Erythrolamprus > Erythrolamprus reginae. The sequence goes on along the minus strand of NC_091951.1, from coordinate 261,098,256 downwards.
CCTCCCTTTTCTTTCCTCAAAAAAGGGGAAAAAAAGAAACCCCTTCATCCCAGCAGCAGCTGCTTGGGTTCGTAAAGTGAAAATAGTTCGGAAGAAGAGGCAATAAAATCTTAAACACCGGGTTCGTATCTTGAAAAGTTCGTTAGAAGAGGCGTTCGTAAGATGAGGTACCACTGTATCTCTTTGTGGAACTAAAAAGGTCAATTTCTAACTCTTTAATATAAACAACAATAACCATGATGAACAATCATATCGGAAATGTTAATAAAAGTAAATACACTTATTTGAAGATTGCAGGATTTCAAATATGTACAGTATTTATCTACAGAACATTTATCAATATTATATAATGGCTCTTAATAACATTATGTTGATCGTATACGCTGCATAAAAATAAAAAAAATGCAAGTTAGTAAAAAACATTAAAGTTTAAAAAGGTTTAAATGGTAATGCATCACATTAGGACACTGATGTCATGCAGAGAGGAACTGAAAGGAAAAAAAACTCCATGATAGTTATAAAAACAAATAAAAAGGCTGACACAAAAAATCTAAAATATTTCTTACCTTCTTCAGTCATTGTGTCATAATATTTTAGCTTTCCATATGATCCAAGCTCTACAACATTATAGTAAAAGACAACAGAGATAAGGAACTCTCAGACATTCAAGGTAATTGACAAGCTTTCATACATTCTTAATCAATTCCATAGCAGTAGCTTTTCAATAGATTTCAAGTTGTTGAAATCCAAAATTAATTGTTTTTTCCACAATTTGAAAAAAATAATTAAATATTATTCTATAATAAGCATGTTGTGCAAAGTGCCTTAAATACAACTGAACATGCAAGCAGAATATTTTTTTCTTTCTCAGTCCTACAATCTGCAATTTGTATTTTCTTATTATGAAGTATAATGAAAAAGTGTTAGATTTTTGTCTCTGTAAGATGGCCCCATCTGTTCTGGATAATTTAGATGTAGATGAGTGAAATTGCGTATTAAGGTTCTGGATCAAAAACCTGTCTTTTCCAAGACACGTGAAGCCACAGAAATAGCGTTTATTTTACTGAATTAATGTATAAACAGCAATAGCAATAGTACTGAGACTTATATACCACTTCACAGTGCTTTAGCTCACTCTAAATGGTTTACAGAATCAGCATATAGCCCCCCAAACAATCTGGGTCCTCATTTTACCAACCTCGGAAGGATGGAAGGCTGAGTCAACCTAGAGCCAGTGAGAATCAAACTGCCGAACTCTGGCAGTTGGCAATCAGCAAAAGTAGCCTATAGTACTGTATTCTAACCACTGCGCCATCATGGCTCATATAAATATATATTCTAGGATTGTTAAACAGTTTTGCATACTTCTATAATTAACATTACTGCAGGTAAAATCCTCAAGATCTTCAACTGAGCACTGATGAAACTTGTATTCATTAGAATTTCACTTAAGAAATGAAAATGTAAACAGTTCTCTATTTTTTTTGAAATTAATTAAACTGTATGATTTTTTAAAATAAGGGTAAACAATTAGGTTTCATGGTTTTTTAAACTGTAATGATTTATGACAGAATGATTGAAGATCAATTAAGACATTAAATAACCAGAAAAAAAGAACAAACAGAATAGGATAAATAAAATAAGGCTATACATAAAGCACATTTAATTAACATAATATCATTAACTCATATACTACGTTTTATTACATAACAGAATTCTTATAAAGACTGTCTAAATAGCTGGACAATAATAAAACATGTTTCAATACCGTAATTCAGATGCTCATAAAGAAAAGGATTCTGTTCATAAAGAAATGTAGGATTGTGCTATTTAACTTCCCTATGACCATTGAGGACTGAATCTGTGGTCCCCCCTCTGAGCAATGTAATTGCTTATCCTTGGATCTTGGGGAAATATATGTTGCGGGTTTCTGTGCTTATCCTCTTTGTAAGACATACAGTGTTATTTGTGTGGGATGTGTGACTACTGTATATGGATCATGAGGTCTTTTTCTGCCGTCAATCTTCTATGTTTCTATGCAACATATTCATAAAAAGTTAAATACATAAAAATAAAATAAGACCTCTAGAAGATAAGATTTAGAAAAAAAATAGCACATAAATAGTAACTTAATTTAGGAACATAGCCTTTGTCCAACTCAATGAGCTATCGTCTATATACTGCTACCCTCATTATCCTCTTTGTGCCTCATTATACATGTTCAATTCATTTAAGGTTAAATATTCAATAAATTGTTCCACTGTATTGGAATAGGTGTACAGTATATTGTAATTTTCAGAAGTCTATATAACAGGGTTGTAACCCTGCCCCTCTTTAGGTTGGCCTGTGCTGCCTGCAATACCATAATAAATAACTTGTACTTCAATGAAAGACTGTACATCTGATTACCAATATTTAAAAAGTCTATGGAAAAATTTCCTTTTCTAATCACCTGTGATTTTCTGCAATAATAATTTGGTATCAATAGCTGATTCAATTACTTATTCAACCACACTCTCAATAATTCTATTTACTTTTGTTTCCTTTGATTATTTTAAAAATACCATAGTAATAATAGGCAAAATTTCATAATTGAGATTACATTTTAAAGAATTAGCTTAATTTCTGAGGCATTGCTTGCCTAGATTACATATTAATAAATCGGATGCTAGTTTTATACTTCAGCAGATATTCCATTTGATCCATGTGTTATTAAATTATATTCAGTGCTTGTAACTATTTCTCAGTTGTAAATATGCCCATTTCTGAATGTGTATATTCTAGGAACACCTGAAGGAAATATACGTTCCTTTTTTATATAACTAGCTTCGAGTTCAAACTGATTAATCTTTCAGCTCTCTTGCTTTACTTTTTGGCTGTCTCCTGCCTCATTATGGCTATGAAGGGACTTCTTCCTCACTTTATGTATTCAATACTGAGAATCCTTGAAGGAAATCTTTTCCTCTTTATCTCTTTCTACATACTGCATTTTATTCCTTCTGTCTTTTTCATAGCCTGTAGATGGGAATAAGAGATATCAGACAATGTGTTCTGATAAACTTTTGACAGGCAAACAACTACTTGAAAAATGAAGTTTCATCTGTGCTTCTGCTTGCCTGGTGATAAGGAACTATAGCAGTGGTGGGCTTCAAAAAGTGGTGGGTTACTACTGGTTCTGTGGGCGTGGTTGGTGGATGTCATTTGGCTTGGTGGGTGTGGCTTGGTGGGCGTGGCAGGGAAGGATACTGTAAAATCTTCATTCCCTCCCACTCCAGGGAAAAGTTACTACACAATCCCCATTTCCTCCCGATCACCTGAGATTCAGGAGGCAAAGACTATAAGGTGGCAGGGCCAGTCCGAAATGCTATTTACCGATATTCTGAACTACTCAAAATTTCCTCTGCCGGTTCTCCAGAACTGGTCAGAATCTGCTGAAACCCACCTATGAACTATAGATGAACTTATTAAAGGGGTAAATTGGCTCCACTGTAAATCCTGATAGCAATAGCTATAGCACTTATATACTTTAGTGGTTTAGAGAGTCAGCATATTACCCAATCTTAGTTCTCATTCTATCGACATTGGAAGGATGGAAGGCTGTGTCAACCTTGAGATGGTGAGACTTGAACTGCCTAACTGCAGGCAGCGGGTAGTCAGCAGGAGTAGCCTGCAGTACTGAATTCTAACCACTTCACCACTAAGGCTCTTAAGCTAAAAGATGTCCTACATTTGAGCAGGCTCATCTTTCTTCTTCATTTTCTGTATCACTTCAAATAACATGTTTTCTTTTTTCACTAAAATGACTGAATCAGTTAACCCACAAAGTAAAATCTTGTCCTAACTTCTTAGCAACTAATCTTAGTATTAACTAGAAGCTAGCGCCGTTTAATTAACTAGAAGGGGCACCGTTAAAATAATGCATAAATGCCAATAAATGAATAATTTGAATTGTTGGTCAGGTTTTTATTACAATCTATGACACAACTCAAAAATATTATGTCGGGGTACACTACTTATTATAATGTAGTAACATATTTGTTAATGACATCAGCATAGTGTTTATAACAGAAATAGAATCCGGAACATCTGCAAAATCCATTTCAATATCTCTTCTCATTTCCTGCTCAGTTGAATTGACAGTAACCTGAGATAAAGTTGCAATCTTAATTCTGGAAAGATAGCTTGGTTTAAATTCTTATCCAGGATGTAAAAAAAAAACCCTTGGTAAATGGGGAAAATATCCAATTTAGGATGGCTAAAAATAAATGTCTGTGAAACAGAATCTTGCAATTATTAAAATAACTACTACAAACTAAACATTTACAGGAATATAAAAGCTACCTGGAAAGACTAAAATACATATAATAAACAAAATAATACAATAATTGAAATCCAAGATGATTCTAAAAAGAAAAAGAATTATATGCCCAAAACATTTAGGGGAAAGTATGTTAGATAATTAGCATTATTTTGTAAACATTTTATTCCATTAATAGTAGAGAACACGAATAAAATTCTAACATAGAATTCATTATAACAAACAAAAAAGAGTGGATAATTAAGCATTAAACATTGCTTTTTCAGTACATTATCAGTACTGCTAATAAGTCTAATGATGTAGAACCCATGCTACTAATTGAAGACTAAAATCATTATACTATTGTGAAATATTCTACCGTATTTCATTTACAATTCTGATACCACAGATAAATATCCACTTTTCAAACGGTGCAAAAACAGTTACTGGATTGGATTCAAATCTGCTAGTTTCCCTGTGAATAGAAAATGTCAGAATTCCTAGAGAGACAGTTCATTAGACAATGTTATTAGGATGATGTTACTATCAATTCCTTCTTCCCTTCCTGGTACCCAATCTCCACTCTCCCTTTACAACATCTTTCATGGCTAGTGTGTGAAGGAAAAAATTGGTAAAAATGTCATATCACTCTATCAAACATCATTAAGCAATGCCCATGATTCATCCCACTGTAATTAAATTCTATGTAAGCAGAATGGAATAAGCAGGTTTGTAACTTGATAAATATTTCTAATGCACAAATAAAACACATTCAATCTTTTTCTCAGTGGAGTATTGCTACACTGCATTATTCACAATATAGATTTCAAACATAAATGTAGAAGATGACTGGACAGAACCCAAAAGTGGGGTCAAATGTTTCATCAGTTTGGAATACTTATGCAGCCACAAGAGGACCAAGTCCCCTGTGAATTCCACTGACTCTTATCTCATTTGCCTTGACCGTTAGTATATCAAATTCTTGTGTATAGGTAACATGTAATAAATCTTGAGTGCTTTGAATTCAACTTCTGTTCTTTGCTTACTTGTGCCCAACAATAAAATTTCATTCAAATTATCTTATAATAATAATGGTAAGTACATGGTAGTTAACATAAACTTTCTTCCTGATATGCCCCATTGAAATTTATGAATTATTAAAAAGCAAATTCATAGGATTTTTCTTTTTTTTAAAAGTCTCAGGATATTTCAATATTTATACCTTTCCTTAAAGTAGTGGTTTTTACCAAATATCATTCCACATTCATGGCATTCATATTAGTTCTTCATGCAATGAACATTCATTAACAAGTACGATTTTCAAAGGTAGATGAAATGAGAGACTAATCAGAAATATAAAAATGGTTCACATTATGAAATGTAAAAAGATGTTAGTTTCCTAGAATTATTTTCTTAGCATAGAAAGATGCAAGCAAGGATCCAACTTATAGAATAGAATGCACACAGATTGAGGTATTGGTCAAAATATAATTTATTAATATTATAGGATCTTGTAAAAAATGGCAACACATTGCTGTGCAAATGAGAATGTGCACTAATAACACAATGAATTTAATCCAAACCACAATAAATGCATCAGGCACAGAATAATCTCCCATGAGCACTGATTTATTTCCTCCTTTCTCTCTAATTAATCAAAGAATTAGAAATCTGCTGCTGACATGACTTGGCAAAAGAAATATGTCAGACAATAAGAACTTGTTCTCCTTTTGTTCTCGATAAAAAAGATCCTTCTTTTACATAGCATTATAGGAGATTATTATTTCCACTTTAAGCAAAAGTAAATTTGAAGTCTTTATGGATTACACTGAATCATTGGAAAGCTAACATTAGATCTCAGTTTATTTCCTGCATATTCCTGATTCAATTGATATACTGTACTACATTTATCTATATATCTATATCTGTCTCCCTCCCTCTTTCCCTCCCTCCCTCTCTCTCTCTCTCTTGCCCTAAGGTGAAGATTGGATATTCTGAAATCCTGTTTCTCCCAAAATAAGACATCCCCTGATAATAAGCCCAATCAGGCTTTTGAGTGTATGTCAATAAGGCCGAATGCGTATTTCAGGGTTCAAAAAAAAAAGTCAGGTTCTTATTTTAGGGGAAACATGGTAAAAATGGATGAATAAAAGATAAGGGAGTAACTTTTGAAAATATGTCTTAAAGAAGCAGTTACTTTACTTTTGGGAGGTAGATTTAAATTAGTTAGTGACTCCATAAATCATTTTTCACATGGCTCAGCTAGAACTTTAAAGGCAATATCTGATGCTTACAGTTAGGGAAAGCAGCTCCTTTTGCAGAAAATTTATTTTTCTCACTCTTACCCTTCCTCCTGATTAGTTCTATCGATTTTTAAAAAAATCTTTTGTTAATGGCAAAATAAACAATGAATGAAATAACAATGGAATACTAATTTTTGTAAAGCTATCAGTTACAAATTGTCTCTTATTCTCAAGAAGTGTATATCACTAGTATTATAAGATCAATTAACTGTATCTATGCATCAGAAAAATGTTTTTTTTTTTTGGAAAGTATAATAAATCAATGTGCATCTATGATACTATAAAGACTACCATATTTTTTGGAGTATAAGACGCGCCTTTTTGCCCCTCGCCCAAGAGGATGGAAATGTTGGTGTGTCTTATACACCAAATACAGCCATTTTTAGTCTCCCAAAGCCCTGCCCCCATGTCCAATTTTTGTGAAAAATGGGCCTGTTTTTTGCTAAAAATTGGCTGCACGGTGGGTTTGGGACACTTGAAGAGTACTCTTTGGAGGGTCAGGGAGGCAAAAACATCCCCAGTTTTGCAAAAAATGGGTAGAAAATGGGGCATTTTTGCTTCCCGGACCCCACCCCCAGGAGTGCTCTGCAGGCTTTTCAAGCCTTCTACATGCCCTGGTTTTGCAAAAACCGGGTGAAAATGGGCCTTTTTTTTTTTTTTTTTGCAAAAATGGAGGCATTTTTACCTTTTAATTATCCCATCTAACAGAGGATGAATTTGACAAAGCTGTCAGAGTTGAAGTTTATAAAAAGTGTACATGGTTGTAAAAAGTGTACATGGTTGTAAAAAGTATTTTTAGATCTTTTTAACATTTATATTTTATTGAGTTCTACTAACCAATCTAGTTAAAATTTTAATTTATATTGCTAGTGCATGTATGACATGCCGTACACTAAATAAATAAATAATAACATTTCCTTCAAGGTTGCCCCATTTTTAAAAAAATGCATGCATTCTGCCCTTTGTGTCTGATTTACCATAGATACAGCAGATCAGATACTTCAAAAGGGGGGGGGGAGAACATACCAGTGGCAATTATAAACCTTGTAGATTTTTTAAAAAAATATTGTAAATATGATCCAACCATTCCCATTTCCACTTTTAAATTTTTAAAAAACCCAAAATTCAGAGAGACTAATATTAGCATGGTAAAAACCAATTTTCATCAAAGTTCATTTTAGAACAATGAAATAAGTGTAATGGTTATAAAATACACCCCAATCATTTAAATCCTTGCAGACTGAGAACTACAGAAGAATGGAAAATTAGCACCTTTTATGTTATATTAATGTGAACATGTAAAATGAAATTGATGGATCTCCATTGGAGAGAGTCTTAAAAGAGGAAATATTCAGGCCTTGCAAATGCAAGCATTTTTTTCAGAAAACACCTTGAAATGCTGAAAATAAAAATCACAATAGAACATGCACGTGTATGCAAATATATGCACCAGACCATGACCATGTTATGTATTAATTTAATTTAAGGTAGAGTAGGTAGAGAAATAATCTCAGCACGTCTTCTATCTTAAAGCAGGCATTTAGAAATATTCAATCATAATAGGATTATCCTTTACTGAGATAATCAGACAGACATATTCAAGAGCTGTGCCCATAGACTAGTGATGGCGAACCTTCTTTCGCTCAGGTGCCAAAAGGGTACTCACGCATGCGAGTGTGAGCATGTGTGCCCACACTCATAATGCAATGCCCTTCCCCTGCACATGCGCACAACCCACTGCACTGCCCCCCCTCCCTGGGCATGCCCACAGGCGTTACTAAAGCCTCCGGATTTCTGGTAGGCCCACAGGACCATTTTTCGCCATCCACGGGGTTTAGGAGACTTTCCTGAAGCCTGGAGTGCAAAAATGGCTGAAAAAAAGCCCAAAAATCAGTTGGCTAGCACACTGGACATAAAGCAGTGCCTCGCATGCCCTCAGATATGGTTCCGCGTGCCACCTGTGACACCCGTGCCATAGGTTCGCCATCACTGCCATAGACGATAATAGAGAAATATGTGCTTATGAAGATAGTTTTAGTAAACATTGACTTCAGAGTGAGTGAATAACATAAAATCAGTAATAATAGATACCTTCAGTCAGAACGACATAAAATCAGTATTAATAAAGTGATACCTTCAGCCAGTGGATCAAGTGTGTGAATCATAAGTTGGAAAATGCTGTTCCTCATTAGACTATTGTGCAGAGATGCTGAACTTCCACCTCTTTGGAGACATGGTTTAATCTAAAGAAAGAGGGGGGGGGAGGAAGATTTCTGAGCATAGAATATGGGAAAAATGCTCCTAAATAGAACATATTAAATGGCAGAAAGAAGGAGACAAGAGACATTTCTTTCCAACACATACTGCAGTAGATTCTGTTTCTATACCTCACTTGCAACCTTAATTGGAAAAATAGGATTTCCTTTTCATGAAGTCAATTAAAATGTGGACAGGTAATGAACAACAGTACCACAGTATTAGAACGGCTACATATCATCTAATAAATGTTGTGATGAATATTAGTTAAATGCTGTGATGTACTTCATCATTGATATACAGTAATACCCATGGATGTAGTATAAATGCAATAGCTGTCTACATCATAATTGTATTTCTATAATTATGTCTCTAGAAAATAAAATACATTCTGGGAGTCTATTTCCCATTCACTTATTCAAACAATTTTTCAGAGATTGGGCAAATACCTATAGTTTTCTTTCCTATAGTTTTTCAGAAGTGGTTCGCCATTGCTTCCTTCTTCCACGCCTCAGGCTTTCATCACAGTGATGAACTACCAAAATTTTTACTACCACACTGTGGGCGTGGCTTATGCATTTTCTTTCAACATCTTTCAGTGCAAATTGTGTACTCTGGGGGTGGAGCTCCAAATTTTGCTATCGGAACTGCGTTCCTGACCGTTCCTGTAGGAGCCCATCACTGCATACACACAAACATTGCCGCTTTAAAGATTGTCCATTTTACTTCAAGGCTAAAGGAAGGTTGACAATATCAAAGGAATGCAAAGGAAGCTGGGGCTTGCCTTCAGAGTTAGCTTTAAATTGGGAATGAGTAGAAAAAACATCCAAAGCAAATCCTAAAATCAAATCATGGATGTCCATCTCTCTAGAAGTTCAAGCTTTCTCTCACACACATCAAATGCCAGAGGTCAGCCATTGTTTCGAACCAAAAGAGCACTGCTTTTAAATAAGACCACAGCCAGTTGCTTCTAATAAATACACCCTTGCTTGGTGAGGATCCTAACAGACCTTCCTTAGTCTGCATTTGTCTATTCAACATTGAATGGGGCTGCAAGAAGGCAGTAGGTAATCTTCATTTGACTTCTCCAACTGCTCAGGTGGGTGTCTGTGTTTGATCAGCTCCATGTGATTCCTGGTCTTATGTCTCCTAAGCAGGGGTGAGCTTCAAAATTTTTAGCAAGAGGTTCTCTGCCCGGTTGCTGGGTGGGTGTGGTCATGGTGGGTGTGGACTAGTCAGCCTCCTGATCCATGGCGGGGGGAGCGTTTTTGCTTTCCCCGAGTTATGGAGACTTTCTTCGAGCTTCCAGGAGGGCAAAAACAGCCCCCTCAGGTGCCGGAAGCTCTTCCTGAACTTATGGTAGGGCCATTTTTTGCCCTCCTTGAGCCTCTGTACATGCCCTGCACTTACCTGCATCCAAAACAGATCCGTGGGGCAATGGTGGGTTCCTACCAGTACGGTCCAGAGCGCCGCACTTGTAGGAATCTACTAATGATACAATTTTTGGCAATTTTTTTCTGGTGTCTCTGTGTCAGAAGCCCACCGCCTACCCACGTCTTAATGCAAATCTTTATTCTTCATCTGAAGCACAGCTGAGAAGCTCCTTCTCAGGAGATGCCAGAAAAAAATCATCGAAAATTGTGTCATCAATGGGGTCTTACCGGTGCAGTGCTCTGAACCACACCGGTAGGAACCCACCACTGGCGTGGGGATTCCGGAGTAGGGTGGGCTGAGCCAGCCAGGAATGGGATTTCTTGGGGGGGGGGTCTCTAAACTGCACAAAATTTTAGCTAGAGGTTCTCCCGAACCCCTGCGAACCCCTGCAGCGGCGCACCCCTGCTCCTAAGGTTGAGGCACAGCTGGAGCAATTTCCTCTGAATCTGAGTTCTAAGCCTGGGCTATGACACTTTCTTAGGCTGAGAGAATGTGTCTACCCCAAGGTCACCCAGCTGGCTTTGTAGCTAAGGCAGGGGTAAAACACACAGTCACCCAGTTTATAGCCTGATGCAGCAGAAAACCAGTGTATTTGCACACAGTCTTTATTTTTTCCCAATCTCATTTTGTATGGACCAAGGTTATCTGGACCTTAAATTTCCCTTGGTTGTTTTGCTTTCAAAACATTATCTGCATCTTTTGTAAAAGAATTTGAAGCAAATTGTGTTTCCTGAGTTCCAGACTTTAAGGAGCCAGGATTAAATAACTATTAAGCCACAATTCACTTTAAATATATATATGTATAAATCAGCAGAATAGCAGCCAAAGATTCATTTATTTAGCCAACTAAAATTGAGGGGGAAGTTTGCTGGTTTTGACTCAGAACTCAGAAGACTGATGAATAACGGAAGGTTTATCTAGTGTGAAAATGAAAATGTTGAAAATATTGAAAATCCTGTTGCTAAGTACTGTATTTCTGATCGGTTCCCTGCCCCCCCCCCCCCGATTTCAGCAACTGAGTAGTTAATGCATGAACTCACTTCCTGACTCTGTAGTATCATCACCAATCCCACAAAACTTTACCCTTGCTTAGACTATCCATTGTTGACTTCACCTGATTCCTAAGAGGGGCATGCATAAGTACACCATGTGCCTACCGTCCCTGTCCTAATGTTTCTCTATTATAAGTATCAATATAATGTATATAAACATTGTTATATCTTTGTATACTTACCAATACGCACTTGACAAAATATAATAAGCAAACAAACAAACAAAGAAGTAAAACTTAATATTTCCCAAGAATATGAGGCTACCAGATTTGGTCTGCAAACCTCTCACAATACTAGACACAGTATCAACAGTACACACCTTCAAAATTCTAGGTTCTATCATATCTCAAGACCTAAAATGGTCACCTAACATCAAAAACATCATCAAAAATCTACAACAAAGAATGTTCTTTCTGCGCCAACTCAGGAAGCTCAAACTGCCCAAGGAGCTGCTGATACAGTTCTACAGAGGAATCATTGAGTCTGTCATCTGCACCTCTATAACTGTCTGGTTTGGTTCTGCAACCCAACAAGAGTGACACAGACTTCAGAGGATAATCAGAACTGTAGAAAAAACAATAGCTGCCAATCTGCCTTCCATTGCGGATCTGTATACTGCACAAGTCAAAAAGAGGTCTGTGAAAATATTTACTGACCCCTCATATCCTGGACATAAACTGTTTCAACTCCTACCTCAAAATGTCACTACAGAGCATTGCACATCAAGACAACTAGACACAAGAACAGTTTTCCCCCGAACGCCATCACTCTACTAAACAAATAAATCATTCAACACTGTCAAACTTTTTACTAAATCTGCACTTCTATTCCACTTGTTTTTCTCATCATTCCTATCATCCTTTTCCTCCCACTTAGGACAGTATGACTGTAACTTGTTGCTTGTATCCTAAGATTTTTATTAACATCGATTGTTTCTTCATTGCTTATTTGATCTCTATGACAATCATTAAATGATTTTTGACAAATCTATATTTTCTTTTATGTGCACTGAGAGCATATGCACTAAGACAAATTCCTTGTGTGTCCAATCACACTTGGCCAATAAAGAATTCTATTCTATTCTATTCTATTCCATTCCATTCTATTCCATTCCAAATATATATGCCAAACCTCAATTACTACTTTTTAAATGTAAAAGTCTTATTTCTATACAACATTCATTCTTTCATAAAAATTTCAAATGCAGTAAACCCAACCCTCCTCTTTCTTTTACATCTATTTAACACTTGAGTGATTTCCCCTTGCCATATAAATGCAGGTATGTCTTTTTGTCACTGTTTAAATTGTACATCTGTTGACAAAATTGATTAAACTTTTTTATCACAGAAATTTCCCCCAATAGTTGCAAGTTAATTTCCCCCTTCTTAACGTCGATTTCAGTCCATGTTGTATCATATTTTTTAATCACATATAATACACATCTATCATAGTAATAGCCAATAATTTTACTTATTTGATCTTGTAAGATTTTTAAAAATATCTTTGTTGTCTGGTAAATCTTGAAATCTGCTAATGTAACATTAATTTTTCCATTAATGCTATGACTAATCATATCATCCACAAATGCTGTTATGTTTGTTTTTTAACCTTAACACCCATAATTCTCTAATCTTGTCATGTCTCTATTCAATATCTCAAGAACCAAAATAAACAGAAGTAGAAACAGTGGATATTCTTGTTTTATCTCTTTTTGAATCTCCTAAGATTTTGTTAGTTCTCCATTAACAATTATTTGTGCCTTCTGAGAAGCGTAAGTCAACATTATCCATTTAATAAAATTATGTCCAAGATTCATGTGTTCCAGAACTAAAAAGAAACAAATTCAAATTGTGAAAGCCTTTTTCTACATCCAAGAATATAAATGCAGCTTGCTTTTCATTATGTTGCTCCAAGTATTTCAGAATATTCAAAACATTTCTTTTATTACCTCAGAATTTCTTTTTTAAATAAAAACTTGCTTTGAACTTCTTGAATAAAATGCAGTAAAATTATTTTAAAACTTTTGTCCAAAATCATAGAAAACAATTTCTATAATTATTCAATAAAGACACTGGTAGTTTCTTATTTAAATCAAATCTTGTCCCTCTTTCGATATAGGTTATATTAGTCTCTTTTAACTATCAGATATCTTTTTATTCTGCAAAATAATATTAGTCATTTGTTATAATGCTCATCTTCAGAGATGATAATTCATCAAATTAAGCTTTTAAAGTGGCACAGAGAGCTGGAAATAAAAGAAAGAAAATTTGAATTTCCAAATAAACTGGAGAAGTGTTTGGTATACAAGTTGTAAAAATTTTAAAAAAGAAAGTGATATTAATCTTAATAAAAGGGAATACTGTAATAACAGATAATGTTAATATATGCGAAAAGTGTTTCATCAGTATTATACTACTTTATAAAAAGGTCAAGAGGATCACACAACTGATCTCTAAAGGAGATGAGAGATACTGTCTTCTTTGCACATTTCTGCTTGAAATAGCAAAAATTATTTCTATTCAGCACTTGACCTGCAATACTTCAGAGGACAAATGCTCTTCTATTTCAATGTTTCCAAAGAAGAGTATTTCTTCAGAAGCTGAGCTGGTTCTTGACAAGTATATGTAAAATGTTCTACCTCCAACACAGGATTTTTCAAGTGGCTGAGCTCTATGAGGACAGGGACTACCGGTAGTAATCATCTTAGTATATAAACGTTTTGTGGGGTCTTTAGTGCTTCTGAGATTGTTCATTTGCTTGCAGACATATCATTATCCAACCAAGTAACATAATCAACGCAAGTAAGTTCTGCAAGAGTAATGGCCTGCAATGCAGCACAATTGGAAAGTGGTAGGAGAATTGCTATTGTTAAAGACAAGTTGGAAGGCACCTTGGAAGTAGTTAGTCAAACCATGTGCTCAAGCAGGAGATCATATGCCATTTCAGACAAGTGGCTGTCCAGTCTCTTCTTAAAAGCCTCTAGTGATGGAGTACCCACAACTTCTAAAGGCGAGCTGTTCCATTGATTAAATGTTCTCACTGTTAGGAAGTTTCTCCTTAATTCCAGATTGCTTCTCTCCTTGATTACTTTCCATCCATTGTTTCTTGTCTTCTACACTGGTGTTTTGGAAAATAGGTTGACTCCTTCTTTGTGGCAGCCCCTCAAATTTGAAACACTGCTATCATGACATTCCTAGTCCTTCTTTTCATTAAACTAGAGACACCCAATCCTTATAACTGTATATTTTAGCCAGAGGACTAGCTTCTTCCTTGATAATTGATTAGGATATTAATTTCTGCTTGTTTGTCTAGTATTAAAATCTCTGCTTATCTGGGTGTTGGTCTTTTGTAGTTTTTTATTGTCTCTTTTGAATGTGTAAATATGGATGTGTAAATATGGTTGACCTATTGATGGCTCATTTGTCTGAAAACAAGTTTCCAGAAATTCGGTAGCTTTTTTAAAAAGCTTGATCCAGGGTGCTTACAGTTTCTCAGCTGACATTATAGTTGAGTCTGTCCATGAGTTGTGAGATTTAGAAGTTTACATTGTGTCTTATGACTGCTAGTAGATGTCCATGGATGCCCATCTGTCTGTCCTAAGTAGTGGCTACATTCCTTACACTGCATGCTATAGGTGACTCCTGTTTTTTCTCATGGGATCAACACTCTCAGGATTCATAGTAAAAACTGTAATGCAACATCTAGACACTATAGTAATCCCACACATACAATCAAAAATTGAGAACTACCAAGGGAAAAAACTACTCCCCATCAACACTAGTAGGGCAAGCTACTGTATATAAACAGGGAACAAACCCCACACTCATAGTTTCTGTTCTGTCTGGGCCCGGCAATGGTCAGAAATAAACAACCACAATATGCTGTTCAAAAGCTGATCTTAGACAAAATATATTGGTAAAACGAAACATGCAATTCACTAGTTAATTTCTAAGGATTTTCAGGCTGGCTGCCTTCTCTCTAATTAACTGGAGATAAGAACTCCCAAGCTGCGAGGCAGAGGGCTATAAAACATAGTTCATGTAGTATTTCTGTCAGCTTGGACAACTCACAGTTTCAATAAAACTCTGCAAAGCATAACACAGGCATGAAGAAAGAGAATTGGAGTTCAGAAAGTCCTCTCAAGTCCGATTCTCTGCTGTCCATGATGGGAGCGTTGTTTGCCACGCCCCCTTCCCCTTAGAAAAACCCTTATATATTGGCAAGGCGTGGCCAAGTGTCCCATAGATCTATTAATGCCAAGAAACCCTCTTTTTAAGATATTCCTGTCTAGACCACATTCTCCTGATTCTTGCATCTAACAGGGGATCCTCGTCCTCTAATCTCCCCTCATCCTCTGACTCACTAAGTCCCATAACTGGGGGTGCTACAGTCTCTGATGGTTCCCCAGTCTCTAACTCCCCTTCACTCTCACTCTTGGACTTAGATAGCAAGAACACTGGCCTGTGATGCCAGTACTCATCTGTCTCTTGATCCTCAAAATCCGAGACCAGCTGAACCGGACGTGGACCACTCACAACAGTTACCTAGTCAGATAATGAGAAGTCTGCAAGCAAACAACCAAGTTCAGAGATCACCAAGAAGTCCACAGTTCAGCTCTGAGCTACATAGTATATATTCTCTTCTGGTTTCCCTGTAAAGTGGCAGAATAGGACAAGATACAGGAAGAGGGGATCTAGTCTTAGTTTAGAATGGGAAAGCAATTACAAAACAAATTGTACTTCAACAGAAGATGGCAGTAAAGGGAACCTTTGGGTAAAAACTTATGTTCTGCAAAAGCTTGTCCCATCGTATTAAGTAGCCTGCCAGGTTTTAGATGAAGACAGTTTGACTTGGAGCCTATGTGCTCCACTCTAATCTTTAGTAATAACAAGAAACCCTAAGCAAATAAATTTTTTATTGAGTTTAATTACAAAGAAGTAAATAATTTACTATCTCTACTGAAGAAGCAGTAAATAACAAACATGGTCATTAAAGTAATAAAATATAAACCCATTTCACTTTAAAGCAACACTTGCACAAACAAGACATTTCTGTATTATTTTCCATTATTTTAACACATGCATTCAAATTTTCACATATGTCATCAAATAGCACTTTGGTAAAATAGCAGTTCACTGTAAAAGACTGTATTTTGGATAAATTAAATACCCTCTGCTTTTTAACACAAATTAAATATCTGGAAGCCATTATCTAATTAATAACTATGATAATCAGGCTGAGGACAGGACAAATATTTAAGAGCATTAAGTCTCAACAAATCATGCCAAATTTTCTTTCATATTAACAAAGCAGGAGCTTAACATATTATCCTGTAACAAGTCTTCTGCAAAAAGTCACAGTATGTCAGAAAGATTATGTGCCTGTTTACCAGTTGAACTGAAGTTATAAGTTAATTGAATTCTAGGTTTGCTGGAGCTACAAGTTTGCTTTAAGAATTAATACTCTTGTCTCTGAAATCTCCATTAAAAAAAATTATAGGACAGGTTGGGGAGCCCAAATTATTGGGCTGAGAAACTTAACAAAAATTAAGTAGAGGCGTTTTTAGGTAGAGGTACCACTGTATTTGTAGAAAACTCTTTCTAATCTCATTTAAGGAGCTGAGGGCACATTTGTAAAAAATCATTTCTTAGAATTACAGCTTTTTCAGTGGGCAGTGATACAGCACAAGGATTTATCTAGAATAACTTAAATAGCAAACTTGCATGTATAGTTGAGTGAAACAAAAGGCTGAAAATATTCTCAAAATCAAAACCATTACAATAAACTTTAATAACTGATATCACAAAAATCCTCAGGAGACTATACAATGAAGTAGTAACAAAGTAAACAACAAACAGGGGAAAAAAGTCCAGCATTAAAATGATAAAACATCTTTGGCTGTTAAATTTATGGATTTTGATATATTTTAAAATTGTAGGAAAGTAAACTAAATAAATTATTAAAGGTCCTACACTTTTGTGGAAGAACACATTTCCATAATCAGATACTGAAATTGAAAATCCAAGTCCCACTATTCAATCTAAAAAGTTAACAAATGATGGGTGATTATTTTTGACTTTCAAAATCTTTTCCAAAACCATGTCTGGAGCATTAACAATGTTTTTGCAAGGTGGCTTAAATAATACTAGTCTTGGAGCATCTGAAGGCATTGGATCTGGAAACATCCAAAAATAAGATGTTCACATTGGCTTCTCCAGCCAGATTTATTTAAAAGGAAAGTGACTAGGTTATAGAATTCTTGACAACGGAATGTTTCACTTTTAGGATTCAATTTATATCTTACTTTGCTAGGGCAAAATTTTCTTCATTCTCTTGATAATAACATTTCGATGAATAGGAAACTTAGTTATCCATTTCATAGAAAAAATGTCCAGATATTCTGAATTTCAAAAATTTTCAAAATCACTCTTACCCTACATTTTTGGTTTTCATGGGTGTTACTTAAATTAGGCAACGAAATTTTTCAATGATAATTTGTCATAATATACATTCTATACCCATGTCTATGCTTACTTCTATCAGTTCTATTCCCTTCTCAAAAAACGGACATTTGAGGAAGATGGCCTCTCAGATAAATGCAGAGTTCTCCATCCAACATATGCTTACTGGGAATATCCACGGTCAATGGACCTGTTCAAGATTAGTTTTAGTGATCACATCAGCAAGAAACGAAATAATTGCAAAATATGTATTAGTTAAGCAAAGCAGCTTCCCTATAATGGGAATCAATAAGCGTTGAACTCTTTTTTCTGTTCCCTCTTTCAATACAAAGTTTAGAAAAGTGGATCAGATTTTAAAATTACCATTATTTTGGCATATTAGATATTCATGACTTCTGAGGTTTCCTACATTAGGCACAGTCTTTCCTTTCCAGTTTTCAATGGTTCAAAATATCATATTTTTAGCAAATTGAGTTTGTCTCAGGCCCTGTATCCAACTAATTATTTGCTCTTTCTCCTTGCCAATTAGTGTGGGTTTGTAAACTATTTGCTTCTCATTTTTTATGGAAAAAAATTAATTGAGGGCCTAGATAATCAGCTTCTTCCAAGGACCGATGGAGCTGGAGCATCACCACCTTCTCAACAACCTTCCCCATATAGGGAAGGTTGGAGACTGGATGATAGTTATTAAGTACGGCTGGGTCCAGGGAAGGCTTCTTGAGGAGGGGGCGCACAAGTGCCTCATTGTAGGGGGCCGGAAAGGACCTCCTCCCCAAAGAAGCGTTGACAATCTCCTGGAACCCAGCTCCATGTCACCTCCTTGCTGGCCGAAACCAGCCAGGAGGGACATGGATCCAGTAAGCAGGTGGCGGAACTCACAGCTCCAATGGCCTTGTCCACTTCATCAGGTTATAATTGAATGCAAGGTTGAGATTCTAAGTATCCCCACTTGGAAGTAATCTCACTGAAAGAGACTGATGAGTAAATGATAAACTCAACAATACAAATTAATAATTAAGAGGCATGACAACAAATTAAAGACTTGAAAGTAAATCAAGAAACAAGGCAAATGATACTGGAGAGACTACAAACTAACTTGCTGAATGCAGTGTTTGGCAATGATTAATGTCTCCTTGTGACAGTCATTCAAACAGACAACTTTCCTTCACACTGCCATTAACACGGGAATGCAGTTTGTTTGCCCATTAATCAGAACAAAGCAACACAAACTCTGAACAGCAAGTTCTTCATTATAGATAAAATGTTTCACGCCTACTAGGGAATGCAGTAGTGCCTCAACTAGTTATTCTTGGCACTTTCATCGATTAGACTGTGCTTCCAAACAGAAAACAAAAATACATAGTTTCTTTATACCCTTTTCTTTGATAATAAAACATTCCAAGTGAATTGGACCATGCCGATTTCTGAGTCTTTTACACAAAAGTTCACTACAGATAAAAAGTGCATGCATTGTTATGCTACAGATAAAATTTTTGTAGGAGTAAAATAAAGCATATTCTATATTTATTAGGGATGAGTAAATCCTTTGAAAGATACCTTTTGCACTGTGTAAGAATATTTATAAACAACTTTCTTTGAATAATTAAAGCAGCATGTCCCACACTATTTCATGAATTGCTCTGTTTGTAACCAAATACGGTATATAGCTATTTTTTTCACAATAAGATAAACTGCATGCACATGGGGGAAAAAGATGTAGCTACTTTCATTATTTCATTTCCATATGTGAAAGAAATATATATTCTTCATTTTTTAAAAAATAATTTGTTTAAGAAGACCACTTCTAAAATTAGGTCTCGTAAGAATGAAAATGCTACTGTTATTTTATTTTCTCTCCTCTGCTCTATTGCTTGTGTGCAGGCAGTTTCATCTACTTTCAGTACTAATGACGTTTAGATTGATTATGCCAAATTTAGAGACTTATTCCCCCCCCTTCATTTTCTTTGGATTTGGTCAGGATATTTCATAAACAGAATATATCTGCAAAATACAAATAAGTCATGCTACCCTGTTTCCCCGATAGTGAGACACCCCCGATTGTAAGACGTATTGGGGGTTTCAGGGGCGTCGGCTAATATAAGCCATACCCCAAAAGTAAGACATATGTCTTACTTTCGGGGAAACACAGAGGTATTGCCAGGGGGGAGCCCGATGACGTCGCTTCCAAGCTCCCCACGCACCCCTCGCCTTCGCCTCGCTGCGACGCCACCGCCTCTTCCCCGGCTTGGCAAAGCAAAGGACGGCGCTGGTCCGAAGCGAGACGAGCGGGCGGCGGCTTGCAGCGAAGGCGCTCGTCCCAGCAACTGAGTCCTGCCGAGGCTCGGCTGCAAGCGGCCAGCGAGGCCGACCGGCTCTGAGGCGAGCGGCTGGAGCTGCGCCCTCCTTCGCCCGCTTCCTTTCCGGCAGGCAGGTGGGGCTGCCCAACTGCGCAGAGCGGCTCCTCCCCTCCAGACACACGCTTCCCCGACACGCGTCTGCGGCTCCACGCGTGCATGCCGCTTGGAGCCCTGAGGTTGAACTTGGAAAAGGGCTCACGAGGCTCCTGTCCCGCGGCTGCCCTTCTGGACTCTGGGGAGATGCCTTCGGGAACGCGACCCTTTCAATTTTTTTCCAATCTAAGACATACCCCGAAAGTAAGACGTAGTGGGGCTTTTGGGGGTAAAAAGAAAGTAAGACACTGTCTTACTTTCGGGGAAACACGGTATGTATGTATGTATGTATGTACGTACGTAGGTACGTACGTACGTACGTATGTGTGTGCGCAAAGTACTGAATAACAAGTTAAAATTCCACATCTAAACATTTCTGTCTAAAATACTAAGGAGCAAAATTCTACCAAATTATGGAAATAGTAGCTACAGAACATCTAGCTATAATTACCCCTTATAATGTGTCAGAATAGCCTTCCTTATGCTGGTCTAAGAGTCTGATTTTAATATCCAATTTTGTCGGATATTAAATATAAATATAGATATGCCTGAAACTGGAAGAAAGATAAGTGCACCAGGGTGCCTACCGTCCCTGTTCTATTGTTTCCCTCTTACAGTATTAGTACCCATATCATGTTTATAAATAGTGTTATATCTTTGTACACTACCAATACATACTTGACAAATAAAATAAATAAATAAAATAAATAAAGATAGCCAGTGAACTCTGGGATAGTGTGAGAAACTGAACACTTTGCACAATTTTACAAACACATGCATCTTTTGATATATTCCATCATATCTCTCTGTGTAAATAACCAAGTTTTTGAAAGAGAAATTTTGCATGGAACCATCAGTAAATTTCATATGTATGTAAAATCTTAATTAGGCTGTTTAACTCACTCTGGCTTAAGGGCTTCAGAGTCAGTTAAATCAACTGTTTCTCCCACTGAAAATGAAAAAGATAAGTAGGCATTTGGCATGAGATCAAACTAATCTCACACATCTCTATCTTAATCTGCAGCACATCTGGAACATATCTTCCCCTAACCAAATTCAGAGGTGATCAACTGTGAGCAGTTTCTATGCTGAACTGATCTCTAGTTTTATTTTTATAAAAAGAGTATTTGACCGATTTCTTCCCATTAGTGTTTAACTAACATAACTATAAAACTTCTTGTAAAAAAGACTAAAATAAATGAGAAAATCAATATGAATCCAACATTATTTCTGTATAGAGAGGTATGACCCATATACTGTACTGTATTTATTTTTGGTAGCAGCTCTCCATGGTCCTGAAGTAATTGCATTTAACTTTCAATTAGAGATTTGTTTTAAAATGGTTTTTCTAACATTTAATGAACATTTAGCACTGATTTTGAAATTGTGCAGCTGTATTAGGAGGAAATATTTATTTATTTATTTATTTATTTATTTATTTATTTGTTTGTTTGTTTGTTTGTTTGTTTAGACTTCTATGCTGCCCGATCCCATTGGGAAATGTAAATGTGCTCTTATCAAGAGTTTTACTTCCATTTCTTTTCACCAATGACACCATCAAAAGTGAACAGATTCCTAAATTTCCTTTACTTAATTTAATGTGGTTAGGTTCATATAACATGTTTAATCAGGTCAGTTAAAGATCACATGGGTGCATTTGAACAACTTTGTTTAACTTTGGTTAGTTTTTTTATTTGTTTGTTTGTTTGTTTGTTTGTGTGCCTTATCATGTTTACCTACTTTATGGTTCACTTAGATATATTGTGCAAATTCAGTCTTATTTCCTCTAGTTCATTTATGAGTTCGAACTACAAAGGATGCAGCTTAGGCATTTAGCCTACAATTGTATAGCCACCACCTTCATGAAGATGTTCTCCCAAAAGGAACATTAGACAGTACTAGCAATTGGATTATAGTTTTGAAAAGGAAAGTGTGGATTTCTTGAAAAACAAACACAAAAGTATCATTTTTAAGGTGTCTGACACCCATCTCTTTCACAAAGATGTATTTATTACATTCTGGATCTGTCTGGTTAATCTCCCTGGCTGGATCAAATCAGTCATGACAGACTGGGTCATAAGTGCACGTGGCTGAATATGTAGCTTTAAGTATTATCACAAGCTGAAAATGATTCCACAAATCCAGACCAGATGGGGCAATGGATCTCTAATTTGAACTTGCCTCAACTATGGCATCCAGGTCAGCATTAAGGCAAGTGATTTTTATCCACAATATAGTTGAATAGTTGAAAGCCCCTGAATCATATAAGATATTTCCATGGGAGCGTTATTCTAAGACACAGAGGATTTATTCAGCGGTGGGTTGCTCCCAGCTCAGCCTGGCTCTGCGAACTGGTAGTGGTGGCAGTGGGAGGCTCCATCTATCCACCTAGCACATGCACAGAGCATCACGTGCGAACCAGTAGCAACTGATTTTAGAACCCACTACTGGATTTATTGCTATACAACAGGCATGAAACTCTAACCAATTTTCATTCTGTTTCTTGCTGAAATTTTTACTACATGTACTTTAGCTGCAGAGATGATACCAGATTTTTGGGATGTGCATGCAGATGCATATCCCTGAGGCGCACACATGCACCCCCGTGCAAGATTTGGCTTCTGTGTATGCGCAGCAAGTGACATTCCCCCAGCTGTTCCATTTTATATATGGCTTGTTTGGATTGTATGACTGTTTTTTTATAAGGGTTTTTATAATTGTTTTTAATGTTGGATTTGTATTACTTGTTGTGAGCTGCTCCGAGTCTTCAGAGAGGCACGGCATACAACAACAACAACAACAACAACAATAATAATAATAATAGTGAAATACGAAGATCTAAAAATCGAGCTGCAACGACTCTGGCATAAGCCAGTGAAAGTGGTCCCAGTGGTACTTGGCACGCTGGGTGCAGTACCAAAGGATCTCAGCGGACATTTGAAAACCATTGGAATTGACAAAGTCTCCATCTGTCAATTGCAAAAGGCTGCTTTACTGGGATCGGCAAACATAATTCGCTGCTACATCATGCAGTCCTAGGTGCTTGGGAAGCGCCTGACTGGTGATGAAATATGAAATCCAGCATAGTGATCTCGTTTGCTGTGTTGTATTGACATGAGTGAGATTTGGTGATTTCTGAGCATGCACAGAAGCAAAAATATCAACGAAAATTGCTGAAATCTCGCTCACACCGTGCATGCCCAGAAGTCAAATCTCTGCCGACAGGCGCACAGCCCTGTAGGGCACACCGGCAGCACCCAAAGTGGCAGGCCTTCACTGTTTAGCTGCCTCTCAATCTATTTCACTGCCTGGAAATCCTTCAGTGGTAGGACACTGAAAGAGTGTTATTGGATCAACAATGATATCTCATGTGATGATCTCTCTATCTCTCTCCTTCTCCCTCCCTCCCTCTCCTCCATGCATCTATCTACATCTCTCTCTCTCTCCCTACCTATCTCCCTACCTACCTCTATCTGTCTGTCTGTCTGTCTGTCTATCTATCTCTATCATCTACCTACCTACCTACCTATCTATCTATCATCTACCTACCTACCTACTATGGTGGTGAAGACAACTATGATTGGACTTGAACATCTGAGGCTTCCTGGGGTCTGGCAAACATCCACAGAGCTGCATAGACATGGGGAGGGGGAGATAAGCAGGTGGAGCAGTTGCAGTTTGACCCTTACCTTACTGAGGCTCAGGGACATGAAGAGTCAAGCCCAAAATGGCTTGGATTGAGGTGGCTACTCAGCTAATGATTGGTAAAATTTGCTTAACAATGGCAATGTGGAAAGCCAGGATTGTGGCTGGTAAGAGAGGCAGTCACCTGTCATCTCTTATTATGACTGCCTTGCTTAGCAACTGAAAATCCCATCCCAACTTTGGTTGCAAGTCGAGGACTATATGTGGGAATGGCTCTTGAATGTGGTACACCTGGATTATATTTAAGCAGGTATTTAGTTAAAGTGATGTTGCTGTACTTTCTGGTTCAATTGATATCTTATATCATAATTTTTAAGTTTTCCAAATATTATTTTAAGACATTTTTACAGAGTCACTCATGTTCCAATTGTTTTGAATTTTTAATTGCCTCCTTCTTTGGGATCTGTTTCTTTAAAATTGAAAAGGGGGTTAAAGATTTAACAAGCATATAAACGTCCTTTTCCTCTTTAATCATTTTTTAATTTTTAAATGGAGTTTTATCCAACTGAAGTAGATTTAAATCTCCACTCAATCACAACATTTTATAGCTTTGAACAATTCTTAAAATCTTGCAAGTTGCAAATATAACTGAAATAAAAAGAACCATTTACTGGGAAGTACTAAAACAAGAATACAATGCTGGTATCTTCAATTTACAATCATGTGCTTAGCAACTGGTTACAGCACTGAAAAAAGTGAGTTATCATTGGTCCTTGCACTCGGGATCACTGCGGTATCCCCACAGTTAACATTCTCAAAATTGGGGTGCTTGGCAACTGGCATATATTTATATGGAAGTCATGTAATTGTCAATTGCAGCCTTCCCAATCATTTTCTGACAAGCAACGTAAATACAAGAAGCCAGATTTGCTTAATGACTATATGATTCACTTAACAACTAGAGAAAACGACTTCACTTAGCAACTGCCTGTAATCTTATCTTGTTTAGCATATTATTTGCATAATATAATGTGTATTGAGAGTGACACTACTAAGGCTAAGGGTTAGAGAGGTGGAATCACCAATTTAGCTCCATTAAAAACAGATTATTAAATTATGTCCCTTTAAAAAAAAAAATATTTTGACATGTTCCACTTATTTTGTCAGAAACAATTCACTCAATGTTTTCCATTTCTCAAATGAATAAAATAATAAAGATGCATTTATACCATAGCTGAATATGTAATTCAAATTCAGTTTTTACTTAGTGACAAACAGATACTGTAGGTTCTAATTAATAATTTACTTGCATAGTGATTTTATAGTAATGGCTGAATTCCCATAGGTTCAATTTGGATTGAGACAGAAACTAAAAGCAAAATGTATAATGTTGTGGAAAGTTTTTGTCATTAATCTACAGAAAGCTGCAAATAATATCTCTAGTGCTCCTGACCATGAACTTCAAATATGTATGTGTAACTTTTTTTAAAATTTCTCCATAACATTCATTTTTCTGAACACTGTTGTTCCATCTCCATTTACTATTTTCCTCGTATTTATATATCCTCTTTTAATTTCAAAGCAGTTTAAAGAGCAAATGATACAAGCAGCATGCAATTGCTACTACTTTCAGCAAAAATGTACCTTTCATAGATTCTCAATTGAATTTTTAAAACTAATAATACTGGGAATAATGGAAAGTGCACAAAATCCTTCTACTAGGATAAATTGACTTCTTCTATATAATCTATATAATCTGGAATTTGCTGCTGTGACAGTTGCTCCATTCAAACACAATGGCAACATTATAAAATTGGAATTATAATCTGCATTTTCCAATCTTTTCTTTGTTGATGTCCATTCTCGTGATTAAAATTATAAATTATTTTATGAAATAAAATAAATCTGGCAGAACTGCTATCAAATGAAGCCATTCCATGCCTGTTAATATGGCAGTTACTTAAACTCTGACAAAATTACAGTTCAGCAGTCTAATTTCAAATGTAATCAGGTTTTAATCTATAATTATCTCACAGAGTTCTAAGTATCACTGTTTGTCTTGACAATAATACTAGTTCATCCACCATATATTGCTAGTCCCTGGATTAATTTTTTTCATTCATTAAAAGATTCTTCTATTAATATTTTTTTATTTGAAGTTCTTACAACATTATTGAGATTTTAAATACCAATTTAAAAATAATGACTTTAAATATATCTGCTACTAGAAATACACGAGAAAACTTAAAAAACCAAATTAAATCCACATGAATGGAGAATGGAGTATGAAAATTCAGCTGTTTTGTCAGATAAATACATTCAAACTGGTATCTAGATTTAGTTTGTAATATACACTTATTGTTAAAATTGAACTTTCAATTGTTATAAAGATAAGAAACAGAAAGAAAAATAAAATGATCCACATTTTTTCTATATACAATTTTATTCATTCTCTTTTCAGGTTTCTCTAATAATCATCCTAATAAGCAATTCTTTACTCTTTAGTCAGATTATAAATTTGGTAAAAGACAAATTCTTTCTATATTTAAGTCTGATTCTAAACCAAGATTTAAGAGTAGAAAAGACAAATGTATTAACCAAAAAAGGTTAAATTATTAAAGCTTTGGCATACAGTATATGGAGCCAAATAAGAAAAAAGTTTCAATCTTTATTAGCATTTCATATAAAATGAATTTTATATATTACAAAGTAAGAAGATTATCAAAAGGTAAGGTAAGGACCATGAGCTAGAGTGCTATTTAAGCTTCTGAGGGTTCAAACTTCTTTCCAGAGAAATTTAAAAGAAATAAAGTAGGAACTACGATCTATGTAGAAAATTCTAACACAAGGTTGATATATTTCTGCCAAGATTGGCTATCAGTTCTGTACCAATTTTTTTCACCAATTCTTGGTTTCCTACAGTCTCAGAAAATTGGTAACTGATATCCTCTTGTAAAAAATTATGGAATCCACAAAAAAACCCAAACATAGTTTTGAGCCAAAACAATGCCAAAATGTTAAATTGGTTTTCTACTATTTCATTCCATCAAACCTATTTTGGTTGTATCCAACACATTTCTTTGGTTTGGCTATGTTGCTTTTAGTTTAGTTTAGTTTTATTGAATTTATATGCGCCGCTCTCTGAGGACTCAGAGTGGTTTACAACATATAAAAAGACAATATACATCGAGATCCAATTAATTAAAATGAAAAATTATATCTAAAAACTAAAGAACCAATTAAAATACACACATATCCATTCAATCAACAAACCCACTATACATTCATCGGCCAGGGGGGTGAATCTAATGACCCCAAGCTTGGCGACATAGGTGAATCTTTAGACTCTTATGAAAGGCAAGGCGGGTGGGGGCAATACGAATCTCTGGGGGAAGCTGATTCCATAGGGCTGGGGCCCCCACAGAGAAGGCTCTTCCCTTAGGCCCCTTCAAGTGACATTCAAAGAAACTTCAAAGAGGCATGTGCGCATGCACAGGGGCAGTGCAGGGGAGGGTTGCGTCTATGCATTGCATTATGTGTGTGGGCATCCACACATATTGCTATTGCACGTGCGCCCCCCCTTTTGGCACCCGAGCCAAAAAAGGTTAGCCATAACTGATATACTGTAGAGTGATTACAAGAGTCGTTTGGAAGTTGGGCATCATACAAGTCCAAATAGACAGACAGATAGAAAGATAGATAGACAGAGAGATAGATAGATAGAAAGAAAGATAGCTAGAAAGAAAGAAAGAGAGAAAGAAAGAAAGAAAGAAAGAAAGAAAGAAAGAAAGAAAGAAAGAAAGCCTGGAAAAAAAGCTTCTTCTATTCAATATGAAGTAGCTACTTTTGCAATGAGATCTGAAGAAAATGCTCAAAATGTTTCCCATACCCTTCTGTGCTTCTGCAACTAATGCCTCACTGGGAAACGCTATGTAATCCAAATACAAAAACTAAGCAGTATTAAGATGCTGAGTATCTATATTTTATTGATTCTCTTGCCTTCATTAATCATTAAAACCATTGCTTTTAAGCCATTGTTTCAGCAAACTCTAGAATATGCCTTTCTGACTGTACAACTGGATTAAATTAAGGTAAAATATTTCACATGCACGTTCAATACTCAAAAACGGGCAATTTCTTACACTACATTGAATTAGCTTTCCAGCAAAAATTAAAAGCCAGGAAAGTTTGCTTTGTTTTAATGTTCCTTTTTCCTCCACAATTTAAAATGCAAAAAAATGTATTGAAAATTTTCAAGCATGATTTTCTTTTAATATAAACAGCATGTATACAGTTATATTCTAGAATTGTACCATCAAATTAATGCTTTCTTGATGTTTAACTAGGTATTACATTTAATTAGGTATTATGTTTGAGAATTATCAGTAGATTTGGATATGACAATCCCTGAGAACACAACTGAGTTACAGTGGAAGGTTAAATGCATATAAAGTAGCAAAATTCAAACTTTCCTCAAAGTTTATCACCTTTTAAGTTGGAACAGTATCAATATTTCATTCTCTCAAGTTATTTCCTAATGTATAAAATTTAAAATGAAGTTTAATACTACAGTATTTATATAAATAAATTTAAATAATTAAGATTTAAAAAATAAAGTGAATGATTTTGCTTAATGAAAGACAATAATTAGCTTTATAATATGAAGAAGTAAGATACATTTGATGATTCATATTGTATTGCCATGTTCTTAATTCCTTTGATGTAAGTTCAAGAACTATGAAGTTGATCTGCTATGTCATTCTTTGACTAAGCCAATACATAAAATATCAGGAACAAATGGTCTCCAATTCTTCCTTATCAATATTATTTTTAGGTAAATCCCTAGTTTTAATCTTATATCAGATTATATATTCAGGATCTTCTAAAAATAACTACTATATGCTAAATGATTCCAGGGACATTTTTGGTTAATGTAAGAAATGCTTCATTGAACTAAATAAACTTTACTAAAATCAGTATTTTTGCAAAAAATACTGAAGTCTGAAGTTTTCAGTACAACTTTGCCACAACTTCTACTAGTTCTTGATTAAAGAAACCTGAAAAGCTAAATCCAATGTATAAATTTTAGAATATTTCATAACTTATTTAGGAATAACAAAATATAACCCATCAAGTTTAAAGAAGTGAATGTGATATTTATTCATTATGCCATTTATTTTTATTTATTTTGATAGTAATAAGCATTACTGCAATATTCTGAGTATAATTTGTAATCAGTTTTAAATCCATTACTGTAGTTTCAACTTTTTCCAGAAATATAACTACACTACATTTCAAACAATGTAAAACTGTTTGGATAAACATGTCTTTCTTTCCTAATTGCAAAAGAAAATTCTCAATATTTGTAAAAATATTTGTTTAGTTAAAAAAAATTATCTGAGAATTTCTTTCTCTCTTCCACTATTCTTTTGCAGGGGTGGTCTTTTATAGACTATTAAAGCCACATGCTATGCCATTGAAGTCTCTTTAGATATCTCAATTTGTGAAAAATCAAAAATTTCTAAATTTGCCATCCTTTGAAGATCTCTATAAAAGGTCCAAAAATACAATTCCAGTTGTAACTGCAATCAATCTAGATCTGAATGATAATTTTAAATTGCTTTGGAATCAATGTAACATTGACCTTAACACCATTCTAGGTTCAAAGACCATCAAAAGTGTAATAATTTTCAGGAATGCTAATTGGGGTTTTAATAGTAGCTTGCAATAAAGAACAACATGTCTCACGATTTACGGTATCTAATAGGTCAAAGATCAGAAATGAGGAAATATGATTACCGTATTTACCTTAAAAGTCAGTTCCACTGAACCTAATACTTAGGAATAGGCTAGCATAGGACTTTGGGGTAAAGTGATTTTTTAAACTTATAGTTCATTCCTTTATACCTGTACAACTAATTGGAACTAAGTCCCAATTTTCTCTTAGGAAAATGTGTACATTAATATATTTGTATGGAAGGGGACTGGTAACATTTAGTCTATTGAACAATTCTAGAACACTTGAGAGGTGCATATGGTTTTATATAATTTGATTGGTCCTGATAAAGTCAACAGATATTTTGGATTCTCCCGCCCCCCATGAGCAACAAATAATAATACTTAATTTCAGCAGATACCAAAATGAAACACTACTAATTTTATTCAATAATCTCTACCTGCTGATGGAAATGCATCTGCCAGCGGAATGGATTCCTACACACCAAATCTACTTGAGAGGATTATGAGAAAAGGAGGAGGGGAGCAAGGGCAAGTCTTGTTATGCAAGTAGAAGCCTGCTCATATAAAAGTTGATGTCAACTTTTACTCATTATAAAAACAGTCAATATTTAAATTTAAATATTTCATTACATCCAGCAAATTTATTTATTTATTTATTAGATTTGTATGCCGCCCCTCTCCGTAGACTTGGGGCGGCTAACAACAATAATAAAAACAGCATATAACAAATCTAATATTTAAATTACTAAATTTAACCTTTCTGGTGAAAATTAAGTTGCTAACTGAAAGAGAATCACTTATCCTAATATGACAAACTGTTTCTGTTTTACATTTCCTTTGCTTTAAGAACTTTCCCAAAGTTACAACTTCAGATATTTATGTGTATGTACTATATGTATGTAATCATTTATATAATTTTAAAAATTTATGTGCCCAGCATAATATTTTTATTCTGTAATTCTTGCAGATGCATGTTTCTGAAAGCAATGCAGCAAACTAAAAGTGGTTTTTAAAACCAATCTAGTCAGGAGAATTTAAAATTTAAAAACATTGAAATAATGAGAAAATCTTTCGGAATTACTTTTTGGGTATAGCTTGGGCAAATTACGTTAAAATTGTGTATTTTTGTAGACAATCAAACCTATAGTATCTATTGAAGCTATCAGTTTCCTAGGGTTTTGTGGGAACAGTCAATTTTGAAACAAATATTCTATGAAGAGACATATTTAAAACATTATTGGGAATGTTACATTTAAATACATTTAAAATTATTTAATGTAAGAAAAAATTAAAGAGAATTTAAACATAATTCAAAGAGAAAGAGCAGTATAAGAAATGCTAACACTAACTCCAATGGAGAGCCTTATATTTTGCCATTTCTTTGATGATTGTTGGTAAAGAATTGTTGGTACCTTTGTTCTTTATGAAGAACAAAGAAAAAGCAATATGGATAGACAGACATTTCTCCTATCTGTTTTCCTTGTGAATTTTTTATTTAAGATCCCTATGAAACATAATTTTTCAATTTTCTCTATGTATTTTTATAGTTTGATTATACTGAATGAGAAGCAGTTTTGCAAATAACGGTGCCACATGCAGTAACCATTATCCTTTTGTAACAATCTATCCTCGCATTTTGCATTTTATCAAGTCTTATACTGTAACCATATTCCCAACTTCCTGATTCCACCCCTTGTAGAGTATCTTTAAACTGTGTATTAAAGCTGCTTCCTTTCCTGGCACTAGAAGTTTAACCCAGAACTCTCCAATTTAACTACACCTCTGGTCAGTTTATACAATATGCTAATATCTTCTATTTACCAAAGCTTTGTAAACAAAATGAAGGCAACTTTTCACAGCCATGATAAACAAGAATCACATTTTTTCTCAGTTGCACATTTACCGTAAGAAACTGCCTTTGCTGTTATAAAACTGATTATACAAAACATTTTAGAGCTGTTGGAAAAAACATGATTAATTTAAGCTTCTATCTCATATAAATTTATGAGGGTTTTAAAAAATGAACTCTAAATGGTTTCATACTAGATAATACATAGGTCTGAAGTGTTATGATTTCATGCAAGTTAGATTTCACCAAATATTAAAGCTAACTAGCATACTTATAATGTTTAAATTCTTCCTCAGCTTTTGTTTTTAGATCTTTTCTTAGAGTATCTATTGCACCAGCAGTTTTGTACAGAATATCTTCAGCTTATTTCTTTTCTTTTCTTTAATTGGGATTGTGTACATTTTGTTGGGGCTGCAGATTTGTTGCTAGGATTACCCTTTAGCCTTTTGGTTCTTTAATTAGGTATCTTAGAACTCTCTTGACCTTCTCCCAGGTTACTGTATAGTCTTAAAAGATAAATACCAGGGACAACAATTTTCTTTGGCTAACACCTTTTTGAGATTTGCAAACACTACAGTGCATTTTGGCTACCTGTACGTCCAAAATAAAGAATAAATTTAGCTAGCGTGTTCCCCATACTTTAAATAACTAGAAGGACTGCCAGATAAATGTATTTTTATTTTCTTATGATGGGCTGCTGCTTCTTTTTAAAAATTAAAGACTCTGTAGACTAGAACACAGAAATACTTAGCAATCGAAACAAATTCTTCTTGATTCTTCACCACAATATTGCCTTACAATTGTCCTTGACTACTGTAGTGTCCTTGAAATACAGGATAAAATCTGCAGTAAATAACAGATGTTATCTGCCCTGCAAAAACTACCACTTCAATAATTGCTTTAGAAGCCAGTGTCCAAATTCCGATGTAATGCTTGCTCAAGAAGACAGAATTATCATGTTACAAGCTTTACAAATTCTACCTGCATTATATAATAAGACCAAATTCCCAAAATATTTTCAAGAACCTAAGGCACTAAAACACTTCTCTGGAAATAATTCCATTGAATCTCAGAGAGCTTGTTTCTGAGTAAACCTATATATCAGAACACTCTCAATTGAAACAAACAGCTTCAGTTCTTCCATTTTTAACATGCAAGCTAGTATCTTAAATAAGGTGGCTGACCCATTCTAAACATTTATTTACTTTAATTTTATTTATTTATTTATTTATTTATTTATTTATTTATTTATTTATTTGATTTTGTCAAGTATGTATTGGTGGTATACAGAGATATAATAATATTTATATACATGATACTAGTAAAAGAGCAACATTAGGACAGGGGACAGAAGGCACTCTAGTTTATGCACGCTCCTTACTGACCTCTTGGGAACCGGGAGAGGTCAACACTGGATAGTCACTGTTACTAAGCGAGACAGTTTCTATTTTTCGTATCAATGTTGTACTGGAGTAATTCCTGCAAATCCCTGCTGGAGATGGCCAGTTTGCCATGCTTGATACACCCATTAAGCAGGACATAGAGGCTAACATTAAGGTTGTAGCCTCAATGTCTTCAGCACTGGTCAGTGCAGCCATTTTACACCAGACATCTCTCCAGACAGAGCCTCCCCAGATTTGATCCTTATTACACAAGTAGGGTCACTACCGCTATCCCTTGCCATCAGGGGATAACCTGCAGTGACATGGTAGCAGAAGCAACCCTTGAGGCACCACTTTGTTTGTGGAAGCCATCCTAACCATGCCTTCCTAACCACGCGCCCCCTACTGGCTGTCAGATCGGTGGTTACACCTGTCGGTGTTGGATGCCAGCTGCCACAAGACCTTAATGACCCACTGGCTGTCCAGTTTGCATCTAACGCCAGGTTATAGTAGGCCTGTTTTCCTTGTACAAGGGTCATGGAGTTCACAGCGGTCACGTGCAATTTGATCTGAAGCTGTCTTAGCCTGGTTTCAGGAGAGAGCAAGCAAAGAAGACAACTTTGGCAGATGATCTACTGAAGACTGTAATGGCCAGCAGTGTTCCCTCTAATTTTTTTTTGGGGTGGGCGGAAAAGTATAGTGTCTGAGCGGCAGTCCCTTTGGGACTGGGCGGCACAGAAATAATAAATAAATAAACAAACAAACAAACAAACAAACAAACAAACAAATAAATAACCCACCCTGTTTTGCCTCAGAGAATTTCAAAATAAAATACTGTACTGTATGTCTATAACAGTGAGCTCATAATAGGGCAACTCTATCAATATCAAAATGCCACTTAAATAGTTGAGCTAGTTTCAAACTAGATTTTGATTTTCTTTCTCTCTTCCTTACTCCCATTCTTTTTCTTTCTCTTTTCCTTCCTCTCTTTTTTCTATCTGTTTCTCTCTC
This sequence comes from Erythrolamprus reginae, assembly GCF_031021105.1. Taxonomy (NCBI): domain Eukaryota; kingdom Metazoa; phylum Chordata; class Lepidosauria; order Squamata; family Dipsadidae; genus Erythrolamprus; species Erythrolamprus reginae. The sequence goes on along the minus strand of NC_091951.1, from coordinate 261,064,377 downwards.
TTCCTCTCTTCCTCTCTCTCTCCTTCCCTCTCACTCTTTCCCTCTCGGCTTCTGGGCAGGTTTGGAAAACTCTGAGTTGATGATGATTTTTAAGTGAGCGATTGCTCACTGCTCAGCTTAGAGGGAACTATGACGGCCAGTACTCTGCCAGTACTCCTGGACCTCTCAGAAGCTTTTCATACTACTGATCACTAACCCCTTTGGAGCACTAGAGAGTTGGAGATCAGAGATTATCATGGTGCTGTTCCTATCTTGATGGCAGCTTCTGGAGTGCAATATCAGGGGATTAAAGTTGCTAGGGAACTGCAGGGTTCTGGTCCATCTCCTATATTCTTCAATATTTATATGAAACCTCTGGATATGATTGACAGGAGGTATAAAGATTGATTTAGACAGCTTTCTGTTTTCTTTTTTATATTTTCCCATGGTGCACTAGTCCTTGTAATTAACTCCTCCTTGAATCAGACTCTGGTACTGATGAACCAGTGGGTTTGATCTAGTGGGTTTAGTTGTTGCTGATAACTCTAGTACAGTACTGGGATGTTAACCCTGCTGTTCTGTTCAAAAAAACTTCCTAATGTTATGTTCGGGTCACATACGACCCGGACCAAAAACTCTTCATTTGAAGTGCTTATGTTTGGTCAATTTGAAAACTTTTTTCACTTGGAAAGTAGTCTGAACATTTCTGCACACAATGATATGAAAATTGAAATGAAAAAAGTAAATCTTATTGGTTTATTTTGCGGATATATTGCATGCCCCCCCGTTTTTGTGAATTTTTTCAAGTTATGGATAGTTTTGCTTGCAAAATCCATTCTATTTTATTAAAGTTGGTGTGGGATTGGTAGCTTGAACATTTCTGAACATAATGATATGAAAATTGAACTGGAAAAATTGAAAAAAATTCACAAAAACGGGGGGGGCATGCATTATATCCACGAAATAAACCAATAAGATTTACTTTTTTCATTTCAATTTTCATATCATTGTGTGCAGAAATGTTCAAACCTGTTTCCAGGTGAAAAAAGCTTTCAAAAAGACCAAATATAAGTACCTAAAATGATCAATTTGCAGTCCGGGTCAAATAGACCCGGGAACAGTTTTCGGAGAGGGGCGGCATACAAATCCAAATAATAAATAAATAAATTAGGGAGGTTTTTTTTTTCAGCAAGAAAGAAACCCCCCACCCCCCAAAAAAAATTCTCATAGAGAGAACCCCTGAAATGATGAAAACTCATGGAATTTCAAGTTTCAGATATGCAGGGAAAATGTTTTACAGGGACTCAAACTTGGTTTCGGGTCACATACGACCCGAACAGAACAGCAGGGTTAAACTCAAGGCCCGGAGGGCAGGATCCTCCCCATGGGGTGCTTAGATCACATGGAGTTCCAGCTGAGAAACATTATAAAATGACTATTTAATGCAAAGGGTGGGTTTTAAAAGCCCAAATACTCGTTAAATACATAAAAAAAATCTTTCCTCTACTTCATGGAAATTCATTTTTCACAGGTGGTCTTGGAACGCATCCCCCGCGAAAAACGAGGGATCACTGTAAACCCAGAATGCAGAAACGTCTGTCTGATGTTTCCCTTTGGGAACGTGACACCAGTTTTGGCTTAATTCCTCTTGCTTTCTGAGCTCAATTTGAAGTGTTTAACATATGGCATGTTATGGCATGGGCCATATGAGTAGGCTTTCCAAGCATCCTATTTGGTATATTATGAGTGTCATCAAGAAAGGAGACCTAAGTTAAGAAAAAGTAGATCCAGGGCTTGAGGGTAGATTAAAATCATTGGTTGATTTTAATAGAAACCTAAATATTTTTTCTATAAATAAGCATTTATATCCCAATAGTGCACATTTATAACTTGATCCTATGTCAGATATGGATAACATGTGTTTTTATTGGTAGTCTGTTAATATTTTAACTAGAATTCATTGTTTTTTTGTCAATACTGGTTGAACTGATGTAACACGTTCTTCCTTCATAATGTTTATTGTTGTATTGTGAACAAGCAATACAACACCATACATATAAATTTAAAAATGAATTAACAATGTCAATTGTAAAGATCTTTCAATACAAAGTATTACTTGATCAACCACAGTAAATGATAAACCGTAAGTTTGTAGGCCATTATAGGAGCTAGTGAAGCATCAAAATATACATTATGGTGAATTCAACCACTCAACAGTACTTAGACTTATATACTGCTTCATAGTGCTTTACAACCCTCTCTAAGCAGTTTATAAAGTCAGCATACTGCCCCCAACAATCTGGGTCCTCATTTTACTGAACTTGGAAAGATGAAAGGCTGAGACAAACTTAAGCCTGATGAGATTCAAACTGCTGAACTGATGGCAATCTGCAGTCAGCAAAAATTGCCTTGCAATACAGTACTGCATTCTAACCACTGCACCACCATCTCAAGCTTAAAAAAAGGTCCCTGTACTACTCAGCAGTATTAAAATGGAATGAGTGACATCCTCACGCTTATATCAAATCTCCATATCAGTAGCCAGTTTGACTATTAAGCTCTTGAATGAAAATCAGAATATAAATCAAACAAAGAATAAAATATTTTATCAACCCCAAGTACTCTCATAGATTAGGCTCATGGTGCAAATGTAACTTCATAGAAGGAAAACTGTATTTTGCATTATCCCGGTGTCCAAAACCATAACATTCAGTACTTAATAAAGTTGAAAACTTGTCATTGTGCAAGGTTTATTTTTGTGCTTGCTATAGTAAACCCACAAAAATCAAGAATATAAAATATTGTTATCTTATATAATTCCTTATCAATCAAAATCTTTCTCTACATTATTTTAACAACCTTGCAACTATGTGTTTATTCTAAAGAATTTTAATGAAGAGTATTCATCTAGCAATAAACATTTTTTGAAACGATTTACTTAGTGGAGTTAAGTTACGGTATATGTTCCAATATAGCAACTCTCTTATCCAGAATAATTCTAAGCTCTTCATTCTGTATTCATTATAGTTTCCCCATATCAGAATTTCTCACATTGTAAAAAATGCCAAATTTAGTTCCTTAACCAGGGTATGAACTGATTAAAGAAATATTCCTAGGGAGGTGTAAGTTCCCTATCTTTGATATCCTTTATTGCAATAATTAAGCAGTAAACTAGGGTTGGAGATACTTAACTGTTCTAAAACATTATTAAAAGATATTTATCTTGAATTACTTAAACATGAAGTAATATCAAATTACATCATCTCCAGTGGGAAATCTATCTTTTGTCACAAATACACCTGCAATCAAACTAAGCCATAACAATGGAAATAATTTCTAATCTCTTTGAAATGAATGCTGTTGTCATCTGAAGATAAAGGAATGTAGTCTTTCTATGGAACACAAAACCTCAGATACAAAACTGTGGAATGATCAGATCCATTCTATTACATCCATTCATCAGTTACATTTCCAAAATTATCTAACAAATAATTGAATGAGGCCAATGTTAAGAAACTGAGGCATGAATCACACACATAAGTAACCTAGATATGAAAACTCCCAGAACAGCCAAAGGGTTTTTTTTGTCATGAAATCTTCACATTTGCAGCAAATGTCTAACATGTATCTCTGACATACAGGGGAAATATTAGGCCACATCTTGTCAGTAGTCAACTTTTTCCTCCATACAATATTTGTGATTTGTGCCACAGAAGAAATAAAAAACTAACTAGTAAGACTTTGTTTATCGACTAATTATTGATTATTGTTTTTGTAATTGGGCAATCTAATCAGCTGCATAGAATACTGAATTGGAAAGGCTTGGATTGCAAATACACCTAGCAAGCACTCCATCGCCAACAGTCAAAATGAATGAAATCTCTATTAAAGACCAACATAATTTCAACTCATGCTGCTTCATCTGTCTAGATCCCATCGAGGAAACCATGAGTTCTATAAAGTGCTCCCTATGTGGCTTGTATGCTCACCACAAATGCATGAAATTAACCAAAGCCATGGTCCAATTCACACAAGAGGCCTCATTCCCATCCTCCCATTTCGTACTCCCACTTCTCTGGCCATCTTGCAAACCAAAACTAGACAATGTCAATGTACTGCAAGGAAGGGTAAACTCTACTGAATCTTGTTTAGCATCTCTCAACACCAATGAAGCACAATTAGTCCCTTATCACCATTGTAGCATCCTTTAAAAAAATGATATAAAGCAGAAAAGTGAAGACCCATCATCTCAAAAATCTACCCCATCTCAACAACCTCAGCCTCAACCAAAACTTCATGGAACCAGCTACACTACTACTGACATCTCAATCCTCATCGAAGATACACCTGGACGTGAAAAGAAGCATCCAAATGCCATCTTATTTGGACTTAAGTACAACAATGAAATAGATGACATCACTATGATTCGCAGCAGCAGCAGCAACATTCTGGCATTGACCCTCTCTCCTGAGGAAATTATTAACGTCTCCAATGAGAGCCCAGAATACAAAAACAATAACCACACGATGGCTTCCCACTTCTGTAGAGTCATTTGCAATCATGAGGCCAGTAAACGCAAATTTATGCATTCAATAAACAGACTTGCTAGAAACCACACTAACCATAATAAACTACATTCGTGACAAGGCCTATCCATATTACAACATGCAAGAGAAGGATTTAGGGGTAGTGATTTCTGACAGTCTCAAAATGGGTGAGCAGTGTGGTCGGGCAGTAGGAAAAGCAAGTAGGATGCTTGGCTGCATAGCTAGAGGTATAACAAGCAGGAAGAGGGAGATTGTGATCCCCTTATATAGAGCGCTGGTGAGACCACATTTGGAGTACTGTGTTCAGTTCTGGAGACCTCACCTACAAAAAGATATTGACAAAATTGAACGGGTCCAAAGACGGGCTACAAGAATGGTGGAAGGTCTTAAGCATAAAACGTATCAGGAAAGACTTAATGAACTCAATCTGTATAGTCTGGAGGACAGATGGAAAAGGGGGGACATGATCGAAACATTTAAATATGTTAAAGGGTTAAATAAGGTTCAGGAGGGAAGTGTTTTCAATAGGAAAGTGAACACAAGAACAAGGGGACACAATCTGAAGTTATTTGGGAGAAAGATCAAAAGCAATGTGAGAAAATATTATTTCACTGAAAGAGTAGTAGATCCTTGGAACAAACTTCCAGCAGACGTAGTTGGTAAATCCACAGTAAATGAATTTAAACATGCCTGGGATAAACATATATCCACTGTAAGATAAAACACAGGAAATAGTATGAGGGCAGACTAGATGGACCATGAGGTCTTTTTCTGCCGTCAGTCTTCTATGTTTCTATGTTTCTATGCACGCTCCCTTGAGCTCTGAGGAGAGCTCAAAAGACACCTGGATTGGGGAGAGACTGACCTATACATCGACTATATGCCATCTGTATCAAACCCATGATCAACGGTTCATGTCTTTACAACCACAACCCAATAATCAACAACCAACAATCACAACAACCCAACATCACAACAACCAATAATCAACAGCCCCAACACCCCAATATCCAATACTAGGTATGCAGGCCACCAAGATCACCTAGCTTCACTTAAATGCAAACTACTCAATGCAAGAAACCTTGCAAAGAAAATGCCGGAGTTTCTTCTTCTATTAAATACGGCTCAATTAGACCTAATATTTGTCTGTGAAGCATGGTTAAACAAATCCTTTCCTGACTTCATTATAACTACAAGTGATTGCCATGTCCACCGATCTGACCGTGAAATCCGAAGAGTTGGTGGTGTTGCTATCTTCTACAAAAAGTCCCTAGATCTGGAAAATATTCAAGTAATACAAGAGTTTGTCTACAGTGGACCTTACATGTTTCTTAAGAGGTCCCTAAGGGGGCATGCATAAGTACACCAGTGCGCCTACTGTCCCTGTCCTACTGTACCCATTTGTATGTACTCATTTTATGTGTTTATGGCTATGTTGTGCTTCTTTATATCCATTTATTTGTGCCATTTTTTCATGTGTCCTGTTTCCTTGCACATGTTGACAAATACAATGAATAAATTAAATAAATAAAAACAGAATTGCAAACTGTAAAGATTGCTTATCAGATTGGCATAAACTATAAAACGGACAACATAACACATCCACAATACATTATGCATTGATTTGGAAGCAGGATAGCTAATTATACTGTCTATTCTTCTTTGATGTAAATCCTAGTCTAATTATTTCCTAAGGTGAAGCAAACAGTGATTGTATTCAGATAATGTTATATGGGCTTGTCTGATATTTTGCTTGCATTTAGAAACTGTCCTATTATTATTTCAATGTGGTTTTGATACACATTTAACTGAATGTTCCTTGTGCCTTTATATATCATTTCTTAGTTACACATGCTTTATCTTTGAGATTTAGTTTCTGATCATTTTTATAGCAGTATTAAACACTTGGTGATGGTAAGTTTTTGGTATGTAAGTATGGCTACAGATCGCTTTCCTTTAGACAATTCACCATAAAGGAGCTGCTTAGGAATGCGATGGTCTAGCATCCTGGCAACATGGCAACATGGCCTGCCCAGCATGTCTGGGCTTTCATTGATTCAAATTTGTAGACACAAAACTCACATGAAAAGCATTAAAATAACCTGCTTCTGGCATACAAAATTAGGGCAATAGAACGATGGTATGTTTTTGGTATGTAAGTATGGCTACAGAAAGATTTCATTTATAACTTCAATATTTTTTCTTTGCAATAACTAACCTTTCCATCAGGTTCTGGTGATACCTTATCCACTTTGTTGCTGCCAATTTTACTTTTCACCAATTCTTCTACTTGCACGTTGAATTTCATGAAAGTCACATAGCACAAATATGCACTCAGTAATATTAAACTTTCCCACCACATAATGAAATTATCCAAAAAGAAGATGATTAGCAGTATCAAGTCTAGGATGTAAAAGGATACATCCCGAAAGAGTGGCCACCAAGTAAGGTGCAAAATCTGTTTAGAAAACAATGCACACATCCCAATAACAAACAGGATGTTGAATACTGCAGATCCAACTATGGTTCCAATGCCAACATTGCTGTGAGATATAAAGATCCCTATTAAAGAAGTAAAGAGTTCAGGGGCTGAGCCACCAGCGGCCATAAATGTTGCCCCAGCAACATCATCAGAAATTTCCAGTTTTTCTGTGATGACTGTCAGGGAAGGAACAAAGAACTCATCACAGACAATAGCTAAGGCTACAAACATGTAAATCATTCCAATGATATGAAGGATCACAGCACCCCGTCGTCTTTCCTCAAGAGAAAAAAGATCTGTTGGGTAGTCCCCCTGAGAATGTTCTGTGTGATTATCATCTGTAAATTTCAAAGAAGTAGGTGAATCTGGAGTGTCGTTTTGATTCCGTTCTTGATAGTCCAACAGAGTTCTTTGACGCACTGATTTGGACTTTCCACTGTCCGGATTGCTGATTGTCTCCGTGCTATAAGGTTCCAACTGAAAAAAGGCACTGACTGAAAGTGAGAATGTGCTCATGGCCATAATACCCAGGAAAAGTCCTGTTATCCGAATCAGTCTCTGTTTTTTCCTTATGTGCTGATATTTCTTAAAGCCAAGCAAGGGCTCCTGAAGATACCATTCTTCAAGAAAATGAGCAGCAATATTTTTGTACTGAACCATTTTTGAAGTAAGTTTGTTTGTGGTCCAAGAATTCAGAGTGCAATAGGTTTTTTTTTCATACTTCCTTTATTCTTCAGTTAAATGGTACTTTGATGTTTTCTCGGAACCAAGGGTTTAGGAAGCTCATGCCTTTGCTGTGATTAAAGAGATAAATATTTTCATCAGTTTAGAGGTTGATATCAGATGCATCTAAACACATTGCCCTGTACATACATCTTAAAGTTTTAATGTGCTATATAACATGCAATAAGTTTACAATAGAAACAAATTTACCCAGTATTTCTTAATATTATGCATGATAGGAAACATGGACCTAGATCAAAAGCTAATCATTCATTGCAAATTTGAACCTTACATCCTTTGATTCTATTTATTTAATTCCTTTAAAAGAATCAGAATCTTTTCTTTTCATAATTCCAGAACAACAATTTCATAATAGCTTCTTTCTACGTATTACTTTTCTTGGCATGCTTGTCAAATTTATTGACACTGATTTTATATATATTAATTAACCAGCACTAATTCATCATTATATTAAGAGCTTAAGAATGAACCTTAAATTTTGTCAGGGAAACAAAATCGAAAGAAGTTCTGCCTCATTTCTATATCCACCTAAAAACACGAGACTATTTTAGTTTTTGGTTAGAGGGTCTAACCAAAGTCTAAATAAACCGGCACCTAGATATTTTAAAAGTATCTAAGTAGGACTCACTCTTCAAATTAACATATTTAGTTAGAATATGACATTTGTTATGTTTTCAAATAAAACGAAAATGTAAACATCTTCCACATTTCCTTGTATCTTTCTCTAACTATCCATCACAGGTCTGTTGGTAAATATACAAGATAAGAATTAAATTAAATCTCTTTTTCTAGAAAACACTATTCCTTTAAACATATCTAGAATTAAGGAGTTAATTATCTTATTTTTTAATAAAAAAAATTCTCTTTCAAGTCTTATTCCTGTGCACTTTTGGTAACAGACTTATTACAGTTGAAGTGCAGAAACAGGACTTATTTGTATCACTTCTTCTAAGGAACTATTCCCCAAAACGATATCATTGAAATCCTATATATATATCCCCAATTCCAACCCCAAATTTCCAATTCAGCTCTGGGAATCCATCAAGAAAAACCACCTTCTCTCTCACCCTCTGAAGGATTAAAAAGCCCGAGTCAATAGCCACTCTAAAAAAAGAAGTAATTAAAATTACGTAATTATGCTGTGGGCGCAGGGCCCGCACTGACCTACGAAGTAACCGTCCCCTTCGCTCTCGCTTCTTACTCCCGAGTAACACAAACCGCTGCGCTGGAGCTCCCCCCAAAAAAGGTTTAAAAGGACCTCCAAATGGCGCGCCTCCTTTTTACGAGGGCCCGTAAGCGCGGAGCCTCTTTTTGCGAGAACTTTTCATCCCCACCCTGGCGTGGGAAGTTCACGCAAGCCATTTTCGCCCCGAAAATAAAGGCGGCGGAGGGCAATCACCTGGTCCCCGCCGAAGTCGCCCGGGGTTGCAAGAAACACGAGTGGATCAGACGGAGGGGATCGCGGGATCGCCTTTCTCTTTTCCGCTCCCTTCCTCGGACTTTTCTCCAGCCTCCGCGGGGGACGATGCCGCAAACGCTGCAGCCCTCTCACCGCTCCCCCACCCTCCCTCCCTCGCCCGACCTCACCCCCGGCCCAGAAGCCACGAACGAACACGGGGAAGGTCGAGTCGCCGGCTGCCGCTTGCAGCCGCTGCTTCTTACCGGGCCACGTGAGAAGACGAGCGCCGGCTCAACCCTGGTCTCGTTCCCGCGAAGGCGAGCGCACACATACACGCGCGCACCAGGCTCTGCCGGCGGCTCTTGTCGCCGGCCGGCTTCAACCACGGGAGCCACGCCCCACTCGCGGTCCCCCCCACACTCCCCACACCCGGCAAAGCGGCACGCGCCGGCCAAGCTCCCCCCACTACTTTCTCGTGCGCGCGCACGCGCGCTCCGGGACCCCGAGTCCTCAGGCCCTGAGGAGAAGGCGAGGCAGGGATGGGGGGTGGGGTGGGGTGGGGGAGGTCGGAGAGGGGCGTTTGGGCGGGCTTTTGTACCGCCCTCATCCGCCTCGCGGGGTTGTGGTGGTTATCTTTGCAGGTCCTTGCGCTCATGATTTCCCAATTGTATCTTGACAAGTGAAGTTAAAGAGAGTTTTTACCCTGTTGGACGACTTTTCTTGCCGTTGTTCAGGGAACAGGAAAGTTCCCCGAACAAGGGGGCACAATCTGAGATTAGTTGGGGAAAAGATCAGAAGCAACGTGAGAAAATATTATTTTACTGAAAGAGTAGTAGATCCTTGGAACAAACTTCCAGCAGACGTGGTTGGTAACTGAATTCAAACATGCCTGGGATAAACATATATCCATCCTAAGATAAAATACAGGAAATGGTATAAGGGCAGACTAGATGGACCATGAGGTCTTTTTCTGCTGTCAACCTATGTTTCTATGTTGTCGTTAAATGACTCCTTCCAATGACTAGTCAGATTCACTTGGAGACTAACATGGGTCTGTAAGTGAATCTGGCTTCCCCATTGACTTTGCTTGTCAGAAGGTTGGCAAAGGTCAAATGGCCCTAGGACACTATAGCCGTGATAAATACGAACCAGTTGCCAAGTGTGAATTTTGATCGCGCGATTGTGAGGATACTGCGACGATGGTTGCAAATGTGAAAATGGTCATAAGTCACATTTTTTTCAGTGCCTTTGTAACTATGAATAGCAATAGCATTTAGACTTATATACCACTTCACAGTGCTTTACAGCCCTCTCTAAGTGGTTTACAGAGAGTACGCAAATTCCCCAATAATCTGGGTCCTCATTTTACCTTGGAAGGATGGAAGGCTGAGTCAACCTTGAGCCTACTGAGATTTGATCTGCTCAATTGCTGGCAGTTGGTGATCAGCAGAAGTAGCTTGCAGTACTGCACTCTAACCACTGCGCCATCGAGGCTCTATGAAAGTCATTAAATGAACTTGTTAGTCAAGGACTACCTGTACTAGGGAATGTAAACACAAGCATGCCAAAATTAAACTAATAATTATGAAGGTTGTTATGCGCTAGAGGCATTTCCAAAGCTTCCCGCTCTCCTTGCCCACACATTGCCAACACAATCCTAGGGTGCATTAACAGAGGGATAGAATCAAGATCACCTGAAGTATTGATATCACTTTAAATTGCCTTGGTAAGACCGTACTTGAAATATTGCATCCAGTTTTGCTCACCAGGACATAAAAAAGATGCCGAGACTTTAGAAAGGGTGCAGAGAAGAGCAATAAAGATGGTTAAGGTAAGGGACTAGAGGCTAAATATATGTAGAACAGTTTCAGGAATTGGGTATGTCTAGCTTAATTAAAAGAAGGATTAAAACAGTGTTTCACTATCTCAGGGGCTGCCACAAAAAAGAGAGAGTCAAACTATTCTCCAAAGAACCAGAAGGGAGGACAAGAAGCAATGGATGAAAACTGATCAAGGAGAGAACCAATTCAAGGAAACAATTGGTCCATTGCTGGGAGAAAGTGGCAAGAAGGTGCCAAGCAATAGGGAGAATGCAGAACTACTTAGCTCATTTCTTGCATCTGTCTTTACACAAAGGAGGAAAACAGTCCAACTTATCAAAAACAGCACCACAAAAACATACAGTGATACCTCGTCTTACGAACTTAATTGGTTCCGGGACGAGGTTCTTAAGGTGAAAAGTTTGTAAGACGAAACAATGTTTCCCATAGGAATCAATGGAAAAACGATTAATGTGTGCAAGCCCAAAATTCACCCCTTTTGCTAGCTGAAGCGCCCGTTTTTGCGCTGCTGGGATTCCCCTGAGGCTCCCCTCCATGGGAAACCCCACCTCTGGACTTCTGTGTTTTTGCGATGCTGCAGGGGAATTCCAGCAGGAGAATCCCAGCATCGCAAAAACGAGCGCTTCGCTGGTAATGGAAGTCTGGAGGTGGGTTTCCCAGCGAAGGGAACCTCAGTGAAATCGCATCATCGCAAAAACACCGAAGTGCTCAAAACCCCACCTCCAGACCTCTGTGTTTTTGCGATGCTGCCATTTCACTGAGGCTCCCCTCGCTGGGAAACCCCACCTCCAGACAAAAACAGGTGCTTTGCTGGCAATGGAAGTCCAGAGGCGGGGCATGGCGGGTTTGTAAGGTGAAAATAGTTTGTAAGAAGAGGCAAAAAAAATCTTAAACCCCGGGTTTGTATCTCGAAAAGTTTGTATGACGAGGCGTTTGTAAGACGAGGTATCACTGTATTAGGAACACAAGTTAAAATAGGGAAGAACACGGTAAAGGAACACCTGTCTACCCTAGATGAATTCAAATTTCCAGGACTGGATGGATTACACCCCAAGGTTCTCAAGGAACTGATAGACGAGATCTCAGAACCACTGAACTATATCTTTCAAAATGCTTGGAGCACTGGGAAACTGCCAGAGGACTGGAAAAGAGCTGATATAGTTCCCATCTTCAAAAAAGGAAAAAAAAAAAAAAGATCCAGGAAACTATAGACTTATCAGCCTGAGCTCAATACTAAGGAAGATTCTGTAAAAGATAATCAAGCAACAAATCAGTGAACACTTAGAAGGAAATAAAGTAATAACCAAAAGCCGACATGCGTTTGTCAAAAACAGATCATGTCAAACTAATCTTTATTGCATTCGTTGACAAAGTAACAAAATTAGTGGACCAGAGTAATACTGTCAATCAGGGCCGCTGATAGACCGGTACTACTGGGAGTCCCGTCATGGGCCCGGCAAAATTGAAGAATTAGGGGGGGGGCGCAGTCAGCTCCTTGCACATGCGCAGACTGTCACCTCAGCAAAGTAAAAGGACGAGCCTTTTACTTTGCTGAGGTGAGGCAGCAGGCAGCCGGCAAAAGAGGGAGGGTACAGTCTGCGCATGTGCAAGGAGCTGCTAACTTGGCGCCAAGTTAGCAGCTCCTTGCACATGCGCAGACTGTACCCTCCTCTTTTGCCGGCACCTCAGCAAAGTAAAAGGCGAGGCAGAACTCGAGTCTCGTCCTGGTCCCGAAAAATAAAGCGTGGGTGGTGCTGTGCATGCGGTGAAGCAAGGTAGGAGCCCCTTCGGGGTGGCGAGAAACAAGGCTTTTGGGCAGCCGGGGCCCAGGCGCTCGTCTCATCCGGGCCCTGCTGGCCAGCACGCACGGCGTGAATTGGGCGTCCCTGAAACTTTCCACCCCCATGCGGGAAAGGGTTGAAAGAAATGAAAGAAAAATGCGATTCTGCTGATTGACTTCTTCCCCCCTCTCTCCCTCTCTCTTTCTCTCAGCAGTCGCAGCGGGTAGTAGCCGTGGGGCAGCGGCAGAGTGGTCAGCTGTGAGGCGGAGCTCTGGAACAGAGGCACTGACCGCGGCGGCTGGACAGCATTTACGGCGTCTAGCAACACGTCTAGCCACCGCCGTCAGTGCTCTGTTCTGGAGCTCCGCCTCACAGCTGACGACCTTGCCGCCGCCGAGAGAAAGAGAGAGGGAGAGAGGGGGGAGAGAGGGGGAGAAAAAAAGAAAGAGAGGGAGAGGGAGAAAGAGAGTGGGAGAGAGGAGGGAGAAAGAGATAGCAAGAGAGGGAGAGAGAGGGAGAGAAAGAGAGAAAGAGATAGCAAGAGAGGGAGAGAGAGAAAGAGAGAGGGAGAGAGGGGGGAGAGAGAGATAGCAAGAGAGGGAGAGAGAGAAAGAGAGAGGGAAAGAGGGGGGAGAGAAAGAGAGCAAGAGAGAAAGAGAGAGGGAGAGAGGGGGGAGAGAGAGATAGCGGGAGAGGGAGAAAGAGAGAGGGAAAGAGGGGGGAGAGAAAGAGACAGCAAGAGAGACAGAGAGAGAAAGACAGAGAAAGAGAGACATAGCAAGAGAGACAGAGAAAGAGAGAGAGAGAGTGAGAGAGAAAGAGACAGCAAGAGGCAGAGAGAGAGAGACATAACAAGAAAGACAGAGAGAGAGAAAGAGAGACATAGCAAGAGAGACAGAGAAAGAGACAGAGAAAGAGAGACATAGCAAGAGAGGCAGAGAGAGAGAGACATAGCAAGAGAGAGAGAAAGAGAGAAAGAGAGAGAGAGAAAGAAAGAGATAGCAAGAAAGACAGAGAAAGAGAGAGAAAGAGAGAGAATGAAAGAGAGATAGCAAGAGAGGCAGAGAGAGCAAGGGAGAGAGAAAGACATAGAGGGAGGGAAGGAGGGAGAGAGAAAAAGAGCAAAAAAGAGAGGAAGAAAGAAAGAAAGAGGGATGGAGAGAAAGAAGGGAAGGAAGGAAGAGAGAGAAGGAGGGAGGGAGAAATAGAGCGAAATGGAGGAAGAGATTTTTTTTTGTCCAAACTTTTCTTTAGCGCCCCCCCCCTTCAGTGTTCCCCAGGATTTTGAAAATATGAATAATGTGCAGCGGCTCAAAAAAGGTTGGGAAACACTGTACTAGGGCTTGTAAGTTGGCTCCAGGCTTCTCTCACTCCCCCTCCCTTTCTCTCCCCCCCCACATCTTTCACGCCCTCTCCTGTTAAGTTGCACAAAAGCTGGTCAAGGGGAAAAAATTCTAAAGAAAAATTGAAGTCCTCCTTGAGGAACTGCTCCTCCAGCTCCAGCTGGACAATGTTTGCTTGGAACTGAAGGCCCAAAGGGCATTTTTGGAATAAACATGCATTGTGGGTCCTGAATAAGTTGCTGTTTTCCTTTAGAAATCAGCTGCGCTGTAATGCACTCTCCCATGGCTCTATTAGTGCTACCACTACCAGCATGTAGCCGGCATGAAACCACAGCTTAAATATATTGTTTGCAGAGTGGAGCTGTTTGCATAGCCTCAGATTAAAAGGGCTGATCAAATGTTGGGGTATAGTTTTCTCCTGGTATGGAAGTTTTAGAGCACCATAGGATTTTTCTGTTGTGCAGTACTTCTTTCCCTCCTTCCATTTCTTTCATTCCCCCTCTCTCTTTTTATTTCTCTTTCATTCTCTTTCTTTCTTTCTTTCTTTCTCTTTCTTTCTCTTTTTCTTTCTCCTTCCTATCTTCTTCCCTCCCTCCCTTCATTCAGTCCTTCCTCTCTTACTCTCCCCTTTCATAAGTTTCCTTCCTTCCTTCCTCTGTTCCTGTCCCTTTCCCCTTTCTTTCTTTCTTTCTTTCTTTCTTTCCTTCCCTCCCTCCATTTCTTGCTTTCCTTCTCCTTCCTCCCTTCTTTCCTCCCTCACTCCCTTCTTTCACTCCTTCCTCTCTTACTCTCCTGTTTCACACCTTTCCTTGCTTACTTTGCACCCTTCCTCTGTTCCTGTCCCTTCCCTCTTTCCTTCCTTCCTTCACACCCTCCGTCCATTCATTCACCCATTCCTCTCTTGATCGCCCCTTTTACCATTCCTTCCTTCCTCCTTCCTTCCTTCATAGCTCGCCCTCGCCTTTCTTCCCTTCCTTCCAGATGGGAGTGCCCCTCAAGACACCTGCCCGACTGCTGGTACCCTGCTTTTTCTCTCCCTTCATCCTTTCCAGCTCCTCGCCAGTGGCTGCCAGGTGTGGGATCCCCCTCCCCTCTCCCCTCGCTAGAAAGCACATGGTTTTGTCAACAAGGCCTCTTCCAAGAAGGGAGAACTGCCAAGGAGCCGTAAATAAGCCATGCTCCGCCTGACCGATGCCAGGAGGCTCTTTCTTTCCCTCGCCGCTCCCGCTTCTTTCTTTCTCCTGGATGAGTCCACACAATCGGCTTAACCCAGTTCCTGAAATAGCCTATGGCAGTGTTTCCCAACCTTGACAACTTGAAGATATCTGGACTTCAACTCCCAGAATTCCCCAGCCAGCGTTCGCTGGCTGGGGAATTCTGGGAGTTGAAGTCCAGATATCTTCATGTTGCCAAGGTTGGGAAACACTGGCCTATGGGACCGCCTCGCTTGGCGTGAAGCGGGAAATGATCCCCGGGGGATGCAGTGGCTCGGCGACTTAAAATAGTTTTAAAATGGCGGGGGGGCCCAGACACTTAGGCTGTATGGGGCCCCAAAATTCCTGATGGTGGCCCTGCTGTCAATATAATTTACTTGGACTTCAGTAGGGCATTTGATATAGTACTTGATAAGTACTATATCAAGTACAGTATAACTTACTACTTGATAAAGTGGAAAAATGTGGGTTAGACAGCATCACCACCAGATGGATTTGTAACTGGCTGACCAACCGCACTCAACGTGTAGGGCTCAATGGAACGGCATCTACATGAAGGGAAGTATGCAGTGGGGTACCCTAAGGTTCTGTTTTAGGCCCAGTACTCTTCAACATCTTTATCAATTACTTGGACGATGGGATAGGTGGAGAACTCATCAAATTTGCATATGACACCAAGCTGGAAGGAATAGCCAACACTCCAGAAAATAGGCTTAAGATACAGAAGGAACTTGACAAACTTGAACATTGGGCGCTGTTCTGTCTGGGTGCCCCCAGACTTCAACACCAACTGAAAAAAGCAGCCAGACACGCTGGTAAAAGCAAAGGCACATTATAGTTGGAAAAACAAACACAGAGAAAAACCTGTTCTTCCCAACAGACAGGCTATGAGGCTTCACAGCAGAGTCATGACGGCCAGACAATACAACAGACTTCTTGCTGGCACACACACCACTGTAGAGAATAAGACCCACGTCTTTCCCCCCAAGGTTTCAGCCTTCAGGGCCACAAGCCAGAGTCAGAAACGCCAAAGATCACAGCCAGGTCCCAGGACTCCCAAAGATAATACTCCACAATACAGGAAGGGTGGGTCTGCCTTTTCAGCCTTTCTGGGGAGAACCACACCCAAACCCAGCTGTTGCCTATTTAGGGCTGGAAATACCTGGCTAATTGTCCCCTTCGTTGTGCTGCTCCCCTTTCATAAGTTTCCTTCCTTCCTTCCTCTGTTCCTGTCCCTTTCCCCTTTCTTTCTTTCTTTCTTTCTTTCTTTCTTTCCTTCCCTCCCTCCATTTCTTGCTTTCCTTCTCCTTCCTCCCTTCTTTCCTCCCTCACTCCCTTCTTTCACTCCTTCCTCTCTTACTCTCCTGTTTCACACCTTTCCTTGCTTCCTTTGCACCCTTCCTCTGTTCCTGTCCCTTCCCTCTTTCCTTCCTTCCTTCACACCCTCCGTCCATTCATTCACCCATTCCTCTCTTGATCGCCCCTTTTACCATTCCTTCCTTCCTCCTTCCTTCCTTCATAGCTCGCCCTCGCCTTTCTTCCCTTCCTTCCAGATGGGAGTGCCCCCTCAAGACACCTGCCCGACTGCTGGTACCCTGCTTTTTCTCTCCCTTCATCTTTTCCAGCTCCTCGCCAGTGGCTGCCAGGTGTGGGATCCCCCTCCCCTCTGAGATCCCCCTGCCTGAGATCGATGATGTGGGATCCCCCTGCCTGAGATCGATGATGGCTTGTGCATTTTCATCCAAGGACTCCAGGCTGCTTGCTGGGGAGAGCTCCACCCCGGGGGACTCAGGCTGTTCTCCCTCTCCCTCGGCCTGATATTCCTCCTCCCCGTCTGCCTGGGCCTCCTCCTCCTCCTCCTGTTCCTCATCCTCCCCCTCTGAGCATGGAGCCGGCAGAGGTTCAGCCGTTCCCTGAGGAGCCTCAGACGGAATCACAACAGGCGCTAGCTAACAAAATGAAATTCAATGGTGAAAATTAATTTAATATAATTTATTCAACTTCTATGCAGCCCAATCCTGTAGCAATCAGGGTGGCTTACAACAATACAAACAATACAGTAATAAAAAAGAAGTCAAATATGTATGCCGCCCCGAGTCTACGGAGAGGGGCGGCATACAAATCCAATAAATTATTATTATTATTATTATTATTATTATTATTATTAATAATAATAATAATAGTTATAAACCCCATTATGAACCCAAACAAAATAACCCCCTATTAAAACCCCAAATCCAATCTAACAACAATATACATACCAGTCGAACATAATTCAGGCATGCCAGATGTTAAGATTCATGGCCCCCAGGCTTGTCGGCAAAGCCAGTTCTTAACAGCTTTTCAAAAGATCAGTAGAGTGGGAGCAGTGTGAACATCGGTGGTGGTGAGGTTGATTCCACAGAGTTGGGGCAGCTACAGATAAGGCCCTCACCCGCAGTCCCACCAATCTATATTTTTTAACCGACAGGATCCGGAGAAGGTCGATTCTGGGCGATCTAATAGGTCTCTGGGAGGTATAGTTCCTGCTTGAGCAAGGGTTGGGCTAGAAAACCTCCAAGGTCCCTTCCAACTCTATTATTCTGTTTCTAATTATCCTTCAGGGAAGAACCATTTGGGAATTGGAAAAGCAGCAACGGAAGAAATAGGAGGACCAAAAATAGTAATAGCTGAATGCCCACATCTCCTTAAGCCTCTTGCTTTAATCGTTGTTTGTTGAACAAGCAACAGGCAACCACTTTATTCATTGGAACAAGTGACTCATGGCCCTACATTTCCTGCGCAAAACTGAAGCGTAATGCATAGTTTGCAAAGGACAATTGCTGGTGCCGAACGCAAACCAAAGAACCCACACAATAGCTTAGCATGAAAAGTAAGCCCAATTCTCCACAGCTTAAAGAGCTTTAAAAATGCCAATGAATGACTTTAGAATGAGGATTTAATTATGTCGCCGTTTTACTCCAGGTACTGTTTTCAGAATTTGTACTCATGAACAAAAAATAAGTAATAATCAGAATTATTCCAATGCTATTTGATAAAATTTTGCCAGGACTATTCTTGACAACAAAGTGAATAGGGTGGCCTACCGGTAATAGATGGCTAACCTGTCACACATCTTTTAAAAAACAGTAATGGTGAACAAATCCTGACTGTTTGGGATTTTGCATGTTTTTTTTTCTATGTCAGTTTCTTGAATGGCAAACGTTTAAAACATACTCTTTTCCTAAATATTGTAATGCATTGATGGGAAAAAGCTTCACTGGGTGGTTTTCCACCATTCTTGCAGCTGCGAAAAGCACAAAGACCTGCATTAGAATAAATAACAAACAATCCCACGAATCCCAGCGACCAGTTATGTCCCACAGAGTGGGCCTTCTCCGGGTCCCGTCAACTAAACAATGTCATTTAGCGGAACCCAGGGGAAGAGCCTTCTCTGTGGCAGCCCCGGCCCTTTGGAACCAACTCCCCCCAGAGATTAGAATTGCCCCTACCCTCCTTGCCTTTCATAAGCTTCTTAAAACCCACCTCTGCCGTCAGGCATGGGGGAACTGAGATATTCTTTCCCCCTAGGCCTTTACAATTTACGCATGGTATGTCTGTATGTATGGTTGGTTTTTATAATAAGGTTTTTTTTTAGTTATTTTAGTATTGGATTGGATTGTTACATGTTGTTTTTATCATTGTTGTTAGCCGCCCCGAGTCTACGGAGAGGGGTGGCATACAAATCCAATAAATAAATAAATAAATAAATCCTTAAATTGAGTCCAAAACTGTTTCCAGTGCTGAAATATTAGAAGCTGCCCTGTGTACACGTAGAATCCTTCATTTCAATAGTCAATAATCAATTCGGTAATAAATAATAAATCTCCCTCCTTCTCTTCTTCCTTCCCTCCATCCCTCCCTCCCTCTCTCTCTCTCTATGCCCTAGTGAAAAGGAAGAACACTCAAAACAACATGGGAAGGAAATGCACAGTCAGACATAAAAGGCTCAGATGTCTGTACACTAATACTCTTAAGTATGTGAAATAAACAGGGACATGTCCAGTATATGAAGGCAAATATGATATTGTTGCTGTTACTGAGTCTTGGGATGAAACCTACTGCTAGATGAATATAATTTATTCAAAAGAAACGGACCCAACAAAAGAGGAGTTGCATTGTAAGTAAAAAAGTATTTTATTTATTTATTTATTTATTTATTTATTTTGTCCAATACACAATGAGGATTTTAGTGGGTATATACACATAGTAAAATACATGATGAAGGTTATAGAGGAGATACTCATAGTAAAATATATCTAAGAAATAATAGAAAAGAAGATATAGGAATAGAACATATCAATGAAAGAATAGAAGAAGAGATATAGAAGAAAGGTATAGGAGATATAGGAGAGCAAAAGGACAGGGGATGGAAGGCACTCTAGTGCACTTGTACTTGACTTCTAGGAAATAGAATTAGAGAAAGAATAGAAGAGAGAGTATAGGATAAAATAATCAATGAGAGAATAGAAGAAAGATATAGGGATAGAAGAGAAGATATATGGGATATAGGAGAGACAATAGGACAAGGGTCGGAAGGCACTGTAGTGCACTTATGCTTTCAAAAACACACAATACCAAGGACGAAAGCAATCTCGAAAGTATTTGTGTGAATATTGCAAGAGAAAGAAATAACATTGCTCTAGGTGTGTTTTGCAGGCCAACCAAGCAAGCCAAGGAAACAGATGAACATTTTGCAAATGTTAGTTAGGTATACAGGAAACACACTATTGTAGGAATTGGGGACTTTACCCTGACATAAACTTAAGTGAGTGGAAGATCAAATGAACTCCTGACATGCCCAGATGACAACTTTGTCATCTAAAAGGTAGAAGAGGGAATCAGAGGGTCAGATATGCTAGACTTGCCAATAAGAATGAAACAGTTGAAAGAATGGAAGTTGTAAGAATTTGGGGGAAAGCGATCATGAATGCAGAGAAGAGTAATAAGCCGTAGGATATATGGCTAAGGGAATTAAGTATATTTAGCCTAACGAAAAGAAAGCTTAGAGGAGACATGGTGGCCATCTTCCAATACTTGAAGGGTTGTCACAGAGCAGAGGGTATTGAGTTATTCTCCATAGCACCTGAGAGCAGAACAAGAAGCAGTGGGTGGAAGTTGGTCAGAAAAAGATCCAATTTGGAAAAAGGAAGGACTTCCCAATAGTAACAATTAATCAATGGAACAGATTGCCTCCTAGAATTCTAAGGGCTCCATTGCTGGAAGTTTTCAAGAAAAAAATTGGACAACTTTTTGTCTGATATGGCATAAGGACTCCTTTATGGGCAGAGGGTTGGATTAGAAGACCTTCAAGTCCCTCCTAGCCCTATGATTCTATAAGTTGAAGTCCACACCATTGAAAGCCAGTTGAATTGGGTAAGTGTCTTGCTGAAGCACAATTATTCACTGATTCTTTTCTCCCAAAAGTTCTCACTAGTGTCAAGAAATATATTGCAGACTAGCAATTGACAGAGCAGTCATAAAGATCTTGGGGAAAAGATCCAAATGCTGTGATATACCATAGTTACAATCAAACAAACCATGGCATTCCCTGTGACATTCTATGGAAGTGAAAGTTGGACTTTGAAGAAGCAGAATAGGAAAAGTATTGATGCCTTTGAACCTTAGTGTTAAAGGAGATTTTTGAGAATACTGTGTAGAGCCAAGGAAATTAACCAAATAGATCATCAAGCAAATCAACCCAGGGTTCTTACTCAAGGCACAAATGATCAGGCTCTCTTTGGACACATTTTGTTCTCTGGAGAAAGTTCTAAAGCTGAGAAAAGTGAAAGGAAAGAAAAAGGGGAAGACCAGCAGCAAGATGGATGAATTCAATTACAGTGTGATGGGCACACACAATTAGAAGACCTAAAAGATCAGGTTAGGGATAAGTCATTGTGGAAAACATCTATTTATGTGGTTTGTAAGAATGGGCAATGGGTTAATATAACTAATCAGTATTGATTGTATTTTTTCCTTTGCAGTGTTCCCTCGATTTCCACGGGGGATGCGTTCCAAGACTGCCCGCGAAAGTCGAATTTCCGTGAAGTAGATATGCGGAAGTAAATACACCATTTTTGGCTATGGACAGTATCACAAGCCATCCCTTAACACTTTAAACCCCCCTAAATTACCATTTCCCATCCCCTTAACAACCATTTACTCACCATTATTACTGGTACTCACCATTGAATAAGACAATTAGTGATTCTGATATTTATAAACATACGTAATTATTTATTAACAATAATAATTATTTTTTGTTATTTATTTGCAAAAATCATTAGTTTGGTGATGATGTATGACATCATCAGGTGGGAAAAACCGTGGTATAGGAAAAAAACCGTGAAGTATTTTTTAATTAATATTTTTTGAAAAAACATGGTATAGGCTATTCGCGAAGTTCAAACCCGTGAAAATCGAGGGAACACTGTATTTAGATTTAAATGAACTGGTTACCGAAATCAAGGGTCCTTAACCCCAGGCTGCAGAAAATTGTGGACAAGCCTGCATGCAATTCCACTTGGGTGCGAGACAAAAAGGTGCGAGTACGCACACACACAGACAAACTCAATTTGTCATGTGCAGAACCATTCCTTTCTCCCCACCCCACCAGAAAGGTTGGAAATTGCTGACCTAGATTATACTTTTGAGTTGTATAAACATCTCTGCATGGAGAAAATTGGAAAAAAAAGAGGACCAAATGAGAACATCTAAATAGCAGCTAAAAGCAGTAAATGCTAAACTTGAAAATGCTGACGAGTGAGATTACCATGACTACAAAAGTGGTATTTTTAAATACAAATTGGGGTTAGGCTTTTAAATGCTAATTGCAATTGAGAAATAGAAGAGGATCGAAACTGCAATCATGTTCTATTACTTCTTAACTCGTGCTCTCTTTAAAGAACAGAGCTAGAGGAAGCAAAATGCAAATTGTATGACGTGAATAGAAAGAGAGATGAGTAATAATTTCACAGGTCAGACTAGAGAAAGCAAAGCACCCTCTAGTAATCCAGTGAAGTAAAATGCAAAAGTACATGCTATAAAGAAAGTTAAAATTGTCAAGAATCAAAAGTACATATAGGAAAAGATGCATCCGTGCAAAACTGTAAAATAAGTCGCATTTCAGGCTGATAAGATTAGAAAATAATAATGATTGTGACTAAAACCAGGGTAGGATATTTTTGTCTACTGAAAATATGCTGAGTATCTTGCACTGCATATATTCTCTAACAAATAATATAGGTGTAAAGCCAGTTAATTCCCATCTGCAGCTGCTTCCCCAAATCCTGTGCCTCACATGCCAATATTTACTAGGTCACATTGCCAGTGTAATACCCAAAAGATGCACAGTGTGCCATTTAAGATTTGCCTGGTAAACAGAGATAAATTACACAAGGTATTTTCTTGTCAAGTCAGCTTCACACCTAAACAAAACAAGTGAACAAGCAAAAAAAGTTTAATCCTGAAGGGTTTTGATTTAATGAAATGGGGAAAAATATATTTTTTGCATGCACAGCATGCACAGTTAGAGAAGAATGTGGATAAGTCCTACATTTTACATACTAGTAACTCCACTAATTTCATAGAGAAAATAATCTTATAGAAATAATCTGCTTTATGCTGATGCAGAAAGTATTGTGCAGTGGAATTCAAATAATATTCAAAGCCAGGCTGAATTCTTTGGACAAGATTCAATGTAGTCTTGCAAATAATCAAATATATGCTGAAGTCACAGGTCAATTTTGAGTTGCCCTCTATTTTCAAAGACATGTAAATGTGTATTGTGAGCATATAGTCTACATTCACAACACTGAATGTATAATCCGTAGAATGATGACTGTGCTAAGCACTATGAGATCCAGATTGCAAATATTTGTATAACCACTAGATGACAGCAAAGAGTTCATTTTTCTCTATGACTATGGTACCATCTAGTGTAGAGGTGTCAAAATCACAGCCCACAGGCTGGATGCATCACGTACTGGTCACGCCTATTTTAGCAAAGGGAGGGGAGTTGTGATACATCATGTAACGACGTGTCATCATGAGTTTGACACTCCTGATTTTGGATTTTGCAACTCAATTCCATAATTGTAACTATGCGATCAACAATATAAATTGACCCAGGTTTAGGTTCAATTTCAGCCATCGACATTTGGGCCATTGGTTCAACTTGCAACCAACACATTTGGTTTTGTGGGGGAAAAAAATGGAAGGAGGCTTCAATGATGCTGTATTGATTTTTTAACAAAATGCAAGATATAAGTAACAAATATATTTATACTGATGTAATTAATAATCATTCCACTTTGGCCAATTTAGCAAATATAAGCTTGGCTTAGTATTCCCATCATGTCACTTTGATTGTATCGATGGATCAATATCCTAGCATTAAAAACAGAAAATCTAAAACTGAATGCTTCAACAGACTCCATCTTTGAAATATTGTAAAGGTAAGTCCTCAAGTTATGACCCCAATTGAGCCCAAAGTTTATGTCGCTGAGATAGCTGTTAAATAAGTTTCAGCTCATTTTACTACTTTTCTTGCCACAGATGTTAAGTGAATCCTAGTTGTTAAGTTAGTCACACGGTTATTAATTGAGTCTGGTTTCCCCGCTGACTTTCCTTTCGGAAGACCCCAAAAGGGGATCATGTGATCCCTGGACACTGCAACCATCATAAATATGAGTCCATTGCCAAGCGTCTGAATTTTGATCACATGACCATGGGGAATGCTGCAATGATTGTAGGTGTAAAAATGGTCCTAAGTCACTTTTTTTCAGTGCTGTTTTAGCTTTGAACAGTCACTAAATGAATGGTTGTAAATCGAGGACTATGTGTGTCTTGGTTTTATCACTAAAAGAAACAAAAACAAATGCACAAGAACAACCAAATTAAGACCTTTGAGGAAGGTGCATCCACTTGTACATTTTATTATTTTAGCCAGACACCATATAATTGTCAGAGAATCACTGTTTTATATCATATGTGAAAGTGGCTATGTTTGCAGCCCAAGTACAATAATATTATGGCTGGAAAATATACACTGCTCAAAAAAATAAAGGGAACACTTAAACAACAGAATATAACTCCAAGTAAATCAAACTTCTGTGAAATCAAACTGTCCACTTAGGAAGTAACACTGATTGACAATCAATTTCACATGCTATTGTGCACATTCAACTTTGTACAAAACAAAGTATTCAATGAGAATATTTCATTCATTCAAATCTAGGATGTGTTATTTGAGTGTTCCCTTTTTTTTTTGAGCAGTATAGTATTCCAATATTTAGACCTGCTGTCTAAATGCCTCTGTTTGCATTTCTCTATGGTTCTTCAATTACTAATTCAAGCAAAAATAAGTATTTTTAAATACCCCAGTGTTCAATTTTAAAAAAAGATTCAAAATTCCTTCTATAAAGTCCAGGGAAACCAGAAATCTTTGGTTTGTTGTGCATTGTGGTTAGATATCATGTTTCTCCAAAAAGAAGACTGAGATTTATATTATTTTGACCACTGAAACAATGGCTAGATCTTCTTTTTGGAGGGTCTAATTATTGGCTTGTGGTGGTGGCATGGATAGCCTTGCTCAGCAGGAACCCTCTACTGGCCCACTTGTGTGGCCACTTGCTGCCACTTGCATGCATTGCCTCGGACTCCATTTTACCTTCAGATGCCTGCCGGAAGGCATCTGCAACTGATAATAGATCCAGAGCTCTGTTATTGGCTGAAGATGCCTTTCGGCAGGCATCTGAAGGCAAAATAGAGGACAGGGTGATGCGTGCGAGTGGCTGCAAGCAGGCATAGAAGAAGATGAGGCAGGTGCTGGAGCATGTGATGCCTGGTAAGTAGGGCAGCTCCACCACCAGCCATCTCCATCCTAGCTTATTTTTTATCTGTGTGCCTCGCCCCATCCTCTGCACTCTTGGGTGGGTGGGGTCTTAATTAGCACTAATTTTGTGGATGGGGCTTAATTTGATCACATGCGCTCAAAAAATGTGATAGGGCTTCTTTTCAAGGTCATCTTTTTGGAGAAACATGGTACATTAAAAATAAATGTTTGCTACCATAAATTTTTGATGCTCAAATCACACAACTTTGCTATTTTTGCTGCAGAAGACTAGCAGCTATCATCTGTAACCAGTTTCAGTGCTTACATTTGACCTTCTATTTTTCTCTACATTTTCCTACAGAACCTTGTCTCTTTCCCTGGATGTTCTGATAATTCTTCATCAAATGTGACTCATGAAGCACAATGGAAGCTTTTTCATGCATGGAATCCTTTTTCATGCATTCTCCTTTTGCAATTCTTTTAACTAAAAAATAAAATCATTTAGGTTGTATACTTTTATAATCATTCACTTTGCAAAAAGAACCAATAGTAATTTAGAAAAAATACAATATGGAAATTAAAGCTCACACGGCTAGCTGAATCTTGCTAATAATAGCCAATCCCAAATAAGAAAATTTCACCGCACTTCTTGAAGATGTAAAAAGGCTCTATCTAGTGCCACTGGACAGTCATTAAATATACTGTAACTCTGGGTGTGCTTTAGGCAGTCAGGCTTGTTACTGAAAGGCATTGATAAATTTCTGTGGCTGCCCAAAATGCCATGGAGCTTCCATAGGTCTTTGTAAAGTTGACTAACAGAAAGTGAAAGAACTGAGGGAGAGGGAGAGAAAAAGAGATGAGAGAGAGGGAGGAAGGGGGAGACGGAGAAAGAGATGGGGAAAGGGAGAGAGAGCCACACCCATCCAGGTTTTGCGGCTCCTGGTACTGTATTTTGTTTTCTGTGGGAAATGGGTCCAAATGGTGTTTAAGGTTGCTGACCCCTACTCTAGCTCTTAAAGGCAAGGGGTCATAGTGCTATGTTCTCTTCTTCCTGGTTGATCCAAAGGGCAGCTCCTTGGAATGATAGTCGGGCTTTCTTATTTCTTGTTGCAAGACAAATTTTGTTAAGGCAATGAAGAGGATATGACAGAAAACTGGCTATAGCACAGCATCATAAATTTGCAAGGAATTTTAGAAGTCATCTACTTCCTCTCCTCAGTGCAGGATCCAGAGGAACCCTTCTGATAAATGACCATCAATGGCCAGCTTGTTGCACTGGCCAATAATATTGTACATCTTGTTTTATGAATATTGAAGGAAAAATCCATTGAGTATAAAATAATTGAAGTTTTATTTTAAGAATATCAGTATTTGATGTCTGTAGCTTCTGTCCTTAACAAGATAAGGATTTCCTGTTTTTCCTTTAAGAATATCAGTATTTGATATCTATAGCTTCTGTCCTTAACAAGATAGGATTTCCTGTTTTTCCTTTAAGGATATCAGTACTTGCTGTCTGTAGCTTCTATCTTTAACAAGATAAGGATTTCCTGTTTTTCCTTATCTTGTGACTGTCATTTTAACAAGATACATGTTTGCTGTTTACCCAATAAACCATATAAGGTACTATTCATCTCCAGGAGAAAGAAACAGGATGTAGACCATATTTAGGCAAGGAATTCTTTCTATGTACCTTTGTGACTTGTAAAAACTATATAACCTGCTCTTTAGCTTCTGTACAAGTGTCTCTTCCCTTATGAAGAGTACCCACTTTGCAAACCGTCTTTGGTATACCCAGAGAGAATAAACATTTCTGTTCTCTTTGTCCAAACGTCTTGTGTGAACTTTTTCATAAAATTTCAACGCACAAATATAACAAGAACCTTACCAGCTCAGTCTAATACCCTTTGCCACTCAGTATCACTCAGACAAGCAAGACACCCAGACCGAACACCTTAGAACAGTGTTTCTGAACCTTGACAACTTTAAGATATATGGACTTACAACTCCCAGATTCCCCATCTAGCAGGGCAGAGAAACACCATCTAAGAGGAATAAAATTGCTGCTGGCTCTTCTGCTGCAGTTTCATCTAGGTCAGTGATGGCAAACCTTTTGTTCCTTGGGTGCCGAAAGAACATGAACGTGCACTATTGTGCATGCACGAGTGCCCACATCCAGGGGTGGGCTGCTGCCCGGCTGGTGAGGAACGCAGTGGGGTACCGAAAATGAAGCTCCACCCCAGAGCACCCAATTTGCACTGAAAAATGAAAGAAAATGCAGGGCATCCTGCATAAGCCACATCCTCAATGTGGTAGCAAAAATTTTGGTAGCCCTTCACTGCCCACACCCATAATTCAATGCCTGAGAAGGACAAAAATAGCTTCTCCCACCTCCGGAGACCCTCTAGAGGCTGGAAATGGCCTGTTTACCAACTTCTGGTGGGCCCAGTAGGCTCGTGTTTCACCCTCCCCAGGCGCCAAAGTCTTCCCTGGAGCTGAGGGAGGGTAAAAACAACCCCCCTGGAGGCTCTCTGGAAGCCAAAAACGGCCTCCCAGAGCCTCTGGTCAGCACACACATGCACATTGGAGCTGAGCTAAGGCAACAGCTCATGTGCCAACAGATATGGCTCCATGTGCCACCTGTGCCATAGATTCGCCATCACTGATCTAGGTCACTGAGTGGTCTGTTGTTCTTAGCATTAGTCTCACTTAGCTGCAGCATTCATTTGTTCTTAGGACAGAGTTTTAAAATGCAACAACAAGCTGCTCATCCCAAAAGTGCTTTCTCAAGAGGAAACCCGACTTTCTTGTTGTTGTTGTTTTTTAAGACATTTCACTCATGATCCAAGAAGCTTATTCATCTCTGACTGGATGCTGGAGAATGGAAAGATAAGTGCCAAAAAAGCTTCTTGGAGAAGGAGAAAAACACCTTCAAAGAAAAAAAACCCAAGTGTTCTGCCGGCGTGTTTCAACCACCCGTAATTACAGGGTAATTAGTCCAGGAAGACACACACCATACGATAAAAGGAAAACCCAAAAGTTTTTATAAACAGAAAAACAGAAACAGCTCCCTTTTTAAATGTCAAAGGGATTTTCTGGTACACACAAGGCACAGGTTAAATGCAATCCAATTGCTCACCCAATAACTGGGAAATTGATTCCAATTCTAAAGTCCAGAGAGTCCACACACAATCTTGAACAGCACAAAAACCACGATCTTGACAAAACAATGAATCAAATAACGGCCATGAGGCTAAAACACCAAGCTGCACTTTTATCTGTAGCACTAATTACAGCAGCCCCACCCAACCACAGGCCTCATCTTTTCTTGTAATAATCGTTCAGTTGTTGTCTCCTATGCATCACCCTACACATGCGTGGATGTGTCATTAATTCTTGTTCAGAATCCAGGGATGATACAGATGATTGATCTCCTCCTGAACTGCCTGGCAAATTCCTCTCTTCCCTGTCACTCACGCTTCTTTGGTCAGAGGAAGCTTCGTCGGCAGATTCCATCGGGAACAAAACAGGCCTGCGGCATGTGGATGTTTCCCCCACATCCACCTGCACATTCCTTGGGGCATGAGCTGGGCCAGAGCTAACCACAACACCAAGAAATCCAGTTGCCTCTTGAAAAAGCAAGTGAGACAACTATGACAACCAAGAGCCGGGGTAGTGCAGTGATTGGAGTGCAGCACTGCAGGCAAATTCAACAGTTCAAATCTCACCACCG
This sequence comes from Erythrolamprus reginae, assembly GCF_031021105.1. Lineage (NCBI taxonomy): Eukaryota > Metazoa > Chordata > Lepidosauria > Squamata > Dipsadidae > Erythrolamprus > Erythrolamprus reginae. The sequence goes on along the minus strand of NC_091951.1, from coordinate 261,035,443 downwards.
GCTCAAGGTTGACTTAGCCTTCCATCCTTCCATGGTGAGAAAAATGAGGACTCAGATTGTTGGGGACAATATATGCTGCTTCTGTAAACCGCTTAGAGAGGGCTGTAAAAGCACTATGAAGCGGTATATAAGTCTAAATGCTATTGCTAAATGCTTTTGCTATGACCTGGATGACCAAGAATCTCCATAGACAACAAGGGGCTTAGTTTTTCAGTTAGCTTACTACAGAGCCTGATACTACATCGATACTATAAAATGACCCTAGTTTTATTTATTTATTTATTCAATTTTTAATGCCGCCCTTCTCCTTAGACTTACAACATGTTAGCAATAGCACTTTTTAACAGAGCCAGCATATTGCCCCCACAATCCGGATCCTCATTTTACCCACCTCGGAAGGATAGAAGGCTGAGTCAACCTTGAACCTGTGATGAGATTTGAACCACTGACCTAAAGATCTAGCAGTCAGCTTTAGTGGCCTGCAGTACTGCACTCTACCCACTGTGTCACCTCGACTCATAATAATTTAAAAAATTTTACAAGCTGGAATTATTTGTATCTGCCATTTTTTAAAAAGATACTTTGACAAATTCCTTTTCTTACCGAAGATCTGCTGGTGCAACTATTAACTCATTGGAATAATATAGATTTCTATTTAGGAGCAAGGTTTCCCACATATATTCCTTCCTAGAAACAGTATCCCCATATCTCAGAAAAAGTCCCAGTAGCCCTTAACAGAAAGTCAATCATGTTGGCTTTCATAGCCAGATGCTTTGTCATATTAGCCATATTAAATTCAAGACACATTAAAAAAAAACAACTTGAAGAGGGAAAAAAAAGTGTGTACTGTATAACCAATGCAAAAAGATTAGTAATGAAATTACTGCAGCAAGCTCTGGCTCCATTTTCTACCATTAAGAGTAGGTCACGAGCTAATCAATGCTCATTTAGGAGAATGTCAGTAAGGTATGAAATAAATGCAGCATAAAAGTAACAGCAGAAGTCTGAAATTCATTAATTCCCAGGAGCCTGCAAACTGCCCATCACAAAAGAATAATTACCCTATAAGGTAAAGGATAGTTAGCATTATCAATCTCAACCCTGAATGGCTGCATGATTGCCATCGAATGGAAGAAATGCAACAAATTCAGAGGGGGATCAAAGCTTCTTCTTTATGAAATGGAAAGAATAGTGTTGCATTTATGAAAAAAAATCCACCTTCTTGAGCCAGCCAGCCAGCCCTCCTCTCTCTTTCTCTCTCCCCACCTCCCTCTCTTCCTCCCTCTCCCTCTATCTCTTCTTTGAATAGGTAAGAAAAATACACAGGCTATTCATAGACAAAGCATGGTTTAACATTAATAATCACTGAAGCCATCACTTACTGAATATGCTTTACATAACAATCAATGAGGCTTGTCCATGACTTATCTTACTGAGCTAAGGAACCCTACAGAATGGGTAAAAATGAATTGTAGCAGTAGTACCTTCTTAATATAGATTGAGTGCTCACCAGGAAAATCCCAGCAGTGATGAGATCCTGAAGTTCCTGAAATATGCCTCCCCAGGTAAAAGAGCTTTGGTGGTGCAGTGGTTAGAGTGCAGTACTGCAAGCTACTTCTGTTGATCACCGGCTGCCCGCAGTTTGGCAGATTGAATCTCATGGTTTTCAGTAGGCTCAAGGTTGACTCAGCCTTTCATCCTTCCAAGGTTGGTAAAATGAGGACCCAGATTGTCGAGGGCAATGCTTATTCTCTGTAAACAAATTAGAGAGGGCTGTGAAGTGGTATATAAGTCTAAATGCTATAAATGGCTATGAGCCCAATTTCCCTGCATTTGAGAAGTTTGAAGTCAATTGAGAAAATGCTTACCCTCCCTTTCCTGCACAATAATCCTGTATCACTGATGATCAGTCCCAAATTCATAATTATTTTGCATGGGATTTTGAAAAGTTTATCAGTGGTGATGGGGATGGACAAAGATTTGAAACCATCAAGATGCAGGGTAACATTTAAAAGCTTCTTCAGCAAACCATGTAGGCCCACGAGTGTCGAACCTTGGCAACTTTAAGACTTATGGACTTCAACTCCCCGAATTTCCCAGCCAGCCAACTTCAAATTCTGGGAGCTGAAGTCCACAAGTTTTAAAGTTGCCAAGGTTGGAGACTCGCTAAACTTTCCCTAGCTTCATCTAAGTTTTTTAAATTATACAATGCTACTGTAAGTTGAAATGTAACTTTCCATGCTAAATTAAACTAATAAACAATCTAGACAAAATAACTTTGTAGATAATACAACAACATACAACTTGTATGTTGTAGCAGTACAACAACATACAACTTGTATGTTGTAGCAGCAAAGCTTCATTGAAATGAAATAATCTGCTGGGATATAAACTAAACCTATAACTCCTCCTTAAAAGATTTAATGATTACTTAACACTGTCATTGGTCTAAGGTGGGAAATTGTTAAGTCCACTTTGCATCTACATCCTCCATGCCAGGTCATTTTTCTGAGAACCCTAAAATTACTATTTATTATCCTGGGCTTGAATGACATGCCAAATCTTTGTCAAAATAAGTTTCCCTATCACCAGCTACCACAATTATGCGTATACGGTGGTTCTCTCTTTAATCAAAATTTGAACTATTTTTCATTTAGGTGACTCAATTATACACTTTGTATAATCAGACTAGGCAAATATACGTGCCTCAGGATGTATTCTGGTCAGAGAGAAGTTCCCTAAAGGTGGGTTAGAACCAGTGAAGGGCTGCAAAAGATTTTACTAGCACACTGTGAGTGTGGCTTGTTTTGTGGGTGTGGCTTGCTGACCATGTGACCCAGTGGGAGTGGCTTGAGGATCATGTGACTGGGAGTGGCTTAAAGCCAGTGATGGGCTCCTACAGGTACGGTCAGGAACGCAGTACTGGTAGCAAAATTTGGAGCTCCAACCCAGAACACCCAATTTGCACTGAAAGATGTTGAAACAAAATGCATAAGCCATGCCCACAGTGTAGTAGTAAAAATTTTGGTAGCCCATCACTGCTTAAAACTCATGTAATTGGCTTAAAGGTGGCCAACTTGATGTTACTCATGTCAAGGGTTTGAGTTAGGGTTAGGGTGCCTGGCCTCTCCTCGCCTCTAAGAGATACAATTTCCCTATTTTCTATTTAATTCTATGTAAATATGCCATATGTGTACATACATATTACACACAGGCACACAAAAATATATATTATCTCCTAGATAAAGTGTATGTACACATATGCACACACAGCTCTTCTAAAATTATACGCATTTAACTTCATTTACTGTGATAGGAAAAACATATCCAGAGTCCAGAACAGAAAAAAAAGAAAAAAATGCAATTTTTTTTCTACCGGTTCTGCATACCTGACTGTACCTGTAGGAACTTATCACTGGTAACAACACAAGTCCAAAAGTTTGCAAGACAAAACCTCTGATCCCAGTGACAGACCCAAATTGGATCATGCAATCAGATTGGGCTCCGACACCATGCACAAAGCATTATTTGCTGTCATCTTATTGGTTAGGGGTTTTGTATGTGGCCTCAGACATGGATTATGATTTGATGAGGACTTCTTTCATCCAGCCAATAGGGCTTTAGGCAATCAGTCTTGGAAACAGATATGTTGTATAAACATTTTGTGTATAACATTGCATGCAGAGTCTACCGAGAGAAAAAAAAAGGACAGCAGATCAAGAGCACAAAGCTGAAGCTCTAATTGTGTCATTAAGCACATCTAATCACTGGACTGATATGACCTCGGAGTCACATGACAACCCCATACACGAAGCAGCTGTTAGCAGTTAGTCCAGCCTTTTGCTTGTCATTTGTTTAGATTGCTGATTTCCTTTCTGCCCTGTCCCATTTCTGCAATTGTTTGAAGTGTTCAGGTGCCTTTGGGTAATCTATTCAAAGCTAAAAATAATTCTGATCGCATTTTCCAGGAATATCTGTGGGAGTCCATTTGGAGACACCCCTTTCATCTGCAGGGTACCAAAGAACATCCCATACATATAAAACCAAAGCCTGTGGTTGCTTTCAAGAAGTATATGGTAATATTTCTTCAGTGCAGTTTAATAGACAGGATGATTCCAGATAAAGTTTTTATTATGCTCAGCCTCAACCTAGAATTTTACAAGGCTCTTTGTACTCTTCCTATGTTTTCAACCCTGACTTAGATTTTTTTCCCTTTTATGCAAAAGAAAAAAAAAGATTGAAGAACAAAATATGGGACATCTCTGCTGTGCTTTGCACTTATATGTGTCAGCATTGTTGGATTTAAAGAAATACAGTGGTATCTCTACTTAAGAACTTAATTCGTTCCGTGACCAGGTTCTTAAGGAGAAAAGTTTGTAAGTAGAAGCAATTTTTCCCATAGGAATCAATGTAAAAGCAAATAATGTGTGCAAACCCATTAGGAAAGAAATAAAAGCTCGGAATTTGAGTGGGAGGAAGAGGAGGAGGAAGAGGATGAGGAGGACAGTCACTGCCAAAGGAAGAAGGTGAGGTGAGGGGAATCAAAAAAATCCAAAACTTTAAGGCTTTTTTTTTTTTTTTAAAGAGGGACTCTGAGGCGGTGAGGAGGAGCCCATGCCTCCCTCCATACACTCTGGGCTTCCAAAGCCTCCTTAAGCGCCACTGAAAGACTCCTCTGGCCACCCAGAAAAGCTTGATTAAAGGGGGAATGGCAGGAAACTGGTCGGGCCTTCCTGCCGCTCTCAAATTTCCTGGCAAATTTTTCCAGACTCGAGTTCTTAAGTAGAAAATGGTTCTTAAGGAGAGGCAAATTTTTGAACACTGGGTTCTTATGTTGAAAAGTTCTTAAGTAGAGGCGTTCCTAGAGTTACAGTTCTTTGTTAAAGGTTTCAGGTGATGGGATAGTCTTTTGTCACCACCTAGTGGTGAAAAACAAACCTATGATCGAAGAAAGTTCAGTCTTGCGTTGGACTTTTACTGCAAAGAAAACTTTAAATTAGAAAAGAAATCTGCCATTCGGCAGCACTTCCAAAGAATAATTCTAGAAGAAAGTGAGGGAAGTGATTTCAGAATAAGTCTGTCTAGGATTGTACATGTTTCATTTAAAACTTAAAAAAAACCCTCTGAGATGAATGCTAGCATTTCTATTATTTTATTATTTCAAGGTAGATCAGCTACCAAAAGGTTAGGACAGTGATGGCGAAACTATGACATGTGTACCACATGGCACATGGCACCATATCAGCTGGCACGTGATTCGTTGCCCTAGTTCAGCACCAATGTTGCCCTAGATCCAGTGTGCTAGATCAGCAACCAGCTTATTTTCAGCTCTCACAGAGGCTCTGGGAAGGCATTTTCTGCTTCCAGAGGGCCTCCAAGGGGAAGGGGGGGGCAAAAATGGGCCTAGTGGGCCCACTGGACATTGGAAAACGGGCCATTTCTGGCCTCCTGAGGGCCTTGGGGGGGGGGGTGAGAGGCAGTTTCAGCCCTCCCCAAGCATTGAATTATGGGTGTGGGCACTTGTACATGCGTGATAGCACGCTGGCACATGCTTTCGGCACCTGAGGAAAAAAAGGTTTGCCATCACTGGATTAGGAACTAGAATAAAATAGAATAGAATTCTTTATTGGCCAAGTGTGATCGGCCACACAAGGAATTTGTCTTGGTGCAAATGCTCTCAGTGTACATAGATGAAAATATAGATTTGTCAAGAATCATGTGGTACAACACTTAATGATTATCATAGGGGTCAAATAAGCAATGAAGAAACAATCAATATTAATAAAAAACTAAAAGAAAGAAGAAAATTTCTAAAATCATTACTGGTAAATAAGCCCTATGGAAAGTGTCCAGGAAGCGATTAACATTATATTAACATTCAGAAAGCCTTTGGAACATTAACATTCAGAAAGCCTTTGGAACTAGGTACAATGTTGTGGCATCCTGAAGTGTGTAGCAGAAGGTAAATACAGAGGCTCCTCAACTTACAACAGTTCACTAGTGATATTCAAAGTCACAGCGGCACGAAAAATGGACATAGGATCATGTGATCAAAATTAAAATTAATTAATTAATTTTAATTAATTAATTTTAATTAATTTTCACATTAATTAATTAATTTTGATCATGTGATCAAAATTAAGGGGCGAGTACAAGTGCACTAGAATGCCTTCCGTCCCCTATCCTATTGCTCTCCTATATCTCCTATACCTTTCTTCTATTCCTATTTCTCTTCTTCTATTCTTTCATTGATACGTTCTATTACTATATCTTCTTTTCTATTATTACTTAGATATATTTTACTATGAGTATCTCCTCTATAACCTTCATCATGTATTTTACTATGTGTATATAGACATATACCCACTAAAACCCTCATTGTGTATTGGACTGAATGAATGAATGAATGAATGAATGAATGCTTGGAAACTAATGGTTGCAGTGTCCCAGAGTCATACAATCCCATTTTGTGACCTTCTGACAAGCAAAGTCAGGGGAAACCAGATGCATTCAACAATTAAGCTAATTTAATATCTGCATTGATTCAGTTCATGATTGTGGTAAGGAAGGTTGTAAAATAGGATGAAATTCACTTAACAAATGTTTCACTTTAGCAACAGAGGTTCTGGACTCAGTTGTGGTCATACTCATAGGTTGAGAGGACTACCTGTCATTCCTTTTTTAAATTCTGTTTTTAAATAGCACTTAGACTTTACAGGACTTTACAGCCCTCTCTAAGTGGTTTACAGAACCAGCATATCGCCCCCAACAATCTGGGTCCTCATGTTACCCACCTTGGAAGGATGGAAGGCTGAGTCAACCTTGAGCCTAGTGAGATTTGAACTGGTGAACTATAGCCAGCAGTCAGCAGAAGCAGCCTGCAGTACTGCACTCTAACCACTGCACCACCAAGGCTTATCTTAAAAACCTTATCTTTTTATATAACAGCATGATTTTATTTATAAGCTGCCCCGAGTCATGCAGATGAGATGGGCAATGCAGAAATTTATTGACCGAATGAATAAAAAGAATGAATGAAATTTGGTAAACGAATGAATGAAAGAAAGAATGAATAAAGGGGGCAGAAAAAGATAAACACCACTTTTATTTATGTATTTATTTATTCATTCATTCATTCATTCATTTATTTATTAGATTTGTATGCTGCCCCTCTCTGTAGACTCTTTATTTATTTAACTACAGCTAGGCACAGAGGTTAACTGGAGCTGGGGGAAATAAAACCCTATTTGCCAATTGTCTATGGAGATTCTCTGCCATCCAGGTCATGCTTGTCCCAAAGGTGTATTTTCAAGAGGCCACTGGACTTTTCAAAGCTAAAGAAACTTCTTAGATGAGAAGTGAAAGATCTTCAAAGGAAAAAACCCCCCAGAAATTCCAGTTGCCTCTTGAAAAAAATACCTTTGGGACTAGTTGCCAATTGCAGAAAGAATGAAATTATGGGACCTTGAACTGTTGCATCGGGACAACAAAACTTTGTTTTAAGTGGAAAGTTTATTTCCAGAGATTAAAAAAAAGTACTGATTAAAGGAACTGCATCTTCTGTGATTTACCTAGATAACAGTACAGGGAATAACTTTTGCAGCTGGGAAGTCCCTCTCCTTTGGCAGCCTTCAAAGCGAACTTAAAGGAACTTTGGCATCTGAGGGGGAGAAGGAGTATTTTGGTTCACAGGCGACTCTGCTTATCATAAAGTAGATAAAGGGCAGTGGAAAGAGGAAGCATTTAACCCTCTGCAAGGGAAACTTTTGCCTCTGAAGGAGCAAAGCTCTTCTAGCCGATGTATAGAATTCAAAACAGCTGCCTTAGTGATAACCATGACCAAAATATATGGGGTGCAAGCCCTTGTGAACAGAGGAATAGCCCTTGTGAACAGAGGAATAGCACAACACTGGACGATAAGTAGCAAAACAATGTGCAGATCTCTGGGTATCCCTAAAAGTTTTAGAAGCACAGCAATTGAATGGGGCCATGAACCGAGTGGGCATTTGCATATAGAAGAAAACCTCAAAAAGATTGGACAATTTGGCAGACATCCTAAGAGGGAATGACCATGCACCACCTTTGAAATTATGAAACGGTTCAAAATATCTTATGAGATTCCATTTGCAAAAACACCCTTTGGGGCATACCACTAGAAGAGATCGGCTGGGCAAATATGGCATGTAAATGACATGGGTTTACTCTTGAGTACATATAACTCAATAGTAGTCACAGTGAGAGGGATCTTGGAATCCTAGTGGATAATCATTTAATTATTATACAGTGTTCAGTTCTGGAGACCTCACCTACAAAAAGATATTGACAAAATTGAACAGGTCCAAAGACGGGCTACAAGAATGGTGGAAGGTCTTAAGCATAAAACGTATCAGGAAAGACTTAATGAACTCAATCTGTATAGTCTGGAGGACAGAAGGAAAAGGGGGGACATGATCGAAACATTTAAATATGTTAAAGGGTTAAATAAGGTCCAGGAGGGAAGTGTTTTTAATAGGAAAGTGAACACAAGAACAAGGGGACACAATCTGAAGTTAGTTGGAGGAAAGATCAAAAGCAACATGAGAAAATATTATTTTACTGAAAGAGTAGTAGATCCTTGGAACAAACTTCCAGCAGACGTGGTAGATAAATCCATAGTAACTGAATTTAAACATGCCTGGGATAAACATATGTCCATCCTAAGATAAAATACAGAAAATAGTATAAGGGCAGACTAGATGGACCATGAGGTCTTTTTCTGCCGTCAGACTTCTATGTTTCTATGTTTCTATTAGCCAACAGGGTGCTGCAGTTGCCCAAATATGCCAACACAATCCTAGGCTGCATTCAGAGCAGTGTTGGGTTGCTGCCCCCACGAGGGGGGATGCAGTGGGGGGTAGTAAGTTTAATCATTTTAATTATTATCTAGAACTGAACTTTTATAGCAATTCAAGAAAATTGAACGACTTGCCTAATCTGTTATACTGAACCTTGTGGGTTCAGTACAAAACCTTAAAATGTTACTGTGCTCCTCAACAAATAATGCTGTCTATCATTTGTCCTTTTTGTGGCTGTTCAAGTAATGTGACTTAATCAACTGAAAAAGAGTCCAAGCACCTATTTGAAAACTCATCTGTAAGCTACTCCCACCCAGTCACATAACCTTTAAGCCACCACCCCCAGTCATATTATTGTCAAGCCACTCCTACCCAGTCACATGATCATTAAATCACACCCACACAATAAGCCACGCCCACGGTGTGGTATTAATTTTTTTTGCAACCCTTCACTGATTCAGAGGGATCGAATCAAGATCATGTGAAATATTAGCTTCACTTTGTAATGCCCTGACAATTAAAACAAGTGTTCAGACTCTAGAAAAAGTGCAGAGAAGAGCAACAAAGATGATTAGAGGACAGGAGGCTAAAACATATGAAGAATGGTTGCAGGAACTAGGTATTATTATTTTTATTATTACTTATTACAACAACAAAATACAATATCACAAATCCAATATGTTAAAAAACGCACATAATAAGAGGTGCTAGCCAATAAGATAAGTAAGGAAAAAAACTGGAGAGTATACCAAATTGGAAAATTAGAATTAAAATTAAATCTCTTTGCAGATGATGCTATTATATTAACTGAGACTCCGATCAAAATGATTAAAAAAATAATGATTATACTACAGGAATTTAAACAACAGTCAGGACTATCAGTTAATATGGAAAAATCAGAGATAATCTGTTTGAATACAGGTCCTAAAGAGCAAATTGAGATTAGAAAAGTATCAGGACTGAAATTAGGGTGTAAAAAAATGAAATACTTGGGAGTATAGTTATTAAAAAATCCAAAAAATGCACATTAAAAAACCATTATTAAAACCATACAACTCAGTCATACCCTGCACAAATCTACCATGTCTAGTTTAATGAAAAGAAGGATTAAGGGTGACAGGATAGCAGTGTTCCTATATGTAACGGTCTGCCACAAAGAAGAAGGAGTCAAACTATTCTCCTAAGAACCAGAAATGGACAAAAAGCAATGGATGGAAACGGATCAAGGAGAAAACCAACCTAAGAACTAAGGGGAAATTTTCTGAGGAGTTAGAACAATTAATCAATGGGACTGCTTGCCTCCAGAACTTGTGGGCGCTCCAACACTGGAGGTTTTTAAGAAGAGACTGGATATTAGAAACATAGAAACATAGAAGTCTGACGGTAGAAAAAGACCTCATGATCTATCTAGCCTGTCCTTATACTATTTTCTGTATTTTATCTTAGGATGGATATATGTTTATCCCAGGCATGTTTAAATTCAGTTACTGTGGATTTATCTACCACGTCTGCTGGAAGTTTGTTCCAAGGATCTACTACTCTTTCAGTAAAATAATATTTTCTCATGTTGCTTTTGATCTTTCCCCCAACTAACTTCAGATTGTGTCCCCTTGTTCTTGTGTTCACTTTCCTATTAAAAACACTTTCCTCCTGGACCTTGTTTAACCCTTTAACATATTTAAATGTTTCGATCATTTATTTGTCTGAAATGGTATAGGATCTCCTGCGTAAGCAGGGCGTTGGACTAGAAAACCTCCAAGGTTCTTTCCAACTTATTCTGTTAAAAAAAAAAGATGTTACATGTTGACCAATGTGGATACTTATTCCTAATTCAGACCTACCGTGCAGGGGAGACACTGAATGTACAATGAGCAGCTTCAAACAACTGAGCTGTGGACTTTTCACATGGCTAGTTATTCTCAAGCCACTGATTTAAATTTAATTAAAAAGCCAAAGGAAAGGGGAGGTAAGCACTGTAAAAGGTTTTCATGACTTTGAATTAGTGACCAGTAGGGGCCAGCATGGCATTTCATCAAATGCTCGCAGGTTCACCACAGTTGGCTCAATCGGGGAAAGATTGCAATCAACGGGATCTTGCTTACTAGAGCCTCCAGTGATAATGCTGGATAAAATCTTTACCTATGCATTTTCAAATAGAAATGGTTCTGGGTTCTAGTCCTCAATTTACAACAGGGATTTTTATCATTATTTTTTTCAAAATTACAAATAAAGCTTTTTTTAAAAAAAAACAGGCATTTTTAGGGGTGCATTTTTAGGCATTGCACCCCAGTTCTGCCCATTTTGGGGGAAAGTCAGTCTTTAACAGGCTGTTTCAAAGTTGTAGCAGCTTTCATTTTATGGGCACATATGTTTATTTTGGCATTGTTGCAATTCCAGTGGGTCGCACTAACAGTAAAAAAGACATAGAAGTCGCTGCCTCGAGAGGATATCTTTTGGTTGCTATAATTATATCTCACAAGGGGCTGATGTCTAAATTCTTAATAAACCCAATTAAATTTAAGTTTCTAAAACTAAATTAAACCATTTATATCAGGGCTGTCCAACCTCGTTTGAGAATCTTGGGAGTTTTAAGTTCACAGGTCTGCATGCACAGTAGCAAAGAAAATCCAAAAATATCCCCCCCAAGCCAAAAACAATATGACGACGCATGCACAGTATCAGAAACTCTGCTTGTGCACATGTGCAGAAGAAAAAAAAACTGAATTTTTTTTTTTTAAAAGATGTCGGCCTTCATGGACCGGCACCAACCAAACTGGTTTGTGATGTCATTGTAACATCACCAATGGGTTGCTACTGGTTCAGGTGAACCAGTTTGAACCAGTCCAAAGCTACCCCTGGAAGGGAAATCAAGAATTGAGAGGAGTAATTGAAGCTGATGATCAAGGAGAAATTAAAATATTTTAAAATGCAAGGATGGAAACAGTAATTTTGGAAAGAGTGGAATATATTGGTCCATTGAACGGCGAAAAGATAGAGCTATAGAAGTAACCGCACACAGAAAGAAGACAAAATATGACGAATGGGGTTTAAGGATTGGATACACAGTCTTGAGCAATAGATGGAAAAGAGCAAATAACTGGTGGAAGACCAGAGGATTCCTAGAATGTCGCGTTAATGGGTACTAATATGTCTATATTAATCCGTATTCCTATTCTTTGGTTAATTTACCCTTAAGGGTGAGTCAAAATTTAGTGGTTCTCATGGCAGTTGTAAAGGCAGACAATCACACAAATGTGATCTTATGTAAGACTCAGTGTTCAACTAGTATAAGTGGAAGATTGAATACTGAGGTCTCTGCATGATTTCTGAGTTCCAAATCAAACTTGCCTGTTGCAGAGGCTTGACGTCAAGTTGGCCACCTTTAAGCCAGTCACATGACCTTTAGGCCACCCCTGGTCACATAATCGTCAAGCCTCTCCCACCTGGTCACAGGGCTGGCAAGCCACACCCACAAAATAAGCCATGCCCACAGTGTGGTAGTAAATTGTTTTGCAGCCCTCCCCCGACTAGGGTTTCCCAAACTTGGCAACTTTAAGATGAATGGACTGTAACTCCTTGAATTCCCCAGCCAGCCATGTTAGCTAGAGGAATTCTGGGAGTTAAAGTCCACATATCTTAAAGTTCCCAAGATTGGCAAATTCTATAATATATCTTTTAGATCCCAATCACAAAGTTACTTTTAAATTTATTCTTGGATGATTCTCTGGGACAAATAGTGAGCAAAGTCAAATAAAGAAACTAATTTCTTTATGATTACAAAGCAATTTGAAAATTTTAGGATATTAAGCCATTTTTTAGTTAGTTTAACCTCCATTTGTATTTTCTCACTCAGATGCCATAAATTACAACAGGATTGCAGTACTGTGAATAGCATATCACAAGACAAGTAAGGCCTTTTGATTATTTTTCAGGGTGGCAATCATCCAGCCTTCACATCACCTGAAGCTGGATGTGAACTTGGCATTTGGTAAAATTGGCACTCGGTACTTCTTACAGTATATGCAAAATGAGACAGCTAATAACTAAAATAAGGTGTCTGAATGTATGAATGACTGCTGAGCCATTCAAAATGGTAGCAAAAGAAAAAATAATAATTTAAAAGCAATCTGTGTTTAGGAATACATACACTGCTCAAAAAAAATAAAGGGAACACTTAAACAACACAATATAACTCCAAGTAAATCAAACTTCTGTGAAATCAAAGGAAGCAACACTGATTGACCATCAATTTCACCTGCTGTTGTGCACATTCAACTTTGTACAGAACAAAGTATTCAATGAGAATATTTCATTCATTCACATCTAGGATGTGTTATTTGAGTGTTCCCTTTATTTTTTTGAGCAGTATTATATATTGGGGTTTTTTTATATCTATCTATCTATCTATCTATCTCTACCTACCTACCTACCTACCTACCTACCTACCTACCTACCTATCTATCTATCTATCTATCTATCTATCTATCTATCTATCTATCTCCCCCCCAAAAGTCACAAAACAGAACTACACATGCTATGAAAACCTATTTCACTGAAAACAGTTGGATACCCAATTCAATAATAAAACTATCTTCATATTGTATGGAAGGTCAGGCATGGTGCAGACTACCTGAAACTCAGACATAATTCCAATTGTCACGATTCCCAAAATGAAAGCTATAAATTACCGGAGTTTTCTCTCCAGAAAGACAGAGAGAGAGAGAGAAAGAAAGAAAAAAATCAATGTTGTCTCTTCACTATCCTATATCCCCTGGAGAGAATGAAAGACATGTTTACGTTTGAGAAGAGAACAGAGATCTGAGATACAGCCTGAAAAATCAGCTTTTATTTCGTTTGCTTTTACAGAAGATGAATCTGGGAGAGTTTGTATCAGCCCAGGCTCTCTCACCCTCTGTCTGATCTGATCTTTCCAATCTGACTCCAGGAGTAGATGCGGTGTTACAGAGTGACATATAATGATACTTCTCTGCATATGAGTATTGTTAGCTGGCTGATAGGCATCTACCAAAAATGCACTCTCGGCTACGCAAAATGAGCAGTTATAGACGTTGCACCTATAATTGGGACTTTCCTGATATCGTGGGAGGGCAGCAGTTAAAAAGAGGGGGATGGGAAGCCTCTGGAGAGATGGATTTGCTCTTGTGTCCTTTTAGCCGCTTCCAGTCTCTGCACAGAAAACAATTATAGTGAGAAAAACCAGCAATTTCATAGGAGAAGCTATAGGCCATTGTTCCCGGATGATTAGAATGGTAACCAATATAACACAAGGGGGGGGGGGATTCCTACATTTCCTGAATGTTTTAAAGACTGGTTGGGAGAATGCAAGACTGTGCATATATTTTCTATATTTGGTGCAAGCATGAATCCTTAAACTCATTGCCACTCCTTTTTTACCTTGATTTAAAGAGCAGAATTGTAAGAGCGATCAATAAAGGAAAGCCAACCCAGTGAAAAATCTTATTAAAAGCTAGATAGTAGATTATAAAGGTTGCTTGTAACATCCTTCAGTGGATTGAATCCTGTAATCCATCCCTGTTGCTGTTCAGATAAATTTGGCTCAACCATGTTTACCTATGGTCTCCACTCTAAATTGGATGATGGGGAATTTTCTTCCTTCAGTTCCACAAGCAAGAATACAGGAGGGAAAAAAAACCGTGTGGATGCCAGCAGTACAGTTTTCTAATGTGATGCTTGCAAATTGTTGAGTTTTACTTCATTACAGCCATTGCTCTCAACTTTTGCCAGACCCATCCTCGAATACAGCTCATCTGTTTGGAACCCATATCACATCTCAGACATTAACACCCTTGAAAATGTCCAAAGATACTTCACCAGAAGAGCCCTTCACTCCTCCACTTGAAATAGAATACCTTATGAGACTAGACTTTCAATCCTGGGCCTAGAAAGTTTAGAACTAAGACGCCTTAAACAAGATCTAAGTATTGCCCACAAGATCATATGCTGCAACGTCCTGCCTGTTGGCAACTACTTCAGCTTCAACCACAACAACACAAGAGCACACAACAGATTTAAACTTAATATTAACTGCTCCAAACTTGACTGTAAAAATATGACTTCAGTAACCGAGTTGTCGAAGCGTGGAACTCATTACCGGACTCCATAGTGTCATCCCCAAACCCCTAACACTTTACCCTTAGATTATCCATGGTTGACCTATCCAGACTCCTAAGAGGTCAGTAAGGGGCGAGTACAAGTGCACTAGAGTGCCTTCCGTCCCCTGTCCTATTGCTCTCCTATATCTCCTAAACTTTTCTTCTATTCCTATATCTCTTCTTCTATTCTTTCATTGATATGTTCTATTAATATATCTTCTTTTCTATTATTTCTTAGGGTAGACTTATCAATTTACTTCCATCATTCACTCTCCAATCTTTCTGGAAGGCTTTGATTATATGGATGACAGAGAATGTGAAAAATAAATGAGAAAGACGCCAAATATAGAAAAAGGATGACTAGCTGAGATTGTTTTGCCTTTCTCTTATTTGCCCTTTATTTTGATAGCTTGCTCCATGCTGCATTTAACATTAGGTGATTCTGCGATTCAAGTACTTGTTATTAATTCATCAAAATATAAAATACAGAAATACTGTACAAAGAAAAATGAAAATAAAATGAAAATAAGGGGAAAAGGAAAACTGCAAAGTAAAGGGGGGTAGAGAAAAGTCTTGACTTCTGTTCCTTTTGGCACAGTAGAATAAAGTAATAACATACAACCTCAATGTTTAACTTTTACATAACAATATACAATATCCCTTTCTCTAACAACAAAGCTATCTTAATCAGCACCACCTAAAATCAAAGTTCCATTGTTTCAAGCACAAAGCCCCTAAAGTGGTTTCTAAATCGAAACAAAATTAATTGTATTTTCCAAAGCAGTCAATTTAGCCATCTCTGCTAACTCCATCAACTTTTGGCTTTGGGTGATTCTGCATACTTTGAATTTGTGAGCATTGCATGGTTTTATTTCTTCGAGCAGCTATGATAAACGAGACAGAGCGCTGACGTGGCATCTGAATAACTAAGCCCGTTTCCAAGAGTACTGACATCCTCCTTCGAGTGTGGAAATTTGTATGAGAGAACCACCTCTTTTTCCATTTCTGGGGGGCGAAGGGGGTGTTAATTAAAGAAGGAAAGATGGACTGGCTGTGCCGATCAGCTGCACCTTTTTAAATGGTAATGCCAGAAGTTGCAGAAATGATGGGAGAAAATATCTGTGCGCGCACAAGCTAGAGTGAAGCGACGGATAAATAAGATGAATAAATAAGCAAAGCAACGCGTTTCATTCATGAGCACGGAAGCCAACGGGTGAATATTTACGGACTATGTGCCCTGAATGCAGATGTTTGAAATCGCAGTGGTTTCACAGATTGGACATTGCTAAGTGTTCTCTTGGGGATTACTGTAAGTCAGCCCCGACAGAGCTACACTCTATCTTATCTGCTATCGATTAGCCATAAACAATGTCACTCGCGTGGTAATTACATGTTGCAAATGCACCAATTTCCAGAGAGGCTTGTTCTCAAATGAGTGAATGGAGGAAGGCAGTCAAAACTTTGTCTGCAGACGATCTTCATAAGCTTCCTCTAAGGACTAGCCTCCCACCACCACCTCTGCACCTCCCTACCCCCCAAGAGAATGGAAAAGTAACTCCTGTCTTTATTACTGTGTTCCTGGTAATCTGAAGAGCCATTTCCTCTTCTTACAGAAAGATAAAAAGAGACAGATAGTACGTGGGCTGAGGATGCTGCGTTCTGGTCAATAACACAGGCCACAGAGGTCAATGGCTTTAAGCCAAGCCTGTCTGAGAGCCCTCATAAATGTTCATAGGTAAAGATTTAAAGATGTGCTGTCTGAACCGGAGGAGTGGAAAGGAGAGAGAAAAAATCCCGCCTCAAATCCCTTATTGTAAAGGCCCTTAAGAACATTCTTGCAGGCCAGTTTCTTGCATCAATATTTCTTATAAGGAATTGAGCGAGGTTGGTGGTGCTGTTAATGAAAACGTAGAGAACACCAGAAAGTGAGATCACTGGGACTATTAGAGAACAAACATTTAACCTGTAACATTTAGAAGCACATACTCACCTTGCTATAACTCTTTTCTTCCTTGCTTTCTTTAAAATAATAATAATGATGATAATGACAATGACAATTATTATTATTATTATTTATTAGATTTGTATGCCGCCTGTCTCCGAAGACTCGGGGCGGCTCACAACAAGCGATAAAACAATATTGTACAGGCACAAATCTAATATTAAGAAAAAACTAAAAACCCTATCAATTTAAAAAACCAAACAGCACATACATAATGTTGTGGTTCAGTCTGGGACCCCTCCGGGAATGGCTGACCTTCTGTCGGTTTCCAGCTCAGAGGGAGAGGCTGAGGAACAGGAGGTGCAGACTGACGAGGAAGAGGAATCCCAGGCTGAAGAAGAAGGACAGCCAGAGTCCCACCAGGGGGAGCTCTCCCCAGCAAGCAGCCTGGATTCCTTAGGGGAAAATGCTCAAGACATCATAGATATGCGACAAAGGAGAGCTAATCAGAGACGGACTCAATTGGCTAAGTATTTCCAGCATTAGAGGTCACAGCTGGGTTTGGGTGTGGTGCTCTTGGGAAAGGATAAAAGGCGGACCCACCCTTCCTGGCTTGTGGAGTTTTATCTTGGAGATTCGTGAGACCTGTCTGTGAACTTTGGTGGCTTACAATCCTGGTTTGTGCCTTGGACTATTGAAACCTTGGGGGGGTGTGCCAGCAAGAAGCTTGTGGTATTGACTGGACATCAGGACCCTGCTGTAACGTATTATAGCCTGTCTGTTGTGAAGACAGGTTTTCCTTTGTGCTTATTTTTTCCAGCTATAAAATACTTTTGGCTTTTACCAGAGTGTCTGGCTGTTTTTTCAGTTGGTGTTGAGGTCTGGGAAAACCCAGACAGAACACATACCAAGCATAAATTATAATAAGCCTGGGGGAAAGGTGTCTCAAATCCCCCATGCCTGGCGGTATAGATGGGTCTTAAGTAGTTTACGGAAGACAAGGAGGGTGGGAGCAGTTCTAATCTCTGGGGGGAGTTGATTCCAGAGGGCCGGGGCCACCACAGAGAAGGCTCTTCCCCTGGGGCCCACCAGACGACATTGTTTAGTCGACGGGACCCGGAGAAGGCCAACTCTGTGGGACCTTATCGGCCGCTGGGATTCGTGCGGTAGTAGGCGGTTCCGGAGGTATTCTGGTCCAATGCCATGTAGGGCTTTAAAGGTCATGACCAACACTTTGAATTGTGACCGGAAACTGATCGGCAGCCAATGCAGGCCACGGAGTGTTGTAGAAACGTGGGCGAATCTGGGAAGCCCCACGATGGCTCTCATGGCTGCGTTCTGCACGATCTGAAGTTTCCGAACACTTTTCAGAGGTAGCCCCATGTAGAGAGCATTGCAGTAATCGAACCTCGAGGTGATAAGGGCATGAGTGACTGTGAGCAATGACTCCCTGTCCAAATAGGGCCGCAACTGGTGCACCAGGCGAACCTGGGCAAACGCCCTCCTCGCCACAGCCGAAAGATGATGTTCCAATGTCAGCTGTGGGTCGAGGAGGACGCCCAAGTTGCGCACCCTCTCTGAGGGGGTCAGTAGTTCCCCCCCCAGGGTAATGGACGGACAGATGGAATTGTCCTTGGGAGGCAACACCCACAGCCACTCCGTCTTGTCTGGATTGAGTTTCAGTTTGTTGACACCCATCCAGTCCCCAACAGCCTCCAGGCACCGGCACATCACTTCCACTGCTTCACTGACTGGACATGGGGTGGAGATGTACAACTGGGTATCATCCGCATATTGATGATACCTCACCCCATGCCCTTGGATGATCTCACCCAGCGGTTTCATTAGATATTAAATAGCAGGGGGGAGAGGACTGACCCCTGAGGTACCCCACAAGGGAGAAACCTAGAGGTCGACCTCTGACCCCCCACTAACACCGACTGCGACCGACCGGAGAGGTAGGAGGAGAACCACTGGAGAACAGTGCCTCCCACTCCCAACCCCTCCAGTTGGCGCAGAAGGATATCATGGTCGATGGTATCAAAAGCCGCTGAGAGGTCAAGAAGCACCAGGACAGAGGACAAGCCCCTGTCCCGGGCCCGCCAGAGATCATCCATCAACGCGACCAAAGCAGTTTCTGTGCTGTAACCGGGCCTGAAACCCGACTGTTGAGGCCCTAGATAATTGGCTTCTTCCAAGGACCGCTGGAGTTGGAGCGCCATCACCTTCTCAACAACCTTCCCCATAAAGGGAAGGTTGGAGACTGGACGGTAGTTATTAAGCACGGCTGGGTCCAGGGAAGGCTTCTTGAGGAGGGGGCGCACAAGTGCCTCCTTATAAGGAGCCGGGAAGGACCCCCTCCCCAAGGAGGCGGTGACAATCTCCTGGACCCAGCTCCGTGTCACCTCTCGACTGGCCGAAACCAACCAAGAGGGACACGGATCCAGTAAGCAGGTGGCAGAACTCACAGCTCCAATGGCCTTGTCCACTTCATCAGGTGTCACCAAGTCAAACTCCTCCCAGACAGATGGACAAAGACGTTTAGCCCCAGTCACCTTGACTGACTCATTGTCAGCCGATACTGCTATGCAATTGGAGTCGAGTTCCGCTCGGATGCGAGCGACTTTATCAGTGAAAAACGAGTTAAATTCCTCAGCACTGCCCTGCAAGGGCTCCCCCTGATTTAGAAGGGAGCGGGTCACCCTAAACAGGGCAGCCGGGCGGGATTCCGCTGATGCAATCAAGGAGGCATGGTATGCGCATCTTGCCGCCTTGAGCGCCACTTTGTAAGTCTTAATAAAAGCTCTTACAAGTGTTCGGTTGGATTCGGACTTACTCTTCCTCCATCGCTTCTCTAGACGTCTCTTCTGGCGTTTCAACTCCCGGAGCTCCTCGTTGAACCATGGAGCTCTACGGGGTCTAGTGCCACAGAGAGGTCTCAGTGGCGCAATTCGGTCAAGAGCCTCCGCTGCAGCCTTGTTCCAGGCCTCAGCAAGAGACTCTGCCGATCTGTGGACGAGCGAATCTGGTAAAACCCCAAGCGCCTTCTGAAAGCCCTCAGGGTCCATCAGGCGTCTGGGGCGGAACCTCCTAATCGGTTCCGCCTCCCTGCGGGGGAGGATTGGAGCCAGGAAGTTGATAATGATAATGATGATGATAATGATAATAATGATAATAATGATAATAATGATAATTCGCCACTACATCACTCAGTCTTAGGTGCTTGGGAAGCGCCCGACTGGTGATGAAATACAAAATCCAGCATAGTGATCTTGTTTGCTGTGTTGTATTGACATAATAATTTATTAGATTTGTATGCCGCCCCTCTCCGAAAACTCCGGGCGGCTCACAACAATAAACAATGCAATACAAATGCAATACAAATCCAATAATTAAAACTATAGCTAAAACCCCACTATCATTTAAAAATAGTCAATACTACCCAATCATAACCACACATAAATCTTACTAGCCAAAAAGGAGATACATCAATTACCCCATGCCTGGCGACATAGATAGGACTTCAGAGTCTTGCAGAAGGTGAGGAGGGTGGGGGCAGTTTGAATCTCTGGAGGGAGTTGATTCCAGAGGGCTGGGGCTGCCACAGAGAAGGCTCTTCCCATGGGTCCCATCAGATGACATTGTTTAGTCGACGCGACCTGGAGAAGGCTAACTCTGTGGGACCTAATTGGCCACTGTGATTCGTGCTGCAGAATGTGGTCCGGTAGGTATTCTGATGCCATGCAGGGCTTTATAGGTCATTACCAACACTTTGAATTGTGTCCCTTTGAATATTTTCACACAAGGGATCTAAAGCTCTCTTTTACCACCCTGCATTCTTGTAGTGGGTTCCTACCATAACGATAAAGGATGCCACACCACTAGCAAAAGTTGAACTGTGCACACAGTTTCGGGTCTTGCCTGCTCACATGTGCCTCCTAGCATGTTTTTGCTTCTGCGCACATGCAGGAAACAAAACCTTGCAAGGGGACATAGGTGCATGCATGTTTTTAGAGATTCTATGCTTCTGTGCATGCGAGAAGCAAAGAAACTGCTGAAAACTCTTTCTCTCATGCACACGTCCAGGGGTGGCTCGAGCTGGAACGCCCGGAATGTTGTTTCCGCTGTGGAAAGCGGAGCGCGTAGGCTCATTCTGGTTACAGCTGCTCGTGCACGCTTCTCCATTGTGCAGGAAGCAAAATCTTGCGAGAGGATGTGCATGCATGCAAGATTTTAGCGATTTTTTGCTGCCACGCATGCCCAGAAACAAAAAAATGCTGAAATCTCTCCCGTGCACAAATCCTCTCAAAAGATTTTGCTT